>NC_134690.1:202054120-202388807 GCF_050947455.1 Rhinoderma darwinii | reverse complement strand
AGGGCAACATAAAACAATTATTGCACTGCTTTGACATAGCAAGTCACCAACTCACCAAGATGAAGTGCTGTCTTCTGCTTATGGCTCCTGTAGGATCTTAGATCTTCCACAATGGACGAAGTGTCCGCCTTCTCCTCACACGTGGCATTCACGTCACGTGCGTAGACACCAGACCAGATCCTCAAATGAAATCAAACTCCCCATCAGACCCTATATTAATTCAGACCCCTGACCACACCCCTAAATTAATGTAGACACCCCACCCAACCCCTACATTAATTCAAACCCCTGACAAGACCCCTAAATTAATTCAAACACCTGTATAGGCCCACAACATTTTCCGACCAGACCGCTACATTAATTCAGAACCCTTATCAGACTGCTAAATTAATTCAGACCCCCGACCAGATCATTGAATTAATTTAGACCATGTCCAGTCCACTTCACTTCTGGCGCCTGATGATCCTGACGCTAAAACCGTCAGGATGTTGTGTGTAGCGGCACATACAACGTTATGACAACAGTGTCAGCACGTTGTATGTGCCACCGACATAATGTCATGATGCTGGCCAGCGCCATTCTTGTGAAGCAGGGCTCCCGGTTTAGTTACTTTGGAGAAGGGAAAGGGCCCTGAAATATAGTGGAGCCTGTTCCGTTCTCCAAACTGACTACCGTTGGGGATAATTTCATATGGGCAGCAGGGGTGGACAGTGGCAGCAGTGAACAGCGTCAGTGGGGGGCCCCTGACGGGAGTACCAGCCGTGCTATACTAATTGCAGCTCTGGCTGTAACTGCTGCCGATCAGTTCCTATTAAAACTGCCAATGACAATTGATTTCAACAAACATGGTCTATATGCCTCCCATACGTGCCATGTCGTTGTTATTATTAACATTTTTATGTCCTGCCAAGAGTTTGTCTGGTGAAGGTCGTGGTGGGGTAAATACGACAACTGTTCTCAGTATATTTATGGTGTAGAAAAGTTGTAACTTTAAAAAACATTCAGCTATAGGATTTTTTTAAAATATCATAAATACCATAAGATTGCATCCAACAGACAAGAATGAACATGAACAGGTAAGAGAATTATCATGCGTCAATGAAGTTTTTAGACCTGAATAGTTATTAATATTTTCAAATCAAACTGGATTCTCTACATTCTCTAAATCACGGCTTTTCAATCTTTTTTCTACTGTGGCCTTACCGGCCAGGACATGATGTTGCCTAGGACTCAACATTGGCCAAAGTCCATGGAAAAATTTAAAATGTCTCTTTTTAAAGGGTCAATTATATTTCTAAACCAGAAAAGACTTGTGTAGCAACTGCACCTGTTGCATTTCACCAAGAACTCGTGGCCGCCTCATCAGTGAAGCCCACTTCACAGTTTGAGAAGCATTGGTATAAACTGTCTAGCTACAGGGATCTGAAACTCGGCTGGGTAAATGGGCCGCACATAGAAAAAATGTAAAGTTGACGGGTCCGCATTACTTTCAAATTTGATACAATACAAAATTATTGTTCATCAATTAGTTATTTGAACTAACATAACAATACTACACTACTATAACAATACTACATTACTATAATAATACTACATTACTATAACAATACTATATTACTACATTACTATAACAATACTACATTACTATAATAATACTACAGTACTATAACAATACTACATTACTATAACAATACTATATTACTACATTACTATAACAATACTACATTACTATAACACTACTACATTACTATAATAATACTACATTACTATAATAATACTACATTACTAAAACAATACTACATTACTATAATACTACATTACTATAATAATACTACATTACTATAACAATACTACATTACTATAATACTACATTACTATAATACTACTACATTACTATAATAATACTACATTACTATAACAATACTACATTGCTATAATACTACTACATTACTATAATACTACTACATTACTATAATAATACTACATTGCTATAATAATACTACATTACTATACTATTACATTACTATAACAATACTACATTACTATAACACTACTACATTACTATAATAATACTACATTACTATAACAATACTACATTATTATAATAATACTACATTACTATAATAATACTACATTACTATAATACTACTACATTACTATAACGCTACTACATTACTATAATACTACATTACTATAATAATACTACATTACTATAATACTACTACATTACTATAACGCTACTACATTACTATAATACTATATTACTATAACAATACTACATTACTATAATAATACTACATTACTATAATACTACATTACTATAACAATACTACATTACTATAATGCTACTACATTACTATAATACTATATTACTATAACAATGCTACATTACTATAATACTACATTACTATAATAATACTACATTACTATAACAGTACTACATTATTATAACAATACTACATTACTATAATACTACATTACTATAACAATACTACATCACTATAATACTACATTACTATACTACATTACTATAACAATACTACATTACTATAACAATACTACATTACTATAATACTACATTACTATAACAATACTACATTACTATAATAATACTACATTACTATAATACTACTACATTACTATAACACTACTACATTACTATAATACTATATTACTATAACAATACTACATTACTATAATAATACTACATTACTATAATACTACATTACTATAACAATACTACATTACTATAACGCTACTACATTACTATAATACTATATTACTATAACAATGCTACATTACTATAATACTACATTACTATAATAATACTACATTACTATAACAGTACTACATTATTATAACAATACTACATTACTATAATACTACATTACTATAACAATACTACATCACTATAATACTACATTACTATAACAATACTACATTACTATAACAATACTACATTACTATAATAATACTGCTAGGTTTAAACTTACCGGAAATTTGCGAGTTTACTGCATGTGCTTATTTAAACAAACCAGTTTTCCACAGTGCCCTCTGTAGATAGTGCCACACCCCATAAATAATGCCACAGTGCCCTCTGTAGATGCCACAGTGCCCTCTGTAGATAATGCCACAATGCTCACTGTAGATAGTGCCACACACACCCCTTTGTAGATAGTGCCACACACACACACACACACACACACACACACACACACACACACCTATAGAAATGCCCCCACACACCCTCTAGTAGTGAAATCCCCAGCCAGAGTGTTGCCAATGTTCTGGCCGGGGATTTCTCTTCTGGAGGAGCCCCTGACAACAGATGCGGCTCGAGCCGGGGAAGCCTCTGCTGGAGGAGTTCCTGGAACGATCCAGCAGCGCGAGAAAGGGACTGCGCTCCTCCTTCAGTCTGCTCTCTCCTCTCCCAAGGGAGTTCCGGTGCCCCGCGGGCCGCAGATGGCAGCCTCAGGGGCCGCATGCAGCCTGCAGGTTTGCGACCCCAGGTCTAGGATATGTGTCTCAAGATGTACTAATTGTTACATATGTTTTCTACAAATGTCATGTTTTATTTTACTTTTCATGTGGTTATGTCATATTGATTTCTGTTAAAACTCAAGTAGAAGAAGAAACTATCTACTTCCTTCCCCACCGTTACCAAACCTTGGATTGTGTCACTACCCTCCTGATTACTACTTCCGTACCATGCCTCCAGTTCTGCTACATCACCATTGCTGAACCCTGGCCTCAGTGCCTTGCTACCTGGGCGCTCTATTTGAATCTCTGGCTTCAGTGCCAATTATTGAAGTTTCATCCTTAACCTTATTGTGTTTTTACTTGAATTTGAACTTTGTACTTGAACTTGATCTACTATTGTGATCTGTTTCTGTCCCTAACTACTCTCTTGGATAATGGGTATTGGAAACTCATCTTTGCTACATCACCGAACCTTGGCTTGCCTGACTACGCTCCTGATTACTGCTTCTGTACCATGCACCCAGCTAAGCTACATCGCCATTGCTGAACACTGGATTGTCTGACTACAGTGTTGCCTACTATCTCGTACCTCATATACTGTACCCAACTCTGCTACATCACTGTTGCCAGACCCTGGACTTTCTGACTACCCACCAGATCACCGTACCAGTACCACGTACTCAGCATTGCTATTCCGTTACTTCATACTTCCGGTATGTGTATAGACATTTCATTGTTGTAAACAGAGCAACTGTACAGTATATCTGACAATTCCCACCTGATTTGGTTCACCTATCACTAAGGCGGGATTCACACGACCGGGTCGTTCCCGAGCCCGAGTGTCGGCCGGTAAAATCGGCCATTTTGCCCGGCCGGTTTGCATAAAGTTATGCATCCGTGCCGGGCCGGGCAGATCCGGACAGTGACATCAGCGGCAGCTCTTGAAGGGGAATCCCCATGTGTTCGGGGATTCCGCTTCAGGAGTTTCCCCTGATGTCACTGCCCAGATATGGACAGAGACATCAAGCGCTCTGTCCAGGAGCGGAATCCCCGAAAACACGGGGATTCCGCTCCTTCAAGGAGCTAAAGTGCGGCTAGCACATAGCAGAGCGGGGAGATACCTCCCCGCTCTGCTATAGTGGCGTCGCTACAGTAGTAGCAGCCGCAGCAGCAGCAGCTGCTGCTACTACTACTAGCGGCGCCATCGAAGGTGTCGCCGAGCCAGGGTGCTTTTAACAAGCAGGGGAAGGGAGCCAGCGCAGCGCTCCCTTCCACCCCGGCCCTGCAACACAGTGTACAGCGATGCCATTCGTCAGAATGGCATCAACTCCTCCTCCTCACATGCACTCTGCGCTGTGAGGAGGAGGAGATAGAGCGCAAGCGCCGGGAAACCCGGCCATCACTCGGAACACATTCCGGTGATGGCCGTGTAATACCCGGCCCCATAGACTTGTATGGGAGTCGGGCGGCCGGGTGCCCGGGCAAAGATAGAGCATGTCCTATTTTTTGACGGCTGGATTTTCCGGCCGTCAAAAAATCGGTCGTGTGAATAGCCCCATTAGGGGTCTATCATTCCTAATGCAGCCGGGTGCCGGCCGATTTATGAACGGCCGGCACCCGGCCGGGAAACCCTGCCGTGTGAATGAGGCCTTACACATATCCAGGGATTCAACAACCGGGCAAATTAGAGGCACCTAAGTCCTGGTGCCTACTGGATACATTAGACCCTAACTAAAGCCACGGGAAAATGGGGGCTATAGGTGAATTGTGCCGCTTGGTAAATTTTATATCTGTATATCAGGGGTCTCAAGCACATGGCCCGCATGCGGCCTCTGAGGCTGCCTTCTGCGTTGGAGTTATCTACAGGGAGGTGTGTGCATGTGTGTGTCACTATCTATAGGGTGTGTGTGTGTGTGTGTGTGTGTGTGTGTGTGTGTGTGGCACTATCTGCAGAGGGCACTGTGGCATTATTTACAGAGGGCACTGTGGCATTATTTACAGAGGGCACCGTGGCATTATCCACAGAGGGCACTATGGCATTACCTACAGAGGGCACTGTGGCAGTATAGACAGAGGGCACTGTGGAAGTATCTACAGAGGGCACTGTGGCATTATCTAGGGGGTGTGGCATTATCTACAGAGGGCACTGTGGCACTATCTAAAAAGGGGCTGCCCAATCCTAATATAATTGTATCTGCCAAACGCTGCCAACTGAGCAGCCAGACTGAATTTAGCGACACTTAAACTGGATTGTAAAAATAAGCACATTATGTAAATGCACAAATTTTCGTTAAGTTTATAGCGGTATTATTATAGTAATGTAGTATTGTTATAGTAATGTAGTATTATTATAGTAACGTAGTATTGTTATAGTAATATAGTATTATTATTATTATTATTATAGTAATGTAGTATTAAAGTAATGTAGTATTATTATAGTAATGTAGTATTATAGTAATGTAGTATTGTTATAGTAATGTAGTATTGTTATAGTAATGTAGTATTATAGTAAAGTAGTAGTATTATAGTAATGTAGTAGTGTTATAGTAATGTAGTATTGTTATAGTAATGTAGTAGTGTTATAGTAATGCAGTATTATAGTAATGTAGTATTATAGTAATGCAGTATTGTTATAGTAATCTATTATTATTATAGTAATGTAGTATTGTTATAGTAATGTAGTATTGTTATAGTAATGTAGTAGGATTATAGTAATGCAGTATTGTTATAGTAATCTATTATTATTATAGTAATGTAGTATTGTTATAGTAATTTGAATAACTAATTGTTTACAATACTTTTGTATTGTATCAAATTTGAAAGTAATGCGGCCCGTCAACTTCAAATTTTTTCTATGTGCGGCCTATTTACCCGGCCGAGTTTGAGACCCCTGCTGTATATCATAAGAAATGGATAGTAACAGCAACCCAGAATCTGCTTATTTGAAAATAAAAAAGGTATATGCCTGGTAATCTAATAGCCTGTAAATAAAAGTGAAGGTGCTGTTCTGTGACACATCACTGATAGTCAATCAACAGGACTAGTTTCTATCAAACATATCTTTCACTATGATTTAAAATAGAAAATTATTTACTCTTATGTGAGATAGGGAGAGAGAAAAGATTCCCTAGATGACCAGGTGACTAAAAAGCTGTCCCATAAGAGCAATTATGCTAAACAGCTACTTCCTCTTGCAGAAGCTGAAGGCACAGGAAGTCTACAGCACAAATGGCTGCACATACTTGCACAGGATTCTGGTGCAAGGTCAAGTTTTCCTTTTAGGCCAGGATCACACACACACAAAATTTTGGTGCAGTTTGTGGCTCCGTTTTTTGAGCCCAACACAGGAGTGGAAACAAATGAAAGGAGATACATTAGTCATTTCTTTATATGCTGGCGTAGGAGTAATGTAGTATTACATGGCACTTATTGAATTGAATGACTGGCCATGTAGTACATGAGTGGGAGTACCATTTCTCTGATGTCCAAGTGCTCTACTAGGGCTTATAAACACAGTTTGTTAAGTTGGGGCAATGCTATTTAGATACATTTAATTAGCTAATTGAATATATTTAGAATGTAAGCTTCCAACACTACGCATTGTATTTGCTTGTGCTTTTTGAAATGCAGAAGCTACAGTATCTTGTTTTTCCTTGTTTTGATAAGTTGATGAAACTAAGAAATGGTTATCACACTGCCACAGACATGCACTATGTAACTGTAAACTGCTTATAGATATGGATCACTCGATCATTGAAACTCAGATGAACTGATTGTAGCAGAATTCAATGTGTGTTTACTACTGGTGTTGCCCTTTAAAACCAGTAAAGGATATAGAAATTTATAAGGCAATGTAATAGTAAATACTGAAATATTGATAGGGGCATTGTTTGCGCGCAGCACAAGAGAGACGTGTTTGGAGAATGCTCCACTTAATAAGCACAGAATCTACTACCTTCCGAGATCCATGATACAATCACCAGCTCGTACTGACCACCATTAGCTGGACCGGTCCCTCCTTAGCCCACAGAACTGATAATTTTTTCTTTGTCATCTGCGGCCTAGTCTGCAATCTGAAGCCAGGGCCTAAATTAGCGGGATCGGAACTCACGGTGGCCTGAAACCCTTCTGTGAGTGGCTGTTCCCCCGATCCACCTTGCCATCAAATGCAATGGAGCCTCCTGAGCCCCAGAGCCCTTTGCTTCCCATGTTGGGGGAACTGGATGTCTTGCATCTGCCTTCAGGACTGGAACCTGTGGCAACTCAGATTCTCCCTTCGGGTATGTTCACACGGCAACGCCAATTACGTCTGAAATTACAGAGCTGTTTTCAGGCGAAAACAGCTCCTGAAGTTCAGACGTTTTGACAAGTGCACGCGTTTTTCGCTGCGTCTTTTACGGACGTAATTGGAGCTGGTTTTAATTGGAGTCAATGAAAAACGGCTCCAATTACGTCCCAAGAAGTGACATGCACTTCTTTGAGGCGGGCGTCTTTTTAGACGGCGCGTAAAAAAAAAGCCTGTCTGCACAGAACACTGTAAGACCCATTGAATTCAATGGGCAGATGTTTGCAGACGGTTTGGAGCCGTTTTTTCGGGCGTAATTCGAGGTGTAAAACGCCTGAATTACGTCCGTAAATAGGGCGTGTGCACATACCCTTCCAGAGACTAACCTTCCCTACTAAACCTGGACCTTGAGGTAAACCACTATTCACATATCCTGTGAATATATTTTTGTTACTGCAGCCCCACCTGACTGAGCTCTGAACCTGCAGTCTACCCGTCGACCTCCACACCATTACCCACATCTCAAAGGGCCATTAAGGTTTTTCTTTTTCCCTCTTGGCCACCTTACCTGAGAAATTTTACTGCACTACATCTAGGACATAGCACTAATTTTTCAGACAGCTTGACAATTAGTTGCTTCCATATTCCATATATTGTTGGACGGGACAGTCTCCTTGCACAAGTGCGCTATCTACAATGCCCTTTATTGAGACATCTACCTATTCTGTAGGCGCTTTGAGTCTCGATTTTCTCCATTAAGGTAAACCTCTACAAGTATTGTTTCTTCACAGGACAACAGACAGTAAAACCTACCCAGAAGACCACCCCTCTCAGAAGGACCCCCCTGCCCTATCCAATTCTAATTTTTCTGTGACCGATTTTTTTTCCACCATTATAGTCTATGGAAACAAGAAGAAAGAATGTCTAGCATGCTAATCCTAATTGGTAGCTCAAGTGCTCTGTTTGGAGTCTCAATTAATACAGACAATTACACTCTAATTATTGTGAGACTTGGCTTGAGCCCGGCGTAAATTAGACCTCTGCCTAACTGAAAAAGCAGACAGGATTATATGCTGGTTTCAACAGCGATATATTACATAGTATGAATTTATTGTTGCCTGGCACGCCAACTCAGATGTCTGGTCCCGGCGTTTCCCCCACTAAATTCCGCACGTAGGCTGGGAACATAACCTCAGATGATAATGTGTGAATTTCATTGACACTTGTCTCATTTAAACACTGAGCAGGTTACCCCCGAATCGATGCTCAATTGAGGATTGTCTTACTACTTCCCCATTACCACCCTTACCTGTTGGGTTGGCTGAACTTTTCGGGCAAAAGATTACTCCTGAAGAAGTAGAGGCTGCGATTAAAATGTTGAAGCTTAATAAATGGCCAGGCCCTAATGGTTTTACCGCTTTGTATTATAAAAAAAAAGTATGATTCTGTTCTAAGAACGCATCTTTAAAATATTTTCAACTCTTTTAGGATTGATGAGATCAACCCTACCATGATCACTGAGTCTATCTCTTTGATCCCGAAACCTAAATCCAACCACTTGAGTTGGTACCAGACAATTTAGTTTAATAAACTTTTAGACGTTTAATTGCTTTCTAAGATCCCTGCCTTGCATTTAAACACTGGTTTAGGCTCCTTGATACGTAGAGATCCAAAAAGTTGGATTCGTTCGATGCAGGCAAGCCTTGTATAATATACGATGGAGCATTGAAGCTTTGCTCCTTTCCCTTGATACCAGTAAAAAAATTGATACAGTGTTCTGGACATACCTCTTTTGAGGTGCTGAACAGGTGGAGTTTCCGTTCCTTTTTTATCTCTTGGCTCAGAACCCTCTATAGTACTCCCAAGGCCTTTGTGTGTTCCAATTGGGTCTCCACTGATCTCTTCTCCACCAAGGCATCTGCTCTTTATTCTGGCCTTGAGCCTTTGGCGATTTATCTTTGACAAGATCCTAATATACAAGGTATTAGGCTATGTTCACACGGGGTATTTTGCAGAGTTTTTTGACGCGGAAACCGCGTTGCAAAACTCGGCAGAAACGGCCCGAGAACGCCTCCCATTGATTTCAATGGGAGGCGTCGGCGTCTTTTTCCCGCGAGCAGTAAAACTGCCTCGCAGGAAAAAGAAGCGACATGCCCTATCTTCGGGCGCTTCCGCCTCCGACCTCCCATTGACTTCAATGGGAGGCAGGAGAAAGCGTATATCTCACTGTTTTATGCCCGCGGCGCTCAATGGCCGCGGGTGAAAAACGGCGCGATAATTGCCGCGAAAATCGGCGTGCAGGGAGAGGAATATCTGCCTCAAAGTTCCAAACAGAATTTTGAGGCAGATATTCCTCCCCCAAAATACTCCGTGTGAACATAGCCTTAAAGTGGCTTTGGTAACTCACAAATTATGTCTGTTTGCCGACGTTATCTTGATGGCTATCACATCTCCACTAATCACCCTGCCAAACCTTTTTCACACCTTGTTTAGCTGCTGGTCAGTCTCAGATCTGGTAGTCAACCATGCTAAATTCAATGGTCTAAATGTCTCGCTTCCCTCCTCTATGGTCGCTACCATAAAATAATATTTTATCGTTTGGTTCACACAGTGAGGGGAACAAAATAACAGAGTTAAGTCTTTGGCCATCCAACCACTAACTAGACAACAGTGTTCCTAGCTGCCATGGTGAATGTTTAATATCACAGCACACAAAATCAACATTCATACTTGTATCAGCCACATGCCCATGTTAAACATGGCTCCTACAGGTTGGCATCACCCATACACTTCCCAGATAGGGAGCACTGTAGGAATTATTTCCGGCATTCTTTTAAGGGATAGTATATCTGGTGCTCAATTGCACTTGTTTCATGTTTCATAGCCCAAGAAATGGACAGTACTGATGCAGAGGGGGCCGGTCGTTCTCTTCCCTCACTACCAACCAGACCAGCTTTGCTAGAACCGAATTAAATCACTAACATTTGCGCATTCAATAGTTATTTATGAAAGAGGAACATAAAAACCATTGCAGCACTGGCTAATACTAATACAACGGAAATGCCTTTTACAACAATGTAATGTTGCACTACATATATAACTAATTACATAAGTTGCAGTATTCATTTACTCAGAACATTTAATTTCCTGAATCATTTTACCAATAGAACAAACATGAGCTACATATTACTAAGAAATTCTGTTTAAAGTGAAAAAAGCAATTCATATTTGAGGTTTTGTACAATATAATCTAAACAGCTCAGCCATAACATTAAAACCACTGACAGGTGAAGTGAATAACTTCGATTATCTGGTTACAATGGCGCCTGTCAAGCGTTGGGATATTTTACATAGCAAGTGAACAATCAATACTTGAAGTTTTGAATGTTGAAAGGAGGAAAAATAGGCAAGTGTAAGGATCTGAGCGACTTTGACAAGGGCCAAATTGTGATGGTTAAATGATTGGTCAGAGCATCTCCAAAACGGCAGGTCTTGTGGGGTATTTAAAAAAACTGTAGCGGTTAGTACTGTCACGGTCACTGGGTATGTGGACCCACTAGGCCGCTCCGCCGTAGCGGAGAGGCAGCTGACCAGGTCACAGTCTATACGAAAGTCAATAGTAGATAGTAACGCTTGGGTACCTGAACTAGTCCAGACAGTGGCTGTGGCTTCAGCTCGAATGGAGACGATGCAGCAGGTAGCGCCAAATGTGGCGGGCAGTATCCGATGTGGCAGAAGACACTGGACGTGGCAGAAGACACTGGACGTGGCAAACGACAGCAGGTGCAGTAGACACGACTCCAACACTAGTAGGAACAGGAACAAGTACAGCACGGGATACAGGAACAGGTAACAGGGCACGGGTAACAACTGGAATGGGAAACACTAAGGGACCATTTGCAAGACAGACTGGGATAAACTAACAACACTCAGGCAAGGATCAGAAGGGCTGGGGCTTTCTTATAGACCAGGAAATCATGGGCCGTTGATGATGATGATTTCCTGATGTGCGCGCGCGGGCCCTTTAAGGCCGGGCACGAGCGTGCGCGCGCACCCTACGGGACACAGCAGAACGGAGCGGAAGTGATCACGGATCCATGGCTGCGGGCGTCGGGAGGTGAGTAAACTCGAGGGCCCGTGGCCATGGACGCTACAAGTACCTACCAAAAGTGGTCAGAGGAAAGACAGCTGGGGACAGAATAATGGGCGTCCAATGCTAATTTATGCGCTTCGAGAGCGAATGCTAACCCATCTGGTTTGATCCCACAAAAGCGCTACTATAGCACAAATTGCTGAAAAAGTTAATGCTGTCTATGATAGAAAGGTGTCAGAACACACAGTGCTTACTTATTTACATTTACAAAAAGCTGTTACCAGCAGAGCAATTCCTCTAACACCAACTACCAATGATGAGTGTGTGAACAAAATAAACTAAATAAATTTGAATTTTATTATGCTTCTTGGAGCAAAAAGGACTAACTATATATAGTTTGTTTTAAAATGAGAAATATCACCTCCATTTATGATTGAATAAGCTGTGCACCACATACAGTGAAGGAAATAAGTATTTGATCCCTTGTTGATTTTGTAAGTTTGCCCACTGTCAAAGACATGAACAGTCTAGAATTTTAAGGCTAGGTTAATTTTACCAGTGAGAGATAGATTATATTTAAAAAAAAAAACAGAAAATCACATTGTCAAAATTATATATATTTATTTGCATTGTGCACAGAGAAATAAGTATTTGATCCCTTTGGCAAACAAGACTTAATACTTGGTGGCAAAACCCTTGTTGGCAAGCACAGCAGTCAGACGTTTTTTGTAGTTGATAATGAGGTTTGCACACATGTTAGATGGAATTTTGGCCCACTCCTCTTTGCAGATCATCTGTAAATCACTAAGATTTCGAGGCTGTCGCTTGGCAACTCGGATCTTCAGCTCCCTCCATAAGTTTTCGATGGGATTAAGGTCTGGAGCCTGGCTAGGCCACTCCATGACCTTAATGTGCTTCTTTTTGAGCCACTCCTTTGTTGCCTTGGCTGTATGTTTTGGGTCATTGTCGTGCTAGAAGACCCAGCCACGAGCCATTTTTAATGTCCTGGTGGAGGGAAGGAGGTTGTCACTCAGGATTTGACGGTACATGGCTCCATCCATTCTCCCATTGATGCGGTGAAGTAGTCCTGTGCCCTTAGCAGAGAAACACCCCCAAAACATAATGTTTCCACCTCCATGCTTGACAGTGGGGACGGTGTTCTTTGGGTCATAGGCAGCATTTCTCTTCCTCCAAACACGGTGAGTTGAGTTAATGCCAAAGAGCTCAATTTTAGTCTCATCTGACCACAGCACCTTCTCCCAATCACTCTCAGAATCATCCAGATGTTCATTTGCAAACTTCAGACGTGCCTGTACATGTGCCTTCTTGAGCAGGGGGACCTTGCGGGCACTGCAGGATTTTAATACATTACGGCGTAATGTGTTACCAATGGTTTTCTTGGTGACTGTGGTCCCAGCTGCCTTGAGATCATTAACAAGTTCCCCCCCCCCCCCGAGTAGTTTTCGGCTGAGCTCTCACCTTCCTCAGGATCAAGGATACTCCACGAGGTGAGATTTTGCATGGAGCCCCAGATCGATGTCGATTGACAGTGTGGGGGCAATTTACCAGCCCACACGCCTTGAATTCCATCCAGTTCCAAATTAGCTTTTAAAAATAATGTTATGAGTACGAGCAGCTCGGAGGAGTAAAAACACACAGACACGTTACTGTATGAAAATCCTTCTACTTTATTCTTATCAGCACGTATATTTATACTCCGACAATAACAAGTTTTCAACAACAAATGAGTCAGAAAGTTTAGATAAAGTTCCAGAACTTAATTGGCTCTTAGGGGGGCCGTTCCCTTATCTTCCCAATTATTGCTGCGTAGGCTCTGCACCCGGCCCTATGACTCTCCATTTTAATTCTTATTATTGCTGCGTAGGCTTTGCACCCGGCCCTATGATTCTCCATTTTAATTCTTATTATTACTGCGTAGTACTTTGCACACGGCCTACTGCCTTAAAGTCCTAGAGCATCTACCTTCTAATATAACTAACTTGTACAAGCATATAAAGATATGAGTATATAAGGTATACAGTAAGTCTAAAACACTTTGGAAAATATTTTTGCTTTCACATTTCCCACCTTTTGTGATTTTATAGGTCTGGTAATCTTTACCTGCCTCTAATTTCACAACAACCTGTCACTTCTTTCTAGAGGCCTCGCTGTGAAAGCTCTCCGTATCTTATAAAACGCATAACAGTTAAAACAAGTCATAATAACAAAAACAATCATAATACATATTAGTGGTTGGAATAAGTAGCTTAGTACTGAACTGGCAGTCGGCGAAAACCCTGTAAATATGTCATACCAGTGATGAGCCGTGTCATCCTTAATCTGGGATCCTAAATATCGCAGCGTTTTCCCACTTATAACAGCATTCATTTTTACTGTTTGTAGTGTAACATTATGTCTCCTAACCATCTCTCTTACCTCTTCTGCGTCTCTTAGAACTTTATTCAACTCATCTAAAGGAAGACTAATATTAGGTGTTGGCAATGGGTCCGGTACCCATACTGTGCTTACAATCTCATCCAAATCCGGGAGAAATACAATAGTCTGGTTTTTCCATTCTATATGGCTAACATTAAATATACATCCGGAAAAGGGTACCTGTAGTGAAAAAGGTTTTAGTGTTTTGGGGTCATCCGTAACCATACATACACTCTGTGGTTTTATCTCTATATACATTGAAAAATTTTCTGCTGGTATTACTGAGAAAGGGCATATATTGTCCTCATATTCCATCAGGCAAGGTTCGTAACTCTCTGATTGTTTGTTACATACATATCCTTTTTTGGTTAAAATACACAAACCTATATCAATAGTTTTGTTTCTGTCAGTTATATGTGGATGTCTAAATTCGGGCCACCAGTATTGGCTATTCTGAGTAAATTCATCAGTCATGACAATAGGTAACACTACATATTTACATACCATCCCAATATTAGTCACCTTATATATTATCAATTTTCCTGAACACCATTCATCTGTACATTCTACTGAGTCTGGGTCAGACCAGCCCCATGTATCATTAGAATTCGCTTGTACTTGTGCCCTTCCCCAGACATGAGGGTGTGTACTCATCAAATCTTGTTGGAATTTATCTTTTTGTCTCATTTCCCATAAAGTCTTAGTGGTGCATATAGTCCAATCTATAAAAGCAGACATATCTTTGTAAGCTCGATATTGGGTGAGTACAGATTCATTAAAAACATTAAGGAAATTTTGCTCCACTTTTAACTGTAATTGTTGTGTCTCAAAACTTGTGGGTAACCACTGGGCACCCAAAGCTATGGCTTCTTCTATGTTGCTTCCGACTGAGGCCAATTTATTGGCCATTACTTCTAGCTGTACACCGTTTAGGATTCCCATCCCTGTTCCTGCTCCTCCTAAAAGGGTATCATACCATTCCCTTTTTACTCTACATGCCTTATCCTTAGGAAATGTGATGTTCCAATGCACTATCTTTCTTTGCTCCCTATAGGCCATAGGCACACAAGTCTGGGGAATCCTATTTATCGAGGTGTTTACATGTTCCGGACGCCTACCTCCTACTAGAGTTTGTATAATTGTTACGAACCAGGTTCTTCCGATGATTCGGGTAGAGTTCACACAAAACACCATTTTTACAGTACTATTCATTAGTATAGGGCTATCTATTTTGGACAATGAACAATTAGTCAGCATTCCTGACCGATTACTATGATCTCTCAAATCTTGCAAACGCATTAATCTGCTCATGTCGCAGCAGGACATTTTCACCCGGGCTTCATAAGTCACATTTGTTACAGTATCCTCATCAGGGAATTTCATATATATTACTCCCCGCTGGGATCCACCTCCCGTATACCAGTCTACAAGTTCGTTGGTCTTGGTAAGGTTAAATAATCCGCTACAAATTTGTCTAGAAGGACAACAAAATCCATCTTGAATCCGAATGTTGTTGGATATTACCCATCCCCACTGCAATGTCCCTTGCATTCTGGTTATCGCATGTGCGGGAGCTCTGGATTCGGACCTGTGAAGAATAAGTCCCACCACCCCCAAAATCAGCAAAATCTTCATCTTGATTCTTTAGATGACCTTTCTCTTTCGTCTTCTGGCGTGTAGAGAACCTTCTTACAATGGCTGGCGTGGATCCAACTGGCTTTTCCTTCAAGTTTCACTGAAGTACTTGTGGTCAGGAGCACCTGAAACGGACCGTCAAATCTGGGATCAAGACTTTTCCGAACGTGTCTCTTGACCACTACCCAATCTCCTGGTACGAGGGAATGTGCACCACCTAGAGAATTTGGGTCTGGAATAGAAGAAAATACTTGACCATGCACTTTAGCCAGTTGTTTATGCAAGGCACATACATAATCTGTGAGTCTACCGTACTGCATCTGGAGCACCTGTGGAAAGTACAATCCTAACCTAGGACCTCCCCCAAATAGAATCTCATAGGGACTCAGACCTGTCTTTTTATTGGGCGTATATCTTACTGAAAATAAAGCCAGGGGAAGACACTCTGTCCATGGTTTACCTGTTTCCACCATAGCCTTCTGTATTTTCAGTTTTAGAGTCCCATTCATCCTTTCAACCTTACCGCTACTTTGTGGATGGTATGGGGTGTGGAATGCCTGTTCTATCCCTAAGGTTGACATAATATGTTGCATAATTTCTCCTGTAAAGTGAGTACCTCTATCACTTTCAATAGTCTCTGGTACACCATACCTGCAAATCACTTCTGCCATCAACTTCTTGGCGGTGGAGGTGGCATTGGCCTTTGACACTGGAAACGCTTCGGGCCATCCTGAAAACATATCAACACATACCAAAACATACTCATAGGTTCCCACCTTTGGCAATTGGATATAGTCAATCTGTAGTCTCTGAAAAGGATACAAGGGTCTTGGCATATGTCTCATAG
This sequence comes from Rhinoderma darwinii, assembly GCF_050947455.1. NCBI lineage: Eukaryota > Metazoa > Chordata > Amphibia > Anura > Rhinodermatidae > Rhinoderma > Rhinoderma darwinii. The sequence goes on along the minus strand of NC_134690.1, from coordinate 202,372,031 downwards.
GGACCTTTACCACCTTACCAATATTGTTCTGGGCACAGATCATACACCCCTGCGTATACTGGGCTGCTAATGTCCCAAACCCTGGAGCAAACCAGTACCGACTAACCAGGTTGCACATAGTTGTTTTTGACTGGTGGGTAATCCCATGGGCTACTTGAGCCATCATGGGGTATAGTGTCCTGGGCAGGCATACCCGTCCCTCTAAATACCACAAACCATCAGTCTTTGCTTCAGCCCCTTTACCTGTCCATTTGATCTTTTCTTCATCTGTGGCTTGTCTCTGTAGTGTCAGCAAAATATCCGAGCTGACTGAAGTGTGTATATCCTCTAGGTTGGTGATTACGAAAGTGTTGGCCAGAATAGGCCTTGTCCTTGCTACCTCTTTAGCGGTTTTGTCTGCAAAGTCATTTCCTTTAGCCTCTTCACTGCTGTTTCTTGTGTGAGCCCTGATCTTCACCACTGCCACCTCTTTTGGCAACAATAAACTTTCCATCAAATATTTGACTAGATCTGCATTTTTAATAGGTGTACCCGCTGATGTGAGGAACGCCCTTACTCTCCAAATAGGACCATAGTCATGTGCTATGCCAAAAGCATATCTGGAATCTGTGTATATGTTAGCTGTCTTTCCCTCAGCTTGTCTACATGCTTCGGCTAAAGCTTTCAGCTCCGCTTCTTGTGCTGACATGTGCGGTGGGAGTGCTTCTGCTTTACATACTTCATATGGGGTGACCACCGCATACCCTGTATAAAATTTACCATCTATACCATACCTGGAACCATCCACAAAGAGAACTAACTCTGGATTCTGTAATGGTGAATCCTTAATATGTTCAAACCCCATTGTCTCTTGTTGCATGAGCTGCAAGCAGTCATGATCATCCTGTGAAGGAAGAAAATCTGACCAAATACCTGATTCTTCTCCCCCTTGCTCCAGAGGCAGTAAAGTAGCTGGGTTCAGAGTAGTACAACGTTGAATAGTGACATTATCAGGTAACTGTAAGGCACATTGAATTTTCGTATGCCGAGCAACAGAGAGATGTTTTGGCTGTACTTGAGATAAAAGAGCAGACATATCATGAGGAGCATAAACAGTTACAGGAAAATCAAGGACAATCTGTTGAGCTTTGTCTAATACTTCTGTAGCAGCAATTAACGCTCTAACACAGGATGGGGACCCTCTAGCAACTGGGTCCAGCCGTACAGAATAATATGCAACAGGCCTTTGTTTTTGGCCATGGTCCTGTGTGAGAACCGCTGTAGCGTGTCCATTTAATTCCGTGGTATACAGTCGGAAACATTTGTTGTAATCAGGAATACCCAGTGCTGGGGCTGTCTGAATACTCAATCTAAGACTATAAAAATTTTCCTCTGCTTCTGGTGACACCTGAAAGGGAGTTGCAGCAAGACAATCGTAAAGAGGTTGCATAAGAGCAGAAGCATTGCGAACCCAGGGGCGACAGTAAGAAATAAGTCCCAAAAATGTGCGCATAGCAGACTGAGTTTTTGGCAGAGGGATACTAGTAACAGCTTGGATCCTTTCAGGTGTAAGGTGACGAATACCAGGAGAAATACAGTGTCCTAAAAATACAACAGTTTGCTGACAAAGTTGAAGCTTCGCTTTGCTGGCCTTGCAGCCTGACTGTGTTAGGAAACAGAGCAAAGAAACACTGGAGCTCTCGCATTGCTGCCTGGAGGGGCAGCAAAGGAGGAGATCATCCACATATTGTAGTAGAACTACTCCTGGGCCGGGGTCCCAGTCACTGAAAATCTGAGTCATAGCAGAGGTATACATACTGGGGGAGTTGTGAGCCCCCTGGGGTAATACCTTCCAAGCAAGTTGTGCATAATTGTGCGTGAAGGCGAAAAGATACCAACAGTCAGGATGAAGAGGAACAGAGAAAAAAAGCATTAGCCAGATCTACTACCGTAAACCAGCATGACGTAGCAGGGATCTGTGCCAATAGAGTATGGGGGTTAGGTACAATAGGTGTATTGAATACTGTAGCGTCATTGACAGCTCTGAGGTCATGGACCATGCGGTACTTGGCCGGTTGTCCCGGCTCTGCCTTTTTCTTTACTGGGAAAAGGGGTGTGTTACATGGGGAGACTATGGGAGTTAAGACCCCCGCAGCAAGGTACGCCTTCACCTGCTGTGATATAGCATCTGATTGTGCTATTGTAAGGGGGTACTGTTTCCTGTAGGGGAGGGGCACCCCCGGTTTAAGATCTACCCTTACGGGGGGGGGACTTTGAGGATCCCTACATCAGTGGGTCCTGTTGACCATAGCCCATCTGGCACTTGTGCCAGTAGGCTATCTATCTGTTGTTGGCCTAATAAAACAAAGGACGGGGACTCAGTATCCCATGGATTCAGGTTTGTAGCTGTTAATATACATAAGTCCTCCTCATCAATGGTTCCTCTCAACATAATGGTGCCATTCGCACAATATTAAATTCTAGCTCTTAGTCTTTCTAAAACATCAGCACCTAGTAAATTTATTGGGGTTGTTTCACAGGTGACAAGTTTTGTGACTATAGATTGGTGTGGACCAAACCGTAGAACAACCGGTTTCGTAACTTGATTTGGGTGGGACCTCCCATCTACTCCCACGCAAATCTGGGTGTCATCTGATAACAAATCTGCTGGCAGTTCTCTAGGGTTAACAACAGTCACGGCAGCTCCAGTATCTATCAGGAAAGGGATCGGGGTACCATCATTGACAGACAAGGACATTAAAGGGGCGGGGCCTAATTTTACTGCCATGGTGTGGGCGGATTCGCCCATATCTGGACTGCCGACCCTTCATGCTTGATGGGGCTGGTACTGGGGCTGGTACTGGGGCTGCTGCGTGTCTCCCTGCTACCTTTGATTTCCTTGCGGAAGGTCCGGCTGTGAAGCCCATCCCCCTTGGATCCCCCCCGGTTCCTATCTGTGGGTTCATATTTCTAGGTGTTTTGCAGTATCTTTGGAGATGTCCCTGCTCGCCACAATTATAGCAGATGACCATCCTCCTGCCCCGTGTCTGTACATACTGCGGTTGGATCATTTGTCCCCCTTGGCAAGGATACTGCATATACTGTGCTGGGGGTGGCTGGTAGGGCTGTTGTTGGATCGGCGGCCCTGGTTGCCTAAAGGGGCCAGGTTGCATATAAGCTACTCCAGCGGGTTTCTTTCTGGTTTTCTTTAGATCTAACTCTACCCCTTGGGCTACCTTCACTAGGTCACTGGTCGCCATGCCTCTCCACTCGGGTCTAGCGGTCTGCACTGCCTCCCGCAAGCTTTTCTTAAGCCCCTCTATAAACGCAGCTGTCAACATCCTGGTATCTAGGGGTCTTTCCTTGTAACCCATATCCTTCCATTGGGACCTCAGTCTAGCATAGTATTTGTCAATACTCTCAGTGTTATCCTGAGTTGTGTCAGTCAAACTCTGTCCCTTTTGTCCTTGTTGGGTTACTGCCCACTGTTTTATCTGGGCTACAAACTGTTCTCCTGAAAAGTTAGTACAGTCACTAGGTTCCTCGGTCACATAGTCACGGGGTACCCTTAGATCGTCCTCTATGGTGGAGTATATATCGGGACATTGTATTTTACACACCATGTCCAGATCTTTCCACGTAGCGTTATACAATCTCTGCATCTTTGTTATTTGTTCTGCCCACTTAACTGGTTTCTCTTCTGGGTCGGGCATTCCCTCAATTATACTCTTTATGTCCCCTGGACTCCAAGGTTTATACAAGTGTACATTTCCCTGGTCTACCTGAGTTTTTGAGCTCTGAGCTATTGCCCTCAAACTTTCTCCTATTCCTTCCACTATCCCCGCAATTTCTTCATCCAACAGCTTTTCCCTTTTGGGCTCTTTTATGGGAGTGGTTAGAGAATCATCCTGATTCATGTGTCCCGACAAGTCGGGCATTCCATTGACCTCAACCTCTGATTCTTCCTCTCCCGTCACTCCCATTACATTAGCATCTTTCCCTTTTAACATGCCTAAAAAGGGATTATTTGCTGAGCCACGAGTATAGGTAATCACGGGATACAAGCCAGGGGCGGGGGCGTCTGCTCGGGGACGGTGAGCCCCACAGTTAGAGCACACCTCTCTCCAGTCAGGATTCTGGACACCGCAATTAAGACAGGTCCAGAAGCCTCCTGGATCTTTCCCTGGGTTGAGTCCCGTGTACCCAGGAGACTCCTTAAGTTTTTCCCCAACATCCTCTGTCTCTTTCTTATCATGACTAACTTTCACCTTTTGTCCTGTGACCATCCCTACTCCTGTCTTTGGGCTTTCATAATAACATTCATAATATCTCTTCCTACCCACAGTGGTTTCCTTGCATCCTCCTGTCCTCACTTCTTCAGACACATCCCTCCAATCATCCGCTGCCTTTCTCAACTTATTGTCTCTCAACCATCCTTCATTCTTACTGATAGCGGCATCCCATTCATCCACATCAAGCATGCCTCCCCTGGGGAGTCCCAAACCACTCATCAATTTCTTACATCTCTTTACTGCACGTTTGCCCTTTCTTCTTTCCACTATCTCTCGGGCTGGCACTCCTGGCTTCTCTGCTCTAGTAAATAGGTTACCCATCTCTAGGCTGTACTGGGTATCTAACAACTTCTAATATTACTATTCTGGGTCTCTTTCACCCCAAAAATCAAACTAAACTACTGTTCTGGGTCTCTTTCACCCCAAAAATCAAAGTGTTCTGGGTCTCTTTCACACCAGAAATCAAACTAAACTACTATTCTGGGTCTCTTTCACCCCAGAAATCAAACTAAACTACTATTCTGGGTCTCTTTCACCCCAGAAATCAAACTAAACTACTATTCTGGGTCTCTTTCACCCCAAAAATCAAAGTGTTCTGGGTCTCTTTCACCCCAAAAATCAAACTAAACTACTATTCTGGGTCTCTTTCACCCCAAAAATCAAACTAAACTACTATTCTGGGTCTCTTTCACCCCAGAAATCAAAGTGTTCTAGGTCTCTTTCCCCGCAGAAATCAAACTAAACTACTATTCTGGATCTCTTTCACCCCAGAAATCAAACTAAACTACTATTCACTATTCTGGCCAGAGTGTTCCATGTTTTATTGTTCTATGGGTATCCTAACAAAGCAATCCCCCTATAGCATGCTCAATGCCGCTATCCATTCCTCTTTCACACAACTGAGATGGAAGTCAGGCACTTAGTTTCTAAGGGAGTACAGAGTTCTGGAACTGCAGCTTCATACATTACTCCCTAAGGTGGAGCCTTAGTCATCCGAAAATAGGGGGGGCCAGACGGGGAGATGCAGAGCAAAAATGTAAGAATCAAATCTTCTCACCTTATGCTGCAGCTCTTGGTCTACACATTCCCGTCCGGTCTCCTCTGCCTGGTTCGGATGGTCTCTGGGTCCTAGTGCTGCAGTCCCTGTTCGGGCGCCAAAAACCGTGGGGGCAATTTACCAGCCCACACGCCTTGAATTCCATCCAGTTCCAAATTAGCTTTTAAAAATAATGTTATGAGTACGAGCAGCTCGGAGGAGTAAAAACACACAGACACGTTACTGTATGAAAATCCTTCTACTTTATTCTTATCAGCACGTATATTTATACTCCGACAATAACAAGTTTTCAACAACAAATGAGTCAGAAAGTTTAGATAAAGTTCCAGAACTTAATTGGCTCTTAGGGGGTCCGTTCCCTTATCTTCCCAATTATTGCTGCGTAGGCTCTGCACCCGGCCCTATGACTCTCCATTTTAATTCTTATTATTGCTGCGTAGGCTTTGCACCCGGCGCTATGATTCTCCATTTTAATTCTTATTATTACTGCGTAGTACTTTGCACACGGCCTACTGCCTTAAAGTCCTAGAGCATCTACCTTCTAATATAACTAACTTGTACAAGCATATAAAGATATGAGTATATAAGGTATACAGTAAGTCTAAAACACTTTGGAATTATATTTGCTTTCACAACAGTCATTTTGTATGTCTTCCATTTTCTTACTATTGCACCAACAGTTGTCTCCTTCTCACCCAGCGTCTTACTTATGATTTTGTAGCCCATTCCAGCCTTGTGTAGGTCTATGATATTGTCCCTGACATCCTTAGAAAGCTCTTTGGTCTTGCCCATGTTGTAGAGGTTAGAGTCAGACTGATTAATTGAGTCTGTGGACAGGAGTCTTTTATACAGGTGACCATTTAAGACAGCTGTCTTTAATGCAGGCACCAAGTTGATTTGGAGCGTGTAACTTATTTCTCTGTGCACAATGCAAATAAATATATATAATTTTGACTATGTGATTTTCTTTTTCTTTTTTTTAATATAATCTATCTCTCACTGGTAAAATTAACCTAGCCTAAAAATTCTAGACTGTTCCTGTCTTTGACAGTGGGCAAACTTACAAAATCAGCAAGGGATCAAATACTTATTTCCTTCACTGTATATGTATATCAGTTGCAGTGCTGCTCCTGGCTGCAGCTCAGCGAGTCAGACACTCTGCGTTATTAGTAAGCAATGGAGGTAAGTATTTAGATTAAAAAGTGTATATTAGAGCCCCCCGACATGTTTCGCTGTGCTATACAGCGTCCTCAGGGATTCAGGGGCTTAATGAGATCGCGCCGAAAAAGCCACGTTGTTTTAAGCTGTCACAACGGAACAGCCGGAGAATCACTGCCACCAATCACAAGGCATCATTGCGGCCGGGCCCCCATGACGCCGTAACTGACAAATTAACTGGCCAATCGGTGATGTAACACCGAGGCCAATGAGAGGCTTCCCTCTCATTGGCCTCGGTGTTACATCACCGATTGGCCAGTTAATTTGTCAATTACGGCGTCATGGGGGCTCGGCCGCAATGATGCCCTGTGATTGGTGGCAGTGATTCTCCGGCTGTTCCGTTGTGACAGCTTAAAACAACGTGGCTTTTTCGGCGCGATCTCATTAAGCCCCTGAACCCCTGAGGACGCTGTATAGCACAGCGAAACATGTCGGGGGGGGGGGGCTCTAATATACACTTTTTAATCTAAATACTTACCTCCATTGCTTACTAATAACGCAGAGTGTCTGACTCGCTGAGCTGCAGCCAGGAGCAGAACTGCAACTGATATACATATATGTGGTGCACAGCCTATTCAATCATAAATGGAGGTGATATTTCTCATTTTAAAACAAACTATATGTAGTTAGTCCTTTTTGCTCCAAGAAGCATAATAAAATTCAAATTTATTTAGTTTATTTTGTTCACACACTCATCATTGGTAGTTGGTGTTAGAGGAATTGCTCTGCTGGTAACAGCTTTTTGTAAATATATGGTCAATTATTCCTACTAACTGCCGGGGTCCTCTTTTGTTCTTAGAACACACAGTGCATCACAACTTGTTGCTTTTGAGGCTGCAGAGTTGTAGATCAGCCAGGGTGACCCTGGTTCACCACTGAAAGCATCAACACTGGGCATTAGAGCATAAGAACTGGACCATCGAGCAATGGAAAAAAGTTGCCTGGTCTGATAAATCACATTTTCTTTGATATCATGTAGTTAGCCAGGTGCGTGTGCGTGGCTTACCTATGGAAGAGATGGCACTAGGATGCACTATGGGAAGAAGGCAAGAAGGCGGAGGAAGTGTGATGCTCTGGGCAATGTTCTGCTGGGAAACCTTGGGTCCTGGCACTTATGGACTGTTACTTTGGCACGTGTTACTTACCTAAAAATTGTTGAAGACCAAGCACAATTTTTCAGGGCAATGGTATTCCTTAATGGCAGTGGCCTCTTTCAGCAGTATAATGCATCTTGCCTCCCTGCAAAAATAGTTCAGGAATGGTTTGTAGAACATGACAAAAAAAAAGAGTTTAAGGTGTTGACTAAGCCTCCGAATTGCCCAGATCTCAATTACGATAGAGCATCTGTGGGATGTGCTGGAAAACAAGTCCGATCCATAGAGGTCCCACCAAGCAACTTACAGGACATAAAGGACCTGCTGCTAACGTCTTGGTGCCAGATACCAGAGGGCACCTTCAAATGGTCTTGTAGACATGACTGGATCAGAGCTGTTTTGGCATGAAAGGGACCTACACAATATTAGGCAGGTGGTTTTAAAAGTGTTTTCCCAGAATCATAAATTATCACCTATCCACAGAATAAATGATAATTTTCTGATCGCTGGGGGCCCCACCGCTGGGACTTCCACCGATCGTGAGAACAGGGTTCCCAAACTCTCCATTCCTCCTCACTGCTCAACCACACTGAGGAGGACATTGAATGGAGCGGTGGTCAACCAAAGTCTATAGGAATGATGGAAACAGCCCAGCACAGCGGTCGGCTGTTTCCGTCATTTTCATAGACATTGAATGGAGCGGGCGCATGTTTGGGACCCATGTTCTGAAGATTGGTGGGGGTTCCCTGCATTGTGGCCCCAGCGATCAGAAAATTATCATCTATCCACAGGATAGGTGATAATTTATGATTTTGTGGAAATCCCTTTAATGTTATGCCTGAACGTGTGTAACCCGACACATTAAACATGGTATGAATATTTGATTGTTTCGCTGACAATATTAGATCTATAAACTGTGATATCGCTGCTTATCTTTCAGGAATAGAATAGGATCAGACGGAAAATTTTAAACTCCAGAGACATAAATCTTTTATCTATGGGCAGCATTTTTACCACTATCTAAAGCCTGTGGAGATGAACATTTTTCCATTTGACATTTTTCTTTTGTAGCTATGCAATATAAGGTCACAGAGACTGAAAACTTTATTTATTACTTTTATTGGTTACTACAGGGGTCAGTATTAGCCATGTTCTTTTCAATATATTGATATGACCTGATAAATAATTGTATGGTCTTCTTTAAAGCTGTGATGTCCAACATAATATCTATAGGCAATATTTTGTCATCTTATTGTACTGTAAAGAGCAGAGTCCCCTTTGAACATTACTGTGGAGCTTATATCTAAATGTAATCTGAATATCAATGTGAGTAACTCTGCAATTACTTTCCTTTACTTATCTTGAGTAAGGTCATGATCACACAGCGATTGGCAAATCCGCCACAGATTTTTCTAAAAAATACGCAGCTGAAATTATATTTCTTCTTTGAATTGGCCAGCTGATCCACATTGGATTAGCCGCATTGGATCCATGGCAATAATGAACATGTTGTGTATTTTAACATCCGCAGCACATTCATTATTCTGTGTGGATATTTTCCTGAAAAAATTCTGTAATTCTGCTAAACGTAAATTTTTCTACATGTAAATCCTCCAGGATGCCTGGTGTAAAGACTACACCTCCCGAAATGCAAATTTGCAGCATGTGCTCTGTATAGACACAGAATCAACAGGTGCATGCGGGGAGCCAAAGTCTGAGCTAGGAAGCTATAAAAATTATAGGTGCAACAGGTTCTTTAAAAATTTAATGTGACTGAAGATCAGTACATGATCTGTAGAGCAACGTTACTTAACAGGTTATGTAGATTATATCTAGATGTAAACTGTAAGATTATAATCAACGGTACATATGCTTTTACAATGTACATCAACAGTTCATTAGGTGGAGATAACCTTTAACAAGAAATTCAAAGGGAATGAATTTAATTATATTTTGTATCATGAGTATCCCTTGATTTGACAAGACAAAATAAAATAAAATCCATTTACAAGTAGGTCACCTGGAGAAGTGGAAAAATAGAAGAATATTTTGTTACTTAGAAATGTATAACTTACTCAAATGAATCTAAGACAGTAAATGCACGAATCACTTCCCAAGGTTAAAATAAATACAGTTTATGAAATAAGTGCAAAGTACAAACTGTAAGTGCAGAAAACATCAACAAAAGCAAATAAGGGGCCCTTCTTTTACAGATGTAGGAGAACTCAAGGCTCAATGTGATGTGATTAATCAAGGAATAGCAGTGGATTGTGACTAATGGAAGAATGGAGTCAGATACATCTGTAAAGTCTAACATCGTAGCTTCTTGGCTTGGTATAATTCATATAAAGTTATGAGAACTGGAGGAAAAAACACAAAATTAGGTTCTTCAGGCAAGTTTTAGAGTTTAGATAAAACATCACCAGCACAGGCATACGTTCAGAATATATGATATACACAATATTTTTTGCAAATAATTACAAGACATTACCTATCTAAAGGTATTATTCTTATATTAAAATTAAAAAATTCTAGTTATTATACATATTACATTACATCATGTATTATATCAAAAGTGTACCATTGTGGCTATACTGGTTTAAAACCATACTTTTGCAAGCATTTTTTTTTTTTATTGTTCCAATGCTTTCATAGTGGAAAATGTTCTTGATTAAAAATGTCCTAATGGTTTGAGTCTCCAGCTCCTATGCAAACCTTTGTTCATCCATGGTAACAGACTACACACAAACTTTGTGTAGTCTGCCCCTAAAATTATACCCTTACAAAAATGTATATTAAGAAATATAGGGGACAAATGGAAGGGAGTATGACTACAGAATGAGATTTGGTTGCAAAGGTGGGAATAACTTTTTAAATGTATAAGGCTCAAGACCCATAAAGCATCATTCCCAACTGCCATGGGGGGAGATTAGTTATCAAGTGAATTTTTGTGCACCTACTGAGACCTAAAGGGTAATGGGCATATAGGCAGAGGCGTAACTTAAAGCTCCTGGGCCCCAATGCCAAATGTATAACAAGGCCCCTGATCCCCGGTCATTTAGAGTACTTGTGTCCTTATCTGAGGACGAGGGATATTCTGCAACCCCTATATTTATGCCCCTGAAACAGCTGATGCATTTTGTGACTGTTATGGAAATAATAGGCAGTAACAGCAAATAAGCCGTATTTGTCTCAATAAAGAATAAGTAACAAACAGTGCATTCGGAAAGTCTTCAGGCCCGTTCACTTTTTTCACATTTTGTTATGTCGAGGCCTTGTGCTAAAACAAAAAAACAATTAAGGTTTTCCCCATCATTCTGCACTCAGTACCACACAATGACAAAGTAAAAACAGAATTTTTGAAATTTTTGCAAATTTATTAAAAATTCAAAACTAAAATTTCACATGAACATAAGTATTCAGACAAATTGCTATGACACTTGAAATTCAGCTCTGAGGGCTTGCCATTTTCTCTAGATCATTTTTGAATTGTTTCTGAACTTTGATTGTGTCACGTTGGATACGTGGACCCACTGGACCGTACCGCCTTAACGGTATGGCAGTTGGCCAACAGGACACAGGTCAAAGTCTATAGTTCGTATAGGTGTACCTGAGGTAGCTTTGGACAGTAGCAAGGCAGGCTCGGAAGGGACTTTGCAGCAGGCGGACACCAGGCGTGGTATACGGCACAGCACGACTCCAACTCGACACGGCACTTGACCAAGATAGTACAGGATACAGGTAGCAGGAACGGGAAACACTGGGTACTGAAAGACACTAGGAGACCATTTGCAGAGACAAACTAGGGTAACGACGACAAAGCTCAGGCAAGGCACGAAGGGGCTGGACCCTTCTTATAGCACAGGGTGCTCACGGGCTAATTTGGCATTTAACTCAGGTGCATGCGCTGGCCCTTTAAGATCGGGCACGAGTGTGAGTGCACACCCAACGGGACCCGGCCAGAAGAAGCGGAAGTGAGTGCTGGTGTCTCCTGAGGAGATGGGGCCCAGTGCTCACAGATCCATGGCTGCGGCCGTCAGGAGGTGAGGGAGCCTGACGGCCCGCGGCCATGGGCAAGACAGATTGGAGTCCACCTGTGGTAAATTCATTTGATTGGACATGATTTGGAAAGACACACCCCTGTCTATATAAGGTCTCACAGCTGACAATACATATCAGAGCAAAAACCAAGCCATGAGGAGGAAAGAACTGCCTGTAGAGCTCAGAGAGAGGATTGTGTGGTGGCACATCTGGAGAAGGGTACAATAAAAAATTCTGCTGCACGGAAAGTTCCCAAGAGCACAGTGTCCTCCATAATGCTTAAGTAGAAGAAGTTTGGGACAACCAGGACTCTTCCTAGAGCTGGCTGCCCCAACAAACTAAGTAGGGCCTTGGTAAGAGAGGTGACCAAGAACCCAATGGTCACTCTGGCTGAGCTCCAAAGGTCCTGTGTGCAGATGGGAGAAATTTCCAGAAGGTCAACCATCACTGCAGCACTCCACCAATCTGGGCTTTATGGTAGAGTGGCCAGAAAGAAGCCTCTCCTCAGTAAAAGACACATGAAAGCCCGCCTGAAGTTTGCAAAAAAGCACCCAAAGGACTATCAGACTGTGAGAAATAAGATTCTGTGGTCTGATTAAACCAAGATTGAACTTTTTGGCCTCAATTCTAAGCATCATGTCGGGAGGAAACCAGGCACTGCTCATCACCTGCCCAATACCATCCCTACAGTGAAGCATGGTGATGGTAGCATCATGCTATGGGGGTGTTTTTCAGCGGCTGAGACAGGGAGACTAGTCAGTGTTCAGGGAAAGATTAATAGAGCAAAGTACAGAGATATTCTTAATGAAAACCTGATCCAGAGTGCTCTGGACCTCAGACTGGGCCGAACGTTCACCTTCCAACAAGACTATGACCCTAAGCACACAGCCATCACAACACAGGAGTGGCTTAGGGACAACTTTGTGAATGTCCTTGAGTGGCCCAGCCAGAGCCCTGACTTGAATCCTATCGAACATCTTTGGAGAGACCTGAAAATACCTGCCCACCGACGGTCCCCATCCAACCTGACAGAGCTTGAGCGGATATGCAGAGCAGAATGACAGAAAGTGTAATAAAGTGTATGAATACTTATTTTAATGCAATATTTTAGTTTTTTCTTTTTAATAAATTAGGAAAGATTACTAACATTCTGTTTTCACTTTGTCTATATTAGGTAATGAGTGCAGAATAATGGGAAAAAACTTGAATTTTTTTTATTTTAGTACAAGGCCACAACATAACAAAATGTGAAAACATTTAAAACTGAAAGGGTCTGAAGACTTTCTGGATGCATTTTATAGTATATAAACCACTATCTTTTCTTATTTATTTTTGACTGGAGATTTCCTTGAGGATACCTTGCCCATAATCCCAATTTTAAGTGATTTTAGTTGTAGTTCCCGGTACACAGTGCAGATTTACTATATCAGCCAATCAGGACATAAAACCTGACCATTGATACAAGCAAATGTAGTTGTCTTTAGAATGACCACTAAATGTTCAGAGTGTGCTTACAAGTATTAACATGCTGCTGTAATCCATAACATAATGTAATCCATATATAATATAATGTAATCCATAATACGAATGTATATTATGCATGTATTATTATTTTTATTCTTTTCACTTATTTTCAGCGGGACATTAGAAACCGTAAAATAGCATTATACAAAAGTAAAAAAGTGCTGCAAATAATTATACGTGTATGTGAATGTATCTGGAGCTTTCCAAAACCAGAAATATATGAGATAAAGTAGTGATCATGGGAACAGAGATTTTTCTGGACCACTTGACAGCGATCCCATTGAAGAACAGTATAGTCAGCCTCTCCTCTGCTTTAAATGGCTGCCGATAGGATTTGTATTAGGCTTAAAGTAAATTTTCAGTGAATAAAATAAGAAACATAATATATATATATATATATATATATATATATATATATATATATATATATATATATATATATATAAAGAAAATGTGTGACTCATCAGGCTAGGCCACCTTCTTCTATTGCTCCATTGTCCATTTCTGATGCTCACGTGCCTATTATAGACGCTTTTGGTGGTGCAGAGGGGTCAGCATCGGCACTCTGACCAGTTTGCGACTACACAGCCCCAAATGTAGCAAGCTGCGATGCGCTGTGTGTTCTGACACCTTTTAATCATTGGCAGCATTAACTTTTTCAGCAACTTGTCCTACAGTAGCTCTTCTGTGAGATCAAACAGATGGTCGCTCCATCTTTACAATAATGGGCATTGGCCTCCCATGACCCTGTCGCTGGCTTACTGGATGTCCTTTCTTTGACCACTTTTAGTAGGCACTAACCACTGCAAACCTGCTATTTTGGAGATGCTCTAACCTAGTCGTCTAGCCATCACAATTTGGCCCTGGTCAGTGTTGCTCAGATCCTTACGCTTGCCCAGTTTTCCTGGTTCCAAAACATTGACTTCAAAAAGTGACTGTTCATTTGCTGCCTAATATATCCCACCTCTTGACAGGTACGATTATAATGAGATAATCAATGTCAGGGCCTGTTCACATCATGTTTTGGACCTATGTTTAGCATGTACCTCAGGGAGCATTCCCAGTCCCGGAGTCCCTAGCCAGAGCGTCTCTGCCCGTGGATTACAGGTTTTTTTTATGCCCCTAACGTCACTGACAATATATGTACTGTGCTATAGAGATAGACGTGAGCACTCTGTTTAGATATGCAGGTAAGATTTATTCAGAAATAGGCAAAATAAGGCTTGGGTAACGTTTCGGCCTATAAACATGGCAAACATAATGCAGAAAATAATGCATGTTAGAAATGTAATCCAAAATCTATGAAAATAAATAAATAATTGATAGTACATAGATGTCATCTCAGTTAGTGTATAACACATACGACTCTAGGATAATAAACATAAATTGGAAATTGGACCCACAGTGGTCCTTTTAACAGAATAGAATGGCCAGGTGGAGGCCAGGAAAATAAACATCAGGAGAGTCCATGGCACCAAGATCCATGCAAGGGAACGAAACAGTGTAAGGCAACCGGCAGCAACATCCGTAAGTACCACTACTTAGAAATAATAAACAAATGGTGCCGATATCTAATATTGCAGTGAAGGGTGTGACATACAAATAGACATAACAGGAGTGACATGCTATTACAATAGAGTTGCAGTAATGAAGGAATATACTGACATGTTTAAGTCCTGTACTCACCTATTGTCACTGTAGAAGAGTATATGCTGCAAAAAATGGCGCTGTCATCAGGGTATATAATACCAGTGGTGGACGCTAACTATAGTGCAACACCCACTCTGTTTAAATAGAAAGTTTGGTTAGGTGCCGGAGCGATGGCGCCTCTGCATTAGAGGGTGACCAGTAGGAAAGATCAGAGCGTGTCACATGATATGACTAGAGGGCCGTGATACACAAGACTTATTTAGCCTATTTCTGAATAAATTGTATCTGCATATCTAAACGGAGTGTTCTAGCCTATCTCTATAGCATTGATGGGATGGGAACCCTACTTATAGAACCCGGAATTCACACAGACTGCCACAGTTAATATTTTCGCATAAATGGACAGTGACGTTAGTGCTTTCCCAAACAGGAGTCCCCTGGCCAGAGTGCTTGTGATGCTCTGACCGGGGACTCCACAGTTGACAGTCCCTGACATTACTGTCCATATATGAACAGTGACGTAAGGGACTTCCCTAGACTCAGCGCTTAGTAGCAATGTGCCAGTGGAGTTTGGTCATATACAATGGAAGGAAAAAAACGTGATAAAAACAGGCCCTTATTCACTTTACCTGTCAGTGGTTTTAACCACTTAAGGACGCAGCCTACTTCGGACTACTACGCGCTGTTTTTTTTTTTCGTTTGTTTAATCATTCTGATAGCCATATCTTTTTTCTTTTTCCATCGATGTAGCTGTATGAGGGATTATTTTTGCAAGATGAGTTGTATATTTTAATGGCAACATTTCGGGGTACATATACTGTATTGTACAATTTGTATTAATCTTTTTTGGGGAAGAAAAAAAAGCAATTTCCTCATTAATTTTTATGGCTTTCATTGTGCAGTATACATAACATATTAAATTTATTCTGCAGGTCAATACGTTTACGGCGATACCAAATTTATATATACTTTTTTTATGCTTTGCTACTTTTGCACAAAAAAAAACCATAATTTGTTCTTGTGTCGCCATATTCTGAGACTCATAACTTTTTTATTTTTTCATTGACTGAGCTGCGTGAGAGCTTGTTTTTAGAGCGATGACTTGACATTTTTTGGTACCATTTTAAGGTACACACTAATTCTTTTGATCGCTTTTTATTCATTTTTTTTGGGGAGCCAATATGCAAATAAAACAGTAATTCTGCCATTGTTTATTTTTATTTTTTTTACGGCGTTGGCTTTGCTTGTTAAACAATATTATCATTTTAAAGTTCGAGTCATTACAGACACCAATTATGTGTATATATTTTTTCATATATTAAATAATTTTTTTTTTATTGGGAAGTGTTTTTATTTTGTCTCCTTTTTTTTTTTACATTAGTCCCACTATAGGACTTCACTATGCAATCATTTGATCACTGATTTAATACACTGCAATACTTCTGTATTGCAGTGTTTTATGCCTGTCAACGTTAGGCCTTATTCACGCGAACGTGTTAAACGTCCGTGTGATGGCCACTGACCTATATAATTAAATGTGGCCGTTCACCAGGACGTTGTTTCAACGGACTGTGTGAAGGGTCCGTGAGAGAATAGGACATGTTCTATTTTTTCACGCTTCACGCATCCCTCCATAGACTCTAGTCTATGCAGTTTTTCACGTCCGAGATGCGCAACGCCCATGTGAATCTTGCCTAACACTGAGAGGCAGCCTATTAAGCAGGGCCTAATAGATACACTAAAATGTCAGATGCAGATGGCAACTAATAGACCACCCACATTAGTGTCATGCAAGGAGGAGGGCATTGGCTAACAGATCGAGCCCCCCCCCCCCCTCTGTCTATTTAGATGCTGCATTGAGCTTCGAACACGGCATCTAAAGGGTTAAATGGCCAGCAAATCCGAACTAGACTATGCAGGGATTTCCGGCCAAAAGTCTCAACTAAATCGTGTTTGATTTGGTGGAGATTTTCAGCTGGATTTGCCGCTGTGGAGGGGAAGTGGGGATTAAAAAAAAAAAAAGAAGGCTCTACTCACCTCTTCTGGCACTGCCGTAGCAAAAACAAAATTATGGCTATGAACACATATTGCATAATTGCTGCAGATTTTCCATCTAGATGATGTCTCAAATAGGACAAAACTTTATCCCAGGAGGCCAGATCAACACAGACCAGCCCAGGTTGCTGGGAGGCGTCGATACGGGAGTGGCAGGGGAGGTGAGTGTGGTCCTTTTTTTTTTACAGTAGAATTATTATTTTTTTCTTCTAGTTGCAATTTGTGCTTTGGAAATGCAGCAATTCCAAAGTAAAAAACACAACATCCACAACATTCCCAATAAATGTGGAAAATCAAATACGCAACATTAAAATAATCCACACCACAGGTCAATTTCTGCATTAAAATTTTCTGCAGCGTGTGGATGAGATCCACTAAATCTCATCCACTTTGCTGCTACTGTAAAACGCTGCTGATTATCTGCCCCCAAATCCAGATAGAAACTCTGCAGCAATTAGGCTATGTGTGAACATAGTCCTAAACTTGTTTTCTGACACTTCTGACAAAAAGGTTTTCGTTTTGTTGTAAGTGTTCCATATAAAATATAGTTTGATACATTGTGATATCATTCTGCATATGTATCGTCAAGACTGAGACGTTTTCTCATAGAAAAAAATGACAATCAGAAGACATTTTTTATACATGACCCTTTATGTTGTAAATAATAGGTCTTCAACTTTTGTAACTGCGCTATTTATCACAAGGGCAGCAGTTTCCTTTCTGTGAAAAGTTCATTCTAGTTTCATTTCTCCTTTTGTCCTGTATGGGGGAGTGGCTGCTGGGAAAGATTCATTGTTATAGTTTCAGATACGGAATTTAAAGGGATCAGTCAAACAGACAAACACAGTTCTTAATGACAAGATTGTAAACTAGTATTGGAAAATCAACTTGCAAAGAAAACATCAGATCATATTATAATGTGACCGTGCCACATGACCTGCTCTTCCTGCCACTGATTTTGCCAGGGAAAGTGACTATTGGCTGACCATTTCTCCTGCAGCGGCTGCCCTCTTCTGTAACATCTTTCAGGGACGTAGCTAGGGGAGGGGGGGCAGGCGGGGCAATGTGCCCCGGGCGCAACTAATAGGGAAGGTGGGGGCGCCAGGAGCACACCGTCCATCACGGCGGCCTGCTGCCTCCCTGAGGGGGTGGTGGCGCCAATGAAACCAGCCGCCACTACCCCCACCTGCACTGTAGGCGATGAACGGCCGGGTACGTTCCGTGTAAGCATCTCCAACTCACCATCTCATTCAGCCAACAGGTATATTTGCCAACTTCCCTACAAACATGGAGTAGGAATAAAGCCCATGCCAGACCTTTCTGACAGCAGCTTATCTCCTGGCACAACAAACGGATCAGATGTTGAAATCCAACATGCCCGACATCTGCATTTGGGGACAGTCAGGAGGTCCCCATACACAGTGCATCCTGCCCATATTGTCGGATCTGCCGTTTTAATCTTTTGCATATGGGCAGCCTTACAGCTATGAACAAAAAGATGGTAGTAAACTCCCTGTCACCTCCCAATGCCTAAAAGCTACTGCAAGTGGCATATTTTTTACTTACTATAGGCGACGTAGTATATAGAAACATTTTAAGATGGGATTCTGCATCAACATATATTCAGAGGAGTAAAAAAAACATTTTCTAAAGATCAGGAAAATCAGAATATCTTGTGTGTGTTGCTAACATAATTTGATATGGAATATATACTAATACGATTATGGCTGTTTTTATTACTATTATTATTTAGCCATTTTTATGGTTCCTAGCTCTTAGGATTTTGTTGCAGCAATTTACTCTGAAGATTTTCTCTGTCCAGATAAATTACCTTGTTAGTTTACCTACTAATGTAGTATCCATTGTCATTACTTAGTACACACACTTAGCAACTGCTGCTAAAAGAGAAAAATGTCAAGAAGGAGCTGTAATTTGAAATCGTAGCACGGTGTTCTGCTTCTCTAATATTCCCGTACTACCTTTGCATCTTAACTTTGCTTATTCAATAGATCTTTTATTACTGATGACCTTATTTTCTCTATATTTACTGGCCAGTAAAGACTAATGAAGCAGCTTCCTTCCTAGTAATCCTATTTAGCTAAAGAATGGTTGGCCTGCATTATCTTATCGCTGGTAATAGGACTTCTTACAGTTTTCATATTACAGTACACAACGAAAAGGTCAGAGGTGCAATAGGTAAACAGTCATTGTCACTTATATATATAATCCATCAGCAGAATTACTTTCATCTTTCTGTTTTTTATAAATGCTCATATGGACAAAGGTTACTCCGTAGTGATAATGTCGCTTCTCTGATTATTTGCACATAACAGTGATCTAAAACAGAATGTAGATGAATAGTTCTGTAGGTCTAAGCAACACTTAAAGGGGTAGTCCAGTTTCCACAAATTAATATTATTATTCTTATATCATTTAAAAGGTATACATTTTTCCAATATACTTTCTGTATTAATTCCTCACGGTTTTCGAGATCTCAGGCTGGTTGTTATTCAGTAACAACATTCCTAGTTTACTTCCAGTGGATAAAATTCTGTCCATGGTCATGTGATGGACACACAGGTGCTGGGATCATTAGTAGACACAACTCTGATAGACATACTGTAACTGTAACAATCTCAGCACCTGTGTATCCATCACATGACCAGGACAGAATTGTATCCAATTAATGTTTCTACTAAGTGACAGCAAGCGGAGGTCTTGAAAACCATAAGGAAATAATACAGAAAGTATACTGGAAAATTGTATAACTTTCAATGATATGAAAAATAACATTAATTTGCTAAAACCGGACAATCCCTTTAAGGTTTAAATGGCTGACGAGTGGACCAATGGACTTCCAGTAAAATCAGGCTCAAACATGGGGTTCGTAAGGTCCAGCAGAAGACAGCCGAACCTGAAGCACAAATAGCATTCTCTATAGCTGGAGGGTGGGCCCCCTGGATCACTCTCTCTGGTGGCCCAATTAACTGCATTACTGAGTAAATGTATTTTGGAAAAGATACTCAGAGAACACCTAATAAATCAGGTACGTTTATGTCACCCCCATTAAGGTGACACTACATGCAAAATATTGTAGTTGGTTGAACGGATCCACTAAGGACATTTAACATACTGTATCCGGTCTTCTTTTGGCTTAATATGTCTGACAGGAGGCTATTTTCCAGTAAAGATTCAAGGCCCCATAAGCAAAGAAAACCACATTGTGGACTGCTGGGCTTGCAGCAGTGATTGTCACATCCACTTCCCCTATTTCTTACATCAGTTCCTTACTTCAGGCAATAGCTGCAGAGCGCTTATGATATTGCTGCCTGCTCCTACACTAAGGCTTTGTTTACATTCAAGGTTTTACCAGTCTGTCGGGGTTTATTTTTGACAGCTAGAATAAAACAGCGCTATTGCAGTTCTATCCTAGATGTTCAAACAAGGCCATTTTAACACATTGGTGGGCCCAGTGCAAATATTTCATTAGAGCCCCAATAAATTTTCATACCCACCCTACTCATGAACTCATTATATACACTCATTTTGTATATTTATATATATATATATATATATATATATATATATATACTCCTCAACATTGAAATTCCAACACCAAGAAGGGCATGCCGTAAGGTTATGCAAATCGAGGAAGTAGCAGGTGTCGCTAAGATCTGCAAATGTTCAAATGTTCAAGCACCTAGCTCAAGTCTGTGGAATGTGAGAGGGGCATAAAAGCCAGATCGAAAGCAAAGTTTTTTAGCCACATGAAACCTCGAAAATTGGATCAATTGGTGTGGGATGATTGAGCGATGCCTCCTGTTCATCGACGTGCCAGTTATCGCCACTTGTCGCAGACTGAGAGGGACAGAATCCTTGAGAGACCTCCGGCAGATTGATAGGCACTGTTCAATGTTGCGTGTCGGTTGGGATAACATCAACAAACGGGAATGACAGCAAGAGGTGCGTGGAGGCGAACCTCTGCACGGACGGATTGTTTGATTTGAAGAATGGCGTGTAGTGATCCATTCTGTACTGCAGGTGAAATTGGATGTCACATGCCAAGCCTAGGGCGGCAATCAGTGTCGACACAAACACATTGGTGTACGAGCCGGATGTCCGACTACAGGTGTTCCATTGACCACACGTCACCGCTCTCAAAGGCTATCACGGTGCACAGCAGGACGGCAATGGAGGCCCCAATGGAGGTCTATCCTCTTCAGCGATGAGTCCTGTTTTTGCCTCGGGCACAATAATAGCCGGAGATTGGTCTGGAGACCACGTGGGCAACACCATGAAGAGGCCTCAACAAGGGAAAATCACACCGGTCCTACTCCCGGGATTATAGTGATGGTTGACATAATGTGTGGTAGCCAGACCCCCCTAGTCTTTATTTCAGGTACACTAGCAGCTTGTCATTACATTGATTTGGTTGTGGAACAAGTGGTACGGACATTTCTCCAAAGTGTCCCAGAAGCCATTTTTCAACAGGGCAACGCCAGGCGCATGTTGTCATGCTACTGTGAACAGCCTTTATGGCCTAGTCGTGCTACCATGGCCTGCAGCGTCTCCGGACTTGTCTCCCATTGAGCACATCTGGGACATCATTGGTCAGCAATTGCAAAGGGAGCTGCCAGCAGCCAATCTTGATGAATGCTTGCCCAAGTGCATTCAGTGTGGCATAACATTCCTTAGACAACCATTAATAACCTCATTGATAGCATGCCAAGGCATTTAAGTGTGTGTATTTCTGTGCGTGGCACTCATACTGGAGACTGAATAAATTCAGAAGTTTGGAAGATTTTGTTTCCATGTTTTTATCATTTGCATATCATTAACATGTCTATCGATCCTGTAATTTCCACAATTCCAAAACTTTTCCTTTTATATATATATATATATATATATATATATATATATATATATATATATATAAAACTGTAAAATGAACAGCTGTGTAAGAGGCTTAAAACTGGGTGAGGCACAGCCAAACTCTGATACAAAGGTGAGGCTGTGGAAGATAGTTTCATGTCACAGGTCCACCGTGGCAAGACTGAGCACAGCAACAAGACACAAGGTAATTATACTGCATCAGCAAGGTCTCTCCCAGGCAAAGATTTCAAAGCACACTGGGGTTTCAAGATGTGCTGTTCAAGCTCTTTTGAAGAAGCACAAAGATACGGGCAACGTTGTCTTCAATGCTGAGAAATAAAGGCAGACACTTATTCATCATGCAATACCATCAGGGAGCTGTCTGATTGGCTCCAAATTTATTCTGCTACTTCATAGCCGGGTAGGGAAATTATGGAGCGGGCTGTCGGCTGTATGTTACAGCCGATACTTCAC
Source organism: Rhinoderma darwinii (assembly GCF_050947455.1). Classification (NCBI taxonomy): domain Eukaryota; kingdom Metazoa; phylum Chordata; class Amphibia; order Anura; family Rhinodermatidae; genus Rhinoderma; species Rhinoderma darwinii. Next base: position 202,349,775 of record NC_134690.1, on the reverse strand, counting down.
AGTAACGAGTGGGATCGGGCTCGAGCGCGATCCCGCTTGTTTAACGCGTTAAATGCCGCTGTCAATAACGACCGCAGCATTTAAATCGTTAGAATGAAGGGGTGACCCCCTCTAGCAGATCATCCCGCACCCGCAATGCAATCGCGGGGTGGCGATGGTTGCTATGGCAGCCTGGGTGCCCAATGAAGGCCCCCAGGTCTGCCATCTTTGTGCTCCTATTAAGCCCTGCCTCTTTCAGGGCTTAATAGAAGCCTGTCAGAAAGACGATATACTGCAATACATTAGTATTGCAGTATATAGTGCAAGCGATCCAACGATCACTGGTTGAAGTCCTCATGGGGACTAATAAAAAAAAGTAAAAATGAGTAAAATAAAGGGTTTTTTAATGTAAAAAAATATAAAAATATTAAAAGTTTAAAAAAAAACATTTCCCCCTAGAGCATTGTACATTTTTTTATTAATAAACATAATTGGTATCGCCGCATCCGTAAAAGTCTGAACTATTACAATATATCATTATTTAACCCGCACGGTGTACGCCGTAAAAACAATAAAATTTCAACGCCAGAATCGCTATTTTTTGGTCACCTCATCTCCCCAAAAAAATGGAATAAAAAGTGATCAAAACCTCGCAGGTACCCAAAAATGGTAGCATTAAAAACGACAGCTTATCCCGCAAAAAATAAGCTCTCAGAATTTGCCGACACAAAATAAACTTTATTTTTTACACTTAGTTTTTTCCTTGAAAAAGTAGTAAAACATAGAAAAAACTATATATATTTGGTATCGCCGTAATTGCATTGAGCCGCAGAATAAAGTAAACATTTTGTTTTAATTGCACAGTGAATTCTGTAAAATCGAAGCGCAAAAAACAATGGAGGAATCAAGGTTTTTTCATTTTCTACCCCACAAATATTTTTTTTCCCATTTCCTAGTACATTATATGGCACAGTAAATGGCGCTACGAAAAACTACAACTCGTCGGAAAAATGAAAAAGTTATGGCTTTTGGAAGGTGGGGAGGAAAAAACTAAAATGAAAATCTGAAAGTTGTTTACGACGGGAAGGGGTTAAGAAGTATCTTCAACGTAACAAAGAACAAGGATGTCCTGGAAGTGATGATATGGCCTCCACAGATCCCTGATTTCCACATTATCGAGTCTGTCTGGGATTACATGAAGAGACAGAAGGATTTGATGATGCCTACATCCATAGAAGATCTGTGGTTAGTTCTCCAAGATGTTTGTATCCAACCTCCCTGCCGAGTTCCATCAAAAACTGTGTGTAAAGTGTACCTAGAAGAATTTATGCTGTTTTGAAGGCAAAGGATGGTCACATTAAATATTGATTTGATTTAAATTTCTCTTCTGTTCATTCACTTTGTATTCTTCTATTTTTGAAAGCATTCTTAATTTGCAGCATTTTTCCACAACTGCCTAAAACTTTTACACAGTACTGTGTATATATTTATATACGCACACAAAATATACACACAGACACCACATGTATATAATACATAACATGCTATACGCACCACACATTATCGACATGCCTCCGAACTGTCCCGGATCCAGCAGAACAGTCCCAGATTTTGGGCGGTGTATTGTCCTGGTCGGCCGGCGGATTGTCTGGTTTCTGAGAACGCAGATACAGTTGAATCTAATGGTGGAGCAGGGAGCTGTGAGCTCCCTGCGCCACCATTTAGACTGTGAAGTCTGACGTGAGAGGCTTGGCGCATACAAGCGCCATGCAGTGAAGTCATCGCACCTGTCTGAGCACCTGTCTGAGCCAAGCCACACACTGCACAGATCGGAGGAGACGTGCTGAGGTATATCCTCCATTTGTCGTGGGAACTGAGCTAGGTGAGTATTTATTTTATTGTTTTTAGGAGGCACTATGTGTAACACTGTCCCCAGTTATCCACTGTCTGCCAGTATCCAGCTACCTGCCTGTGTCCAGTCATCTGCTATCCACCAGTCTCCAGCATTCTGCTGTCAACTTCCATCCAGCTGCCAGCTGTGTCTGCCTCCTAATGTCAGTGTCAAGCCTGAAGTTTCCATCCATATAGGTACCATCTGCTAGTGCCTCTTTATAGTCCGCTTGGCCAGAAGCTACTCTGCCAGGACCACCTCAAGAGGTAGCGACCTAGTAGCCTCCCCGCAGCGAAGACCAGATCCCTGTATAGGGGTCAAAGGTTGAAGTTTGGGGAGGCTACTTAGAAAACGCCCTTAGAGGTGGCCTTAAGCCAAACCGGTGAAGCAGCCCAGTGGGTCCACAACCTGCTGGTCATAGCACTATCGGGGGCATTATACTGTGTTAGGGGAGTATTATAAGGGCATTATACTGTGGGAGGCACTATGGGGCATTATACTGTGGGGAGGCAGTATGAGGGCATTATGTTGTGTGTGGAGCACTATGGGGCATTATACTGTGTGTGGGGCACTATGTGGGCAACACACTGACTGCAGCTGCACCATTTGCCCTATTATTAAATTGGGCTGGTGTCAAAAATTCAGCCACCCCAACTGAAACCTGACAGATTGCATATGTCAATTAGTTATTGTACTTTAGTGCTTTATTAGTGTTATAAATGAAATAGGAAAATAATACTAAGGGTATGTTCACACACAAGTAAAAACATCTGAAAATTACGGAGCTGTTGTCAGAGAAAACAGCCTCTGATGCATGTGAACATACCCTTAGGCTGGGTTCACACTAACTATTTTCAGGCGTAAACGAGGCGTATTATGCCTCGATTTACGCCTGATAATAGGGCTACAATACGTTGGCAAACATCTGCCCATTCATTTGAATGGGTTTGCCGACGTATTGTGCAGACGACCTGTCATTTACGCGTCGTCGTTTGACAGCTGTCAAACGACGACGCGTAAATTGACTGCCTCGGCAAAGAAGTGCAGGGCACTTCTTTGCAACGTAATTTGAGCCGTTCTTCATTGAACTCAATGAAGAGCAGCTCAAGATTTACGAGCGTCACAGACGCCTCGCATAATACGAGGAGCTTTTACGGCTGAAACGAGGCAGCTGTTTTCTCCTGAAAACAGTCTGTCATTTCAGCCGTAAAAGCCTCTTATCGTGTGCACATACCCTAAGACCTGAATCTCTTTGTTTCTTCTTTGTATGCAAGAGGAGTGTTACATTATTATGCCTTAGAAAAAAAGAGACAGGCTAATAGGCAAATGACCACTCTTTATCACAAAAATTGGAAGACTCAGGAGAGATGGGAACTGTTTTTACAACTTTGAGATAGTTCAGAAGAAAAGAATAAATGCACTTTATTGTACATAAAAAACATTATTTTATATCTTTAAATATTATGATTGCTTAAAGGTAGAGGCCGAAATCCTGAGGCTGCACTCCTGAGAGATTCCTAAGGTATTTCCTGTTCTGCTTTCTGTCGGGTGAAGTGTGGTTATGAAGAATTAAAATTACCATATACATCAATGAGCCCACATATACATATATTATTATATTTTATTGATAAAGTGACAACATATTTTCCAGCGCTGTACATTGTATCATAAAGACAAAAATACTATAGATGAGGAGGAGAGCTGTTCCCCAGTGAGCTTGCAATCTAAGGGATGCAGCCCTTATTAAATCCGGCTAGGAAGTAGATCTTCTTGTATTTGCTGATCTGAATCCAAGCAATATCTCTATGACAACACTGCTCCTGAGTCGGGCCTGTAACTTCAAGCAATCATATCTAGCATAGCAATAAGATATTGTAAAAATACTTTACACATTAAAGATTTTTTTTTTTACCTGGTGGGTTTTCTTTAAGGATTTATAAGATCATATAATAACTGAAAAACATGTTTCGTTGCTTGCCCTGGTAAGTAAAAAAATGAGATGCAATGATTTTTCAATTGCGTCTATGATCCTGGTTGACATTTATGTCATAGATTATAACTTGAGCTAATATTGGGTTTACGGATTGAGTCTTGGAGTATGCCCATGTTAGGCTTACATAAGAGTTCATATTAGGTGTTTATATGTATTGTCATTTTTATTTTTTTACCTATTTTTCTAACCTTTGCATTAAACAAATGATAGTCCGTGATTACAGTATAGAAAACAAGCTATTGAAAAAAACAAAAAACAAGTATTAAAAAAAAAGCAAGCCACTTTTCCTTTCACAATACTTTGCTATGTCTTCATTAAAAAAAAATGATATCTGTTTAAACAGTACCCGTCTCCATTTTTAAGTTACAACCAATGTTATATCACAATATAATCTCTTGGGACTATTCAATTAAATGATGTCCTTTATGTCCCATTAAACCATTATTGGATGAGTCTAAGGCCTCATGCACACTCAGAGAAGCTGTACAGCAGCAGTATGGAGCCGAATGGGCCTCGGTATGTCCCTGTACCGTCAGGTGCCATGTGCACCAAGCTATACCAGGGGAGAAAGCACTATTAATATAGCACCTGATGGAGCATGCCATTGCTGCATCCAGAGTTTTGCAAAAAAATAAAAAAAACATTAAAAAGGCATTTTTAAGATTTATATTTTTATTTAAATCAGAAAATTTGCTTGTAAAGATATTTTCCATATTATAATCGACTTTTCCCATGGAAAATTGTTTCTATCATGCTATGCCCTTGAAAAATTATCATGTACATGCACGTGATAAGCTTCATAGTGAAGTATGGAGCGCGCTCACGGGTTGAGCGTGCTACATACGATGCTGCGGGTGTCAGCAGTGTTTTACAGCTGGCACTGGGGACTAACAGCAGCTGTTCCTGGCCGTTTAAGGGCACGGCCAGACGTGGCGGATTTCCTCCGCAACTGTCCGCATCAATGCCGCACAGAATCTGCGTTGCAGATTCTGCGGCGGATCTGCCCAAAATCTGCAGTAAATTGATGCGGACTAGCTGCTGCGGACTGCGGTAAAAGTACTTCCCTTCTCCCTATCAGTGCAGGATAGAGAGAAGGGACAGCACTTTCCCTAGTGAAAATAAACGAATTTCATACTTACCGGCCGTTGTCTTGGTGACGCGTCCCTCTTTCGGCATCCAGCCCGACCTCCCTGGATGACGCGGCAGTCCATGTGACCGCTGCAGCCTGTGATTGGTTGCAGCCGTCACTTAGACTGAAACGTCATCCTGGGAAGCCGGACTGGAGACAGAAGCAGGGAGTTCTCGGTAAGTATGAACTTCTATTTTTTTACAGGTAGCTGTATATTGTGATCGGTAGTCACTGTCCAGGGGGCAGAAACAGTTACTGCCGATCGCTTAACTCTTTCAGCACCCTGGACAGTGACTATTTACTGACGTCTCCTAGCAACGCTCCCGGGAGCCCCATTGACTTCCTCAGTCTGGCTGTAGACCTAGAAATACATAGGTCCAGCCAGAATGAAGAAATGTCATGGCAAAAAAGCAAGACGCATCCGCAGCACACATAACATGTGCATGACAGCTGCGGACTTCATTGCGGAATTTGGAATCTCCATTGAAGTCAATGGAGAAATTCCGCCATGAGTCCGCAACCAGTCCGCCACTGGTCCGCAACAGACAGAGCATGCTGCGGACACCAAATTCCGCTCCGCAGCCTATGCTCCGCAGCGGAATTTTACGCATCGTCTAATCGAAAACTTCTAAATAGAAGTGGAAGTCAATGGAGAAACGGCTCCGCTGCGGATTAACGCTGCGGAGTGTCCGCAGCGGAATTCCAGTGAAATTCCGCCACGTGTGAACCCAGCCTAAATCTTCAAATGCTGCTGTGAATCGCGACCACAGCATCTGAAGCATTGAAAAGAGGGGGCCGGCCACCTACAATATCTCATTGGCGCCCCGACACCGCGATCGGGAGGCGCCAGTGTTTGTAATGGCAGCCCAGGGGCCTAATGAAGGCGACCAGGTCTACATTTTGTCTACCTCTTTAAAGCCGTGTCTCTGGCACGGCTTAACAGAAGCCTGTAAAAATGACGATATACTGCATTACATTAGTATTGCAGTATATTGTACCAACGATCTAACGATCGCTGGTTCGAGTCCCCCAGGGGGACCAATAAAAGTGCAAAAAAGAGTTTAATAAAGTTATTAGTAGTGAAAAAAATAAAAATGAAGAGTTAAAGAAAAAAACTTTTACCATTTTTCCTCAAAAAATATAAAAAATAAACAAAATTGGTATCGCTACGTCCGTAAAAGTCTGAACTATGACAATAGACCATTATTTAACTCGCATGGTGAACGCAGTAAAAAACAAAAATGTAAAACGCCAAAATTGATGTTTTTTTGGTCACCTTAGTTAGCAAAACGTTGTACGTACCAAAATATGGTACCAATACAAATACAGCTCGTATCGCAAAAAATAAACCTCACACGAATCCACGGAATCCACGGAAAAATGAAAAAAGTTATGGCTCTCAGAATGTGATTATTTTATAGTTTTATCATTATCAAAAAGTTGTTGTTATTTTAAAGTAATAAAATATGGAAAAACCTATATAAATTTGGTATCACCGTAATCGTATGGAGCCGCAGACTAAAGTTAAGTTGTTGTTTTTACCGCACGGTGAAAGCCATAAAAACGAAAACCAAAATACAATGCAATTTTGTTTTAGTTTCCCAGTACATTATATGGTACTTTAAATGGTGCCATTAGAAACTACAACTCCTCCCGCAAACCACTCTATTAACTCTATTATGGCTCCTGGAACGCGGGGAGTGAAAAACAAAAAAAATGAAAAATGGCTCGGTCCTTAAGGGGTTAAATATTGTCAATTTGTGTTGCTATATATGTTTTTTTTTCAGACCATAGTCCTCTAAATGCTAAAACTGTAGTATTTACCAATACTAACTGAAAAAATGTTTTTTCATCAGTCAGAACCGATTATTTTTAGTACCATACCAGTAACAATTATCATTAATTGTAAACTCGATAATGATTACATCTGCGGCCAGCTATAGAGCTAAGATGTTAGATCACATGATTGACAGAAGGCTGGAATTATCACGCTTCTAATGGTGTCCAGTAGAATTTATATAAATATGAAATAAAGCAAATCACCTACAAAAAAACCGACAATTTTAAGACTTGCAGCACACCACAAAAATAGGGAATATGTTGTGAGGCTTATTAACCCGTTTAGAGTTTCAGCACTTCACCCCTCTTTTTGGGGCCCAGGTTCTTTAAATAATGTTGAAATGGACACTAAAATTGCGGTTCAGTTCGCTGGTATCTGTAGCGCTGACCACCGTCATCTTACCTCCCGTGGCGAGCATCAGCTTCCCTTCTCTCGATGCCAGCATCTCCCTCCTCCTCCCCGGGGACGCCGGAGCGTAACGCTTCCGGGTCCCCGCTCCCATAGGGTGCTCTGGTGATCTCTTAAAGGGCCAGCGCATGCACCACTAAAAGTTTCCCCAGCCTATCCCTGTAAACCCTGGGCTATTTAGACTGACCTGCCCTCTGCCTCAGTGCCTGAGCAATGTTGTGTCTTCCCAGTGTTTGTCTTGCAAATGGTTTCTTAGCTGTATCCTGCATCCCTTATCCAGTATGTGTGTCCGGTTCTCGTGCCAAGTCAAGTGTCTGTGACGACTTCACCATCGGTGCCCGTGCCAAGTCGAGTCTCTGTGACGACTTCACCATCCGTGTCCGGTGCCTGTGCCAAGCCGAGTGTCCGAGACGACTTTACCATCTGTGTCCGGTACCCGTTCCAAGGAAAGTGTCCGAGATAACTTAACCACCTGTGTCTGGTACCCATGCCAAGTCCAGTGTCCGAGATGACTGCAGTACTCCAGTCTGGTATCCTATCCAATTTCCAATATGCTGCACAAGCCTGCTTCCTCTGCTTGTCTGGCACAAGCCCACCTCTGACTATCCAGGTATTTTCACCTCACTGATTGCCATAGTGTTTGTTGATCAGCAGCTGCTCCATTACGGCGGAGTGGCCCAGAGGGTCCACATACCTGCCAGTCGTTACAGTATCCAAATGTTGTATTTTTATGGTGCTGTTTCCCTTCCAAATATAAGTAGATTAAAAAAAACTTCAGCCTCCCTGTTAACATTAAATTCCTTGTCCTGAAAAACCCAGTAAGCTTCTGAGCCAAGGAACTATGCATTTTTTTTCTCCCTGGCTTCCCTATCAGATAGTCCCCATTGTCAAAGGACCCCCTCTATGAGATAGAATGAAGAGCCTCTCTGTAAGAGCAGATCCCACTTTGGCGGACATGAGTCACCTTAATGTCCTCCATCTAATACTGCATTTCCCCTGCAGTGGCCGCTGACTGGGAAATGTCTAGCTACCTGGCTTCCATATAAATGGGATGTGATGAGACAATTTCTTTTAACTCTACAGATATAGCAGATGCCAGCTTGACGCTGCGGCGGTATTGTAAAGAGCCTACGCTATTTGTGTAGTGTCCCGCTCATTCACTTTGAATGTGTAAAGCTCTGTAGAGCGCTACACTTTTAACCCAGCACACCGGCAGTCAATTTGAAGGCTGTTAGATCTATATGTCTATGTAGAGGATCTGGAGTTCAGTATAAGGAACTCTGAACATTAAAAATAAATAATTCATCAGCACAGAATTTTTGACCTATTAAGATAAAGAAAAAACAATGGTGTTGAAGAACGGACGTTCACTTGTGTAAGCTGCATATTCTTTAATCCTTGCAAGGTGCTGGGTAAATATCCAGTATCAAGGATTGTATAATTAATAGTTAACGAGGAAGCAAGGGACTCAAACACATATATAAATATTTCAGTCTTAAGAACACATTAGTCTTGGCTGTGCTATGTTGGCGTTCTGTACTCATAGTTGTGACATTTGGTGTTAAGTTCTTCTGAGCCCCAAAGAAAACATTCATGACCTTATTAACATGCATTATACTTGCTGGGTCAGTTTAACCACTACTGACATAAGGGGATGAAGATGTCGATTACACAACAACAATATTGTTATTTTACATTAAGAGGGCTTTAAGTATTGCCAAATTTACGTCACACACTTCATTAAGACTCACTCAGATCACTGTGAATTAAACAATTATTTACATTTAATATTTGTTATGCAAACTAATCCATGAAAAAAAGGTTCTATTTGATTTTCCTCTAAGCTCTGCTGCTGAAAAACAATATACAGTAGGATATGAATAGGCCATTATTGCCATATGCGGATGTTTGGAAAGCTGCCAACATCTTCAAGACTGATCATTTTGGGTTGCAAAATTACTTGGTGAAACACTATAGTCATTTAATGGCTAATGTTTAACCTTCTCTCACACAATAAGACACAAAAGGGCACTTTCTGATTGATGTACCCGTCCCAGTGTGTCTGAGTCAGACTTGGCCTCCTTTTCTAGTTGACTAATATAAAAAAAAAAGGCAAATAATAAAAAAAAAAGGCACAGAAGAAATCATTTCAACACACACACACACACACACACACACACACACCACTGATCTGAACAGATTTTTCAGTATAAGCAATTGTTTAAAGTAATAAACGTTCTGTGTGGAATAGTACATTAAAGAGGCTCTGTCACCAGATTATAAGTGCCCTATCTCCTACATAATCGGATCGGCGCTGCAATGTAGATAACAACAGTGGTTTTTATTTTGAAAAACGATCATTTTTTAGCAAGTTATGAACAATTTTAGATTTATGCTAATTAGTTCTTAATGACCAACTGGGCATTTTTTTACCTTTTTACCAAGTGGGCGTTGTAAAGAGAAGTATATGACGCTGACTAGTCAGCATCATACACTTATCTTCATTCCAGCCCAGCTTGTTTCAGTTCACGGCGTAATCTCGCGAGATCACGCTGTGACGGGACTTCCTCCCACACGTCCTTCACCGGAGCGATGGAAGAGTGAACGGACATAGCCTCCAGCCGTGTCAGGACGTTTATCCAAATCTGCAGCGGCTGGAGGCGATGTCTGTTCAGTTTTCCATGGCTCCGATGAAAAACCTGTGGGAGGAAGTCCCGTCACAGCGTGATCTCGCGAGATCACGCTGTGCAGTGAAAGAAGCTGGGCTGGAATGAAGAGAAGTGTATGATGCGGATTGGTCACTGATTGGTCAGCGTCATACACTTCTCTTTACAACGCCCACTTGGTAAAAAGTTAAAAAACACCCAGTTGGTCATTAAGAACTAATTAGCATAAATCTAAAATTGTTCATAACTTGCTCAAAAATGATAATTTTTCAAAATAAAAACCACTGTTATCTACATTACAGCGCCGATCAGACTATGTAGGAGACGGGGCACTTATAATGTGGTGACAGAGCCTCTTTAAATTACATCCCTTTACTTTAGTAAAGCCATTTTTGAGGAAACTTAAAAGCAGAAAAGTCTAATAGACGTACTCATCTTCAAATGAGTAAAGACTGGAGCTTCAGTAAGGGCTTTGACCAATCATTTTTATTGTTGCTCAGCAGTTGTTATTAGGTCACATGATAAATTAATGAGCTGTCAGCATGAAGAGGATAATGGTAAATTATGTATTTTAGGAGGAATAGCAAGGGCTGGAACCTCTAGTGAATATTAATTTTGGTGCAACTTAGATGAAATTGAAAAGAATCACTTTGTAAGGCGGCCTGCACACAGTGGTGCCTATATGGAGGCAGACGGAGTCCCTATGCTAGAACAATGGGCCATAGAAACATGGGGAGGTACAGTATAGATTTCAGGCATAGTTGCTTGTTGGCGCCCCCTGGTTCACAGAACCCAGTCACATGACCTGCTAGATTTCCCCAGCTATCCCCCTGTATACAGTATGGGTTTGTTGCAGGTTATGGTCGCCATATTATGGATCCATACAAATGGTTCCATAATACAGCCACGTGCATGAGACCTTGCATTTAGATTTTTTTGATGTCTTGATTTAATGAAATAATGTAGTGTTAAGCTATGTTGCTTGCATAGTGAAATTGCAGTTATCCATAAGTTCCCAGTGTACTTTCAGTAGAAATGTTTGTGTATGAATTTTCACTTGCATTTTGATGCTAAAAACTGCAGAGGCTAGATGTTAGCGGTGAGTGAATGAAAATATTCAATTTTCCATTTATGTACAGTAGGGGAGATTTACTAAGCAACATGCACCAGAATTCTATCCCAAAATACCCCAAAACTTTTTATGTATGGCTAACCATGTGGTGGTGTCAGGAATAGAAATATGTGTAACATGCCTAGCAGGACACAAAAAATATTCTGCCATGTGTGCCATTTTTGGAAATGTAGTGCAATTGCGATCCCACAGCCTACAGGCATGTTCTCGGTGTGCCTTTTTTGGGCATTTTGTTTCTCCACTCACTTCACTTTACAAGTCATATTGTTGATGTTGTCTCTTATGAAAAGTAACTTATGATTGCAAAAAGCTCATATTAAACATGTACTGTTTTATTTGTGTTGCTTTTATATAATAAGAGTGGAAACTTTGAGCCATGGACAATGCAGTCCCATGATATGATCACAAGGACAGCACATTGTACAATCAGAACTTATTTTTAGCGGGTCCAAAGTGCGTAGCTTTATTTTATCTGTAGTGTAGACCAATTTTGAGATCAATGGGCTGAAAATGTTAAAGGTACAGAATTTTAATTGACATTTTCCAAAGTATTAGTACATCTAAGGCTGGGTTCACACGACCATGTTACGTCCGTAATGGACGGAACGTATTTTGGCCGGAAGTCCCGGACCGACACACTGCAGGGGGCCGGGCTCCTAGCATCATAGTGATGTACGATGCTAGGAGTCCCTGCCTCGCTGCCAGATAACTGTCCCGTACTGAAAACATGTTTTCAGTACGGGACAGTAGTTCCACCAAGAGGCAGGGACTCCTAGCGTCGTACATAACTATGATGCTAGGAGCCCGGCCCCCTGCAGTGTGTTCGGTCCGGGACTTCCGGCCGAAATACGTTCCGTCCATTATGGACCGAACATGGTCGTGTGAACCCAGCCTAATAATGAATAATCCGAGACAACCCGGTTGTTAGAAAAGCACTTCTTGAAAATCTTTGGTTGTTAGGCAGTGTGTTCCTAGTAACCAGACTGTCAGACATGGCAAAGCTTGGCACAGTGCCCAAACCAGATGAAGAACTTCTTGAAAATATATATGGGGATGGCAGGTCTACTTTAACATTTCTATTAGTAGAGTCTTTCAAATGATTTTGATCTTGTACTTTCAGGCATAATCCATGGCAATGAGGTTGTTCCTGTAGCTCATTGTAATGCATTGATAAAATTACATTTTTCATGAGGTCATTCGTTGAAATCATTTATGTAATTTTCACTCTCTTGAACTGCACAAAAAGCAATTAAAGTATTCAATATGGCAATGGCCCTTCAAGGACCATTACCTGATACTTCAAGGTACATCATTACTGATGAGAAAAAACTTTTGAGTGGTGAGTTGTGTGATAATAAAGCATAGTGCAAATAAGAGAGTTCTAAATCTTAGTCTGCTGCTTATGAAATTGTAGCTGCTCATGTCATTCACAAATATGTGTAAACTTTTCTGGAGGTTATCAGAACAGTAAAATATGAGGTCCACCTAAATGAACCTGAAATGTTCTTTACAAAATGCTCATGTGTTAATAAGGGAGCATTCACACACGGCAGACTGTTGCAGAATCTTCTGTGCCTGAAAATCAGTTCCAGTCTTCTGAATGGAACTTGCGGGAACCTATACACCTGCAGCAGAAACAACCACATTGACATGAACGCAACTGATTTTCAATCGTAGAAATTTCTGCAACAAAACCTGCCGCGTGTGACTGTAAGCTCAGGCTTCATAATCGGCCCTGTTCCTGAGATTATAAGTAGGCTGGTTGTTTACATCTTTAATTGTCTATTTGTTCGTGCAAAGATATTTTAGTGTATAATTTCACAACAATTTAAAAATTTAGTTTAGGCTAAATCATTTATCTAATATGGTCGCACTTTGTTGGTTTGATATTTTGAATATCTTGTTGTTTTCCACTCATCCTCATATGCCTGACGTCCAGTCCTTGTATGGTGTGTTTATTTCATTTAACCCCTTCAGGATCGAGCTGATTTTGGCATTCAGGACCAGCCCCATTTTTTCAAATCAGACATGTGTCACTTTATGTGGTAATAACTCCGGAATGCTTTTACCTATCCAAGCGATTCTGAGATTGTTTTCTCATGACATATTGTACTTTATGTTAGTGAAAAAATTTGGTCGATAAATACAATATTTATTTGTGAAAACCACCAATATTTAGAGAAAAATTGCAAAAATTAGCATTTTTCTAAATTTAAATGTATCTGCTTGTAAGACAGATAGTAATACCACACAAAATAGCTACTATTTCACATTTCCCATATGTCTACTTTATGTTTGCATAATTTTTTGAACATCCTTTTATTTTTCTAGGACGTTACAAGACATAGAACTTTCGCAGCAATTTCCCACATTTTCAAGAAAATTTCAAAAGGCTATTTTTTCAGGGACCAGTTCAGTTCTGAAGTGGCTTTGAGGGCCTTAAATATTAGAAAGTCCCAATAAATCACCCCATTTCGAAAACTGCACCCCCAAAGTATTCAAAACAGCATTCAGAAAGTGTTTTAACCCTTTTAACCATTTCACAGGAATTAAAACAAAGTAGAGGTGAAATTTACAAATTTAATATTTTTTGCCAAAATTTATTTGTAATACATTTTTTTCTGTAACACAGAAGGTTTTACCCAAGAAACGCAACTCAAAATTTATTGCCCAGATTCAGCAGTTTTTAGAAATATCCCACATGTGGCCCTAGTGTGCTAATGGACTGAAGCTCCGGCCTCAGAAGCAAAGGAGCACCTAGGGGATTTTGGGACCTCCTTTTTGTAGATTATATTTTAGGCACCATGTCAGGTTTGAAGAGGTCTTGTGGTGCCAAAACAGTGGAAACACCTAAAAAGTCACCCCATTTTGGAAACTACAACCCCTCAAGGAATTTATCTAGGGGTATAGTTAGCATTTTGACCCCACAGTTTTTTTGCTAAATTGAATGGAATTAGTCTGTGAAGACAAAAATATACATTTTTTCTGAAAAAACATAGAATTTTCACATTTTTAGAAGGAATAAAGGAGAAAAAGCACCCCAACATTTGTAAAGCGATTTCTCCCGATTACGGCAATACCCCATATGTGGTAATAAACTGCTGTTTAGACTCACGCCAGAGCACAGAAGGGAAGGAGCACCATTTGGATTTGAGCGCAGATTTTGCTGGAATGGTTTTCGGTGCCATGTTACGTTTGCAACGCACTGGAGGGACCAAAATAGTGGAAACCCCCCAAAAGTGACCCCATTTTGGAAACTACACCCATCAAGGGATTTTTCTAGGGGTGTAGTTAGCATTTTGACCCCACAGGTTGTTTGCTGAATTTATGAATTATTGGAATTAGTCTGTGAAGATGAAAATCTAATTTTTTTCTGAAAAAACATAGAATTTTCGCATTTTTACAAGAAATAAAAGAGAAAAAGCGCACCAATATTTGTAAAGCAATTTCTCCCGATTACAGCAATACCCCATATGTGGTAATAAACGGCTGTTTAGACCCACGGCAGTGCTCAGAAGGGAAGGAGTGCTATTTGGAGCGCAGATATTGCCGGAATAGTTTTCGGTGCCATGTCGCGACCAAAACAGTAGAAACCCCCAAAAGTAACCCCATTTTGGAAACTACACCCCTCAAGAATAACAACATTTTCATTTTTTTCACAACTGCGTCATTTCTAGGACATATTTTTCCAAAATAGTACATGAAACTGATCAAAAACACACCCCAACATTTATTACCTAGTTTCACCTGTGTCCAGAAATACCCCCACTTAGGCCGTAATCTCCTGCATGCCTACACAGTTGACTCCAAAGCAAAGAAGCAGCCTTTGGCTTTTCAGAACATAATTTGAGCTTGAATGACTTGATAGGCCCCACTCCATGCCTGTAAAGGATTTGAGCTGGCAGAACGATCTGACACCCCTGTAAGTGACCCCATTTTGAAAACTGCATCTGCGGTATTCACCTAGTGGCTTAATGAGTGTTTGTACCGCTAGGTTTTCATAGCCGGAATCATGGTATTTAGGTGGTATTTTTTTTACCAAATCTATTATTTTTGGGGAATGGTTGCCTTCCACAGCATATTAACCCGTAGAAGTGCATTTGCCATTGTATGTAACTATGTCGTGCCAACAAAGCAGATGACCAACAAATGTGTCAGTCCACAGCTGTTAACAACAGTTAAAGCAGGGAGAATTAAAATTAGAACTGTATTGGACTGAAGGGCAATATATTTGAGAACTGGAGGAAAAATTTTAGAACTTGAGGATGTTCACAGGATGAAAGAACAGGGCTTTATAATGTCACTTCTTTTTTGCCAGAGGACTGGTCATACAACGTATCTTTAGCCCCATCAATCTCTATATCAGAGACGAACGTACTAAGGGACGTTGGCACACCATTACAGGTCCCTGCTCGGCAAAGTAGGAACCGTAATGTGCGCAAAACAACCAATCACCTACAGAATATATAAAAGGGCAGTGTCCAACACCATCTTTATGGACAGTAAAGGTTCACTAATCCCCTAAGATATTGTCAGTTTTCCTGGAAGTATTTTCGGGTTTAACAGGATGTGCAAAAGCCTGAACAACAAAAAGGCCCATAATGTATTGATCAGGAACAGCTCGTAAATTGAATAACCTCAAAATATAAAGAACTATGCCCATATCACCAAACAGTTTATAAGAATTAATATAACAGCTTTATATGGCAGGACATAGTTATAACAATAGGCAAACTCTGTAAAATTATTAAAAAAAATATGTATTGAAGTAATATTACATTTATATGAAATGATGCTGTCAAATAAAAAAAATTACATTTTTATCTCAAGTATGCTATTTCAGTGATTCCAACTGACCTTATTTTGAAAACTCTACCCTTCAAGGTATTCATCTAGGGGTATAGTGAGAAATTTGTTAGGAGTTTTTCAAAAATATTTGAATTTTGTGTGGCCAATTATAACGTCAAACCACGTAGGTATTCATCTAGGGGTATAGTGAGAATTTTGTTAGGGGTTTTTCAAAAATATTTTAATTTGGTGTGACTAATTATAATGTGAAACCACTTTAGGTATTCATCTAGGGGTGTAGTAAGAATTTTTAGTTTCGTTTGGGCTTCTTTTAAATTTTAGTAAGTGGGCAAAAATATATGAAAATAAAATTACTCAGCTTCAAAAATCAATTTAGAATGGCCAATTTGTAAAATGAACGGGTGTATAAATAAAATAATCTAAATCTCAGTGGAGGTATGGTAAAGTTTAAAGCATTCAATGATCCATAGGCCTGGCTTTGTGGGGCATGTCTCACACTGGTGGATAGTCTCTTTCCTAAAGCCTTTTTTGGAACACACCCGTCATCTTTTCTGGAGTCTTGTTTTCTTCTCAGTGGGGGATTTACGGAGGGAAAGTGCTGGCCTGGAATTATACGGCAACTGTAATCTCGTGAAGAAGTGCCCTCGCCTTCTGGGTTGTCAAATAAAAGGGCCTTGATAATTGTCTCCTGAAATTGGAGAAATGTATTTCTATTGCCTGGGTATCTGGACACCACAAATGTGTTATACATTGCCATTTGGGTGAGGTGGACTGCCAGCTTCTGGTACCAGGTTTTAGTTTTCCGCAAGGCACTATACGGCTTTATGACCTGATCAGATAGATCCACCCCACCCATAAAGCGGTTTTAATCCAGTACGCAGGCAGGCTTGGCAGTTGTGGTGCCAAGTTGTGGATGCTGCTATCCTTATGGATGCTTGATAGGATGTGGACATCTTTCTTGTCCCTATATTTCACTAGCAGCATATTCTCGCTGCACATTGCTTTGCTTTCTCCTTTTGGCAATGTCTGGCCCAGGAGGGTTTTGGGGAGGCCCTTAGAATTTGTTTTGATCGTGCCACAGGCCACTGTCGCTCTTGCCAAAAGGCACTTTTGGAGAAGGATGCTATTATAGAAATTGTCTATATAGACATTATATCCCTGGCCAAGTAGCGGGTGTATAAGATCCCACACAAATTTTCCGCTGACACTAAGGGAAGGGGAGCACTCTGGGGGATCAATTTTGGAATCCCTTCCCTCATAAATCCGGAAACAATGTGTGTACCTGGTGGAACTTTCGCAGATTTTATATAGCTTTATTCCATACCGGGCCCTTGACGGAAGTGGAGCCTTCCCTTAAAACTGACGAGAGACTCGTCGACCACAATATTTTTACCTGGGGTGTAAATTTAGGCAAATTTTACATTGAAATGGTTGATGACAGGCCTTATTTTATATAAACGGTCATAATTTGGATCATCGGGGGGTGGGCAGCAGGTATTATCTGTGTAATGCAGAAATTTGAGGATGACTTCAAATCTTTTTCTGGTCACAATGGTGCCATAAAGGGGGGTATTATATAGGACAACCGATGACCAGTAGTCCCTAATGCTGGGTTTCTTTATGAGGCCCATATTCAGTAACAGGCCCCAAAATTTGCAAAGCTCCTCTGAGTTTGTAGGGGTCCAAATTTGTACTGTACTGTTCTCCACCTGTACTACATGTATGGTACTGTTCTCTACCTGTATTACATGTACTGTACTGCTCTCTACCTGTACTAAATGTACTGTTCTGTTCTCTACCTGTACTACATGTATGGTACTGTTCTCTACCTGTACTACATGTACTGTACTGCACTCTGCCTGTACTACATATACTGTACTGTTCTCTACCTGTACTACATGTACTTTTCTCTTCCTGTACTACATATACTTTACTGCTCTCTACCTGTACTACATGTACTGTACTGATCTGTACCTGTGTTACATGTACTCTACTTCTCTCTACCTGCACTATATATACTGTACTTCTCTCTACCTGTATTACATGCACTGTACTGCTCTCCACCTGTTCTACATGTACTGTACTGCAAGTACCTATTGGTACATACAGGAGACGATCTTGCCAGTATACAAATGGAGTAATGTGTAATATTGACTAAATCCAAGGCAAGACCTATAGTATAACCAAGTGAACCTTGGTGCATTGACCCACAATATCCAATATATAACCTATAGAGTGTGGGGTACAATTAACACAACATATAATAAATAGAGAAAATATAAATTTTATTGAGAATTACAAAGATAAAAAGATGAGTCATGCAGAGAATGAATAAAAACGTGCATCAAATACAGAGAGCATATTGTATAAAATGAAGTAAATACCGGGTATAAACAGTATGATATTGTGACTAGAACAATCAGACTGGCTAAGTAAGTAGTAACAGTTTCTGTGCAAACAGCAGAAATTGGCAATGTATTGATGTGCACAAAAAGACAAAGTCTACGGAGAAGTCTGAAATCAAAGTAACATCAGCACCCTGTTGCTGAACATCGTCCCAAAATGCTAAGTAAACAGTAAAGTACAGTGAATGAAGGTAGGGAAACTTAGACAGAGCAGCATATTAAGGGTGAGAGGAACAACATACCCAAGATAGCACCTCTGCGAAGAGAGAACGTCAAACCCAACGCGCATTTCGGCGGGATGCCTTTGACCCCCGGACAGTGTGAATACAGTACAATTCTATCCAGTGACTTACAGGTGATCTCTTCCCTGATTGGAGTCGTTCTCTTTTCTATTTCTCGCCATCCAATCGAGACCACCATGACTATTTGTCCTGACCACAACTCTTCTCTGCAGAGCACAGCTTTACCCAATACAGAAACTTCCCATCCTGCTACCATCTTTAACAGTGTCCTACAGCTGCAAAAATAGTGCCACACAAATAGCTTCCAAAAAACGAATAGTGCTACACAGATAGTGCCCCTAAAATTAACAGTGTCAAACAGCTAATGCCCCATGCTGTAATAGTGCCCCCTTCATGCAGCACACAGTAATAGTGCCCCCCACAGTAATAGTGACCACCTTTGGCCGCACACAGTAATAGTGCCCTTTCATATATGGTACACTCTTTGTGTGGCACACAGTAATAGTGCCTCCACATAGTGATGATTCCACCACAGTGCCCCCCTCACACAGTAATTATATCCCTTAGTACACTCCTGTGTATAAGAAGGACATAGCTGTGGAGAGTGACGAAGATAAATAAAGAAATGGTAGATTGCAGTACCAATAAAGGTGATTAAACTTGGGGTTTTTCAGTTTAGAAAAAAAACGGAGCTATGGGACGATCTAATTACAATGTACATACAGTGAAGGAAATAAGTATTTGATCCCTTGCTGATTTTGTAAGTTTGCCCATTGTCAAAGACATGAACAGTCTAGATTATATAAAAAAAAACAACAGAAAATCAGTCAAAATTATATATATTTATTTGCATTGTGCACAGAGAAATAAGTATTTGATCCCCTACCAACCATTAAGAGTTCAGCCTCCTCCAGACCAGTTACACGCTCCAAATCAACTTGGTGCCTGCATTAAAGACAGCTTTCTTACATGGTCACCTGTATAAAAGACTCCTGTCCACAGACTCAATTAATCAGTCTGACTCTAACCTCTACAACATGGGCAAGACCAAAGAGCTTTCTAAGGATGTCAGGGACAAGATCATAGACCTGCACAAGGCTGGAATGGGCTACAAAACCATAAGTAAGACGCTGGGTGAGAAGGAGACATCTGTTGGTGCAATAGTAAGAAAATGGAAGACATACAAAATGACTGTCAATCGACATCGATCTGGGGCTCCATGCAAAATCTCACCTCGTGGGGTATCCTTGATCCTGAGGAAGGTGAGAGCTCAGCTGAAAACTACACGGGGGGAACTTGTTAATGATCTCAAGGCAGCTGGGACCACAGTCACCAAGAAAACCATTGGTAACACATTACGCCGTAATGGATTAAAATCAAGAAGGCACATGTACAGGCCCGTCTGAAGTTTGCAAATGAACATCTGGATGATTCTGAGAGTGATTGGGAGAAGATGCTGTGGTCAGATGAGACTAAAATTGATCTCTTTGGCATTAACTCAATTCACCGTGTTTGGAGGAAGAGAAATGCTGCCTATGACCCAAAGAACACCGTCCCCACTGTCAAGCATGGAGGTGGAAACATTATGTTTTGGGGGTGTTTCTCAGCTAAGGGCACAGGACTACTTCACCGCATCAATGGGAGAATGGATTGAGCCATGTACCGTCAAATCCTGAGTGACAACCTCCTTCCCTCCACGACATTAAAAATTGCTCGTGGCTGGGTCTTCCAGCACGACAATGGCCCGAAACATACAGCCAAGGCAACAAAGGAGTGGCTCAAAAAGAAGCACTTTAAGGTTATGGAGTGGCCTAGCCAGTCTCCAGACCTTAATCCCATCGAAAACTTATGGAGGGAGCTGAAGATCTGAGTTGCCAAGCGACAGCCTCGAAATCTTAATGATTTACAGATGATCTGCAAAGAGGAGTGGGCCAAAATTCCATCTAACATGTGTGCAAACCTCATCATCAACTACAAAAAAAGTCTGACTGCTGTGCTTGCCAACAAGTATTAAGTCCTGTTTGCCAAAGGGATCAAATACTTATTTCTCTGTGCACAATGCAAATAAATATATATAATTTTGACAATGTGATTTTCTGTTTTTTTTTGTTTTTTTTAATATATAATCTATCTCTCACTGGTAAAATTAACCTAGCCTAAAAATTCTAGACTGTTCATGACTTTGACAGTGGGCAAACTTACAAAATCAGCAAGGGATCAAATACTTATTTCCTTCACTGTATATATATATATATATATGTATAAATATACAAAATGAGTGTATATAATGAGTTCATGAGTAGGGTGGGTATGAAAATTATTGGGGCTCTAATGAAATATTTGTACTGGGCCCACCAATGTGTAAAAATGGCCTTGTTTGAACATCTAGAATAGCACTGCAATAGCGCTGTTTTATTCTAGCTGTCAAAAATAAACCCCGACAGACTGGTAAAACCTTGAATGCAAACAAAGCCTTAGTGTAGGAGCAGGCAGCAATATCATAAGAGCTCTGCAGCTATTGCCTGAAGTAAGGAACTGATGTAAGAAATAGGGGAAGTGAATGTGACAATCACTGCTGCAAGCCCAGCAATCCACAATGTGGGCAAACTTACAAAATCAGCAAGGGATCAAATACTTATTTCCTTCACTGTATATGGACAGTACAGAAATCTTTCTAAGGATCTTTTTACACCTAGGTCAGTAACCATGACAAGGGGGCGTCCTCTTTGTCTACAGGAAAGAAGGTTTCAACATCATCATCATCAGGATGGGATTCCTTATTGTAAGAGAAGTGACACTATGGAACTCTCTGCCACAGGATGGTGTGAACGTTGATTCAATGAAAAAGTTCAAGAAAGGGCCTGGATGCCTTTCTTGAAAAATATAATAATACAAATTATGGGTACTATGTTCTGGAGATGGGACGTTGATCCAGGGAAGACAGTAAGGATACCCACTTAGTCCTCCCCTCACAGTAAAAATGGGTGTCCCCCAGACAGTAAGAATGCCACCTTAGTGCCCCATATAGTAAGGATGACCCCCATATAGTAATGATGCCCCTTTAGTGCCCGTCACACAATAAGGATGTGCCGTTACTGCCCTCACAGTAATAGTGCTTAGTGCTCACCTCACAGTAAGGAAGCCACACAATGCCCCCATATAATGATGCCCCCCAGATAGTGATGATGCCCCTTAGTGTCCCCCACACAATAATGATGCATCTTTAGGGTCTAACATAGTAATGATGCAACCTTAGTGCCTCCCAAACAGTAGTGCTGCACACTTAGTGCCACTTCACAGTCAAAAAGCACCCTTAGTGCCCTCAAACTGTAGTAACGCCCCTCTTTGGGCAGTGAGAAGGAACGGAGGGTTCAAGACCCCCATTATCGCAATCAATGGGGGTCCCAGTGGTGAGGCCCCCAGCAATCAGACAATTATCTCCTATCCTGTGGATAGGTGATAATTGTCGATTCTGGGAATTCCACTCTAAGCATATTATAATGTCAAGTCTATTGGGCTATCAAACCACACAAAAAAATATGTGCCTTTAATCGATGGCTAATAGGTGCTTAGAAAGAATACAGCGTTAATATGTTTGCTGTATTAATGAGGACAGCGATTCCCCATGTCCCCCTCACAATGATTGCCAGCCGCTCTGTATACACGCAGAAGTATAAGGCAGCATGTTGTGATAACAAATCTGCTTCAAGGCTTTTTCACACTAGTGCTTAAAGAGGCTCTGTCACCAGATTTTGCAACCCCTATCTCCTATTGCAGCAGATAGGCGCTGCAATGTAGATTACAGTAACGTTTTTATTTTTAAAAAACGAGCATTTTTGGCCAAGTTATGACCATTTTTGTATTTATGCAAATGAGGCTTACAAAAGTCCAAGTGGGTGTGTTTAAAAGTAAAAGTCCAAGTGGGCGTGTATTATGTGCGTACATCGGGGCGTTTTTACTACTTTTACTAGCTGGCCGTTCTGACGAGAAGTATCATCCACTTCTCTTCAGAACGCCCAGCTACTGCCAGATCACGCTGTGACGTCACTCACAGGTCCTGCATCGTGTCAGACGAGCGAGGACACATCGGCACCAGAGGCTACAGTTGATTCTGCAGCAGCATCAGCGTTTGCAGGTAAGTAGATACATCGACTTACCTGCTAACGCCGATGCTGCTGCAGAATCAACTGTAGCCTCTGGTGCCGATGTGTCCTCGCTCGTCTGACACGATGCAGGACCTGTGAGTGACGTCACAGCGTGATCTGGCAGAAGCTGGGCGTTCTGAAGAGAAGTGGATGATACTTCTCTTCAGAACGCCCAGCTAGTAAAAGTAGTAAAAACGCCCCGATGTACGCACATAATACACGCCCACTTGGACTTTTAAACACAACCACTTGGACTTTTGCAAGCCTCATTTGCATAACTACAAAAATGGTCATAACTTGGCCAAAAATGCTTGTTTTTTAAAAATAAAAAACGTTACTGTAATCTACATTGCAGCGCCTATCTGCTGCAATAGCAGATAGGGGCTGCAAAATCTGGTGACAGAGCCTCTTTAAATATGATAATAAGCCCACCAACAATAAAGGTTTCTTGGTGGAAGTTAAGTTGGCCATACACGAGATAGATGTTGACCAAATGCTGGTTCAGCTGAGATGTTCATTTTTTGATGACTTCCCCAATACATGCACGCTCGGCCAAGGTTGCATGTTTTTTTTTTATTGGGGAGAGGGGACACCTCTCGCAGCAGTTTATATCCCGTTTAAACAAGGGATCGTGCATGTTGAAATTTAACATACCTAAATCTTCTTTCCCCCGACATCTGCCGTCAGGGTACAGTCAATAGGCTCCCATAAACATTAGATCATCAGTCGATCCCTTTAATATCCATGGATTCGGAGGACTTATCTGTCGTGTGTATGGCCATCTTAAAGAGAACCTTTCACCTCCCCATACATGTGCAGCTGAGTGCAGCATGTAATGGGCAGGGCTGCACAAACCCTGGGGCACTTTACATTTTTTTTTCTACCTTCCTCCGTTATTTAGATATCGGTGCCGTTATATTTTGCGCCTGATATTTAAATAACGCCCTGAACTGTCAACGGGGTGTGCACTGGCAAGGGGGCGTAGTACTATGGCTGTGACACTTTCCAATCAGATATGGACAGTGTTACAGCAAGAGCGTGGATAGAGGAGAGAGTGTGCGCGATCTCATTCTTCAGCTTTAAAGAGGCTCTGTCACCAGATTTTGCAACCCCTATCTGCTATTGCAGCAGATCGGCGCTGCAATGTAGATTACAGTAACGTTTTTATTTTAAAAAAACGAGCATTTTTGGCCAAGTTATGACCATTTTTGTAGTTATGCAAATGAGGCTTGCAAAAGTCCAAGTGGGTGTGTTTAAAAGTAAAAGTCCAAGTGGGCGTGTATTAGGTGCGTACATCGGGGCGTTTTTAATACTTTTACTAGCTGGGCGCTTTGAAGAGAAGTAACATCCTCTTCTCTTCAGAACGCCCAGCTTCTGACAGTGCAGATCTGTGACGTCACTCACAGGTCCTGCATCGTGACGGCCACATCGGCACCAGAGGCTACAGTTGATTCTGCAGCAGCATCAGCGTTTGCAGGTAAGATCGACTTACCTGCAAACGCTGATGCTGCTGCAGAATCAACTGTAGCCTCTGGTGCCGATGTGGCCGTCACGATGCAGGACCTGTGAGTGACGTCACAGATCTGCACTGTCACAAGCTGGGCGTTCTGAAGAGAAGAGGATGTTACTTCTCATCAGAGCGCCCAGCTAGTAAAAGTATTAAAAAACGCCCCGATGTACGCACATAATACACGCCCACTTGGACTTTTACTTTTAAACACACCCACTTGGACTTGTGCAAGCCTCATTTGCATAACTACAAAAATGGTCATAACTTGGCCAAAAATGCTCGTTTTTTAAAAATAAAAACGTTACTGTAATCTACATTGCAGCGCCGATCTGCTGCAATAGCAGATAGGGGTTGCAAAATCTGGTGACAGAGCCTCTTTAAGATGTCTTCTGCCGAACTGACAAGGGGACATGTCACTGCTACGGACAGTGTAAGAGCTGTGGAGAGGAGAGCGCGCATGCGTGCTCTCATCTCTTCAGCTCTTGTGAGATTAGTCTTGTACTTTGTCTGCCGAACTGGCAAGGGGGCGGGTCTCTGCTACGGACAGTGCAAGCGCTCCCTAGCCCTTACACTGTCCATAGCAGTAACACACCCCCTTGCCAGTTCGGCAGACAAAGTACAAGACTAATCTCACAAGAGCTGTAGAGATGAGAGCGCGCATGCGCGCTCTCCTCTCCACAGCTCTTACACTGTCCGTAACAGTGACACGCCCCTTGCTAATTCGACAGAAGACTGATCTTGAAAGCTGAAGAGTGAGAGTGTGCGCGGACACTCTCTCTCTTCTATCTTGCTGTAACACTGTCCATATCTGATTGGACAGTGTCACAGCCATAGTAACACGCCCCCTTGCCAGTATACGCCCCATTGACAGTTCAGGGGGTTATTTAAATATCAGACACCAAATATAACGGCACCAATATCTAAATAACTGAGGAAGGTAGAAAAAAAAGGTAAAGTGCCGCAGGGTTTCTGCAGCCCTCCCCATTACATGCTGCACATGTATGGGAAGGTGAAAGGTTCTCTTTAAAGTGTAACTGTCACTTCATTTATTTTTTAATAATATATAGGGCAGGCGATTTCAGGAACTATTGCTATATATTTTATTAACCAATTCAGCCTCGTTTTATTGTAAAACTGCTCCTAAACTGCTGCCCCTATCCTCTCAGCTACTGGCAGTTGCTAGGGCAAAGATTTGTATTCAGCACCGAACACGCTGAATACAGCTATTCTGTATGGGGGAGACTTCATCCTGCCTGCTCCTAAAACCTGATGAGAAACATGATGTCTCAGTGTATCGGGTATTTCTACAACAGACTGTTTCAGTCCGTTGCTAAAGACCAACCACACTGATCTTATCTCCCTGTCAGACATTCTGCTGAGTGGGGGATGCACACCTCTGGCTGGGTTTCCTTGCTTGTCCCTCACTCTGTTGGGCACCTGGCAGGGTGATAAGTGTGGCCTCTCCTCGCTTTCTAACAACTTAGATGCCACAGTCGCTATTGACTGCAGCATCAAAGTGATTAAATGGTCGGGATTGGAGTGATCTCCAAACCCAGCAGTTGTAGTAGAGTATCGGCTGTAACATACAGCCGACACCGGCTGAGTATAGAGCGGGCTCAGCCCGTGAGCTCGCTCTATACTTCCCTTGATGGCTATGACGTAACCCTACATCAAGTGTCGGCAAGGGGTCAATATAACTGGAAGCTAGCACCTGAGTGAATGAAAAGAAAGGTAAGATGTAGCAATTTTAAGGGTGTATTTAAGTTTTTTGTTGTAAATCTTTTACAAAAAAGTTGTGCTTTTGCCATGATTACAAAAATTGCTGCAATATAAGTGACAAAAAAAATACTAATCACAGGAGTAGAAACAAAATAGATGAACAGTGCAAATTTTTCTTTATACTTTCCTTCCTTTTGGATCCACTCCTGACTTTGGCTTTAAAATAAACTGTGCCCAAAACTGCATGAATGAATGCAGCCTAAGCATCAATCCTTCATGTGCTATTTTCGATTACAAGTTCAGTAGTAGCAGTATATGTATTGTAACCGTCCAACGAGCGACATTTACCAATGCTGCTAACGATAATTTGTATGGATGAACAATCAATTTTAATCAACAAAAAACAATATTATTGTAAATCTTGACTACACATTTACTGCTAAGTGTAAACATAGCTAAACACTGTGGCAGTCAAAGTATCAAGTCTGAGATAAATGAGACACAAGGCCGGCCTTAGGATAGATGATGCCCTGTGCAAAAACATTTTCAACGCCCCACCCCATCATAAAAAATAATGCCCCATAAGAGTATCATGCTTCCACACAGTATATTGCCCCACACACCGTATAATGCCCCCAACACAGTATAATGTCCCCTAAGTGTCCACACAAAGTATGAATATTGCCTTGGAGTCCCAAGGAGTGAGTGTTGGTTGGTTTTCACTCACCACTGGGCGCTCCTTCTCTGCTTCGGCCCCGGCGCTGCACTGAGTCTGACATACATTGCATTGCAATTTCACATGACATGTCATGTGTCAGTTTCAGTGCAGCGTCAGCACCGGAGCAGAGAAGAAACGCCCAGAAGGCAGCTGCAGAGTCGCCGGGCCCGGGAGCCAGGGCCAGTTTTAGACAAAGTCTGGCCCTGGGCAAAGTTAAAAGTGGGGCCCTAAATGGATGAATTATTGTATCAATAATACAATCATTTCAGAAGGCGGCGTGCAGAGAACTGCATCACTTATTTCTAGCACGTCCAGGAGTGCTGCAAACCCCAAAGCATTTGTCCCCCCTCTCACACAAAAAATAAATATAAATATATATATATATACAGTGAAGGAAATAAGTATTTGATCCCTTGCTGATTTTGTAAGTTTGCCCACTGTCAAAGTCATGAACAGTCTAGAATTTTTAGGCTAGGTTAATTTTACCAGTGAGAGATAGATTATATAAAAAAAAAAATAAGAAAATCACATTGTCAAAATTATATCTATTTATTTGCATTGTGCACAGAGAAATAAATATTTGATCCCCTACCAACCATTAAGAGTTCAGCCTCCTCCAGACCAGTTACACGCTCCAAATCAACTTGGTGCCTGCATTAAAGACAGCTGTCTTACATGGTCACCTGTATAAAAGACTCCTGTCCACAGACTCAATTAATCAGTCTGACTCTAACCTCTACAACATGGGCAAGACCAAAGAGCTTTCTAAGGATGTCAGGGACAAGATCATAGACCTGCACAAGGCTGGAATTGGCTACAAAACCATAAGTAAGACGCTGGGTGAGAAGGAGACAACTGTTGGTGCAATAGTAAGAAAATGGAAGACATACAAAATGACTGTCAATCGACATCGATCTGGGGCTCCATGCAAAATCTCACCTCGTGGGGTATCCTTGATCCTGAGGAAGGTGAGAGCTCAGCCGAAAACTACACGGGGGGAACTTGTTAATGATCTCAAGGCAGCTGGGACCACAGTCACCAAGAAAACCATTGGTAACACATTACGCCGTAATGGATTAAAATCCTGCAGTGCCCGCAAGGTCCCCCTGCTCAAGAAGGCACATGTACAGGCCCGTCTGAAGTTTGCAAATGAACATCTGGATGATTCTGAGAGTGATTGGGAGAAGGTGCTGTGGTCAGATGAGACTAAAATTGTGCTTTTTGGCATTAACTCTACTCGCCATGTTTGGAGGAAGAGAAATGCTGCCTATGACCCAAAGAACACTGTCCCCACTGTCAAGCATGGAGGTGGAAACATTATGTTTTGGGGGTGTTTCTCTGCTAAGGGCACAGGACAAATTCAACGCATCAATGGGAGAATGGATGGAGCCATGTACCGTCAAATCCTGAGTGACAAGCTCCTTCCCTCCACCAGGACATTAAAAATGGCTCCTGGCTGGGTCTTCCAGCACGACAATGACCCGAAACATACAACCAAGGCAACAAAGGAGTGGCTCAAAAAGAAGCACATTACGGTCATGGAGTGGCCTAGCCAGTCTCCAGACCTTAACCCATCGAAAACGTATGGAGGGAGCTGAAGATCTGAGTTGCCAAGCGACAGCCTCGAAATCTTAATGATTTACAGATGATCTGCAAAGAGGAGTGGGCCAAAATTCCATCTAACATGTGTGCAAACCTCATCATCAACTACAAAAAAACGTCTGACTGCTGTACTTGCCAAAAAGGGTTTTGCCACCAAGTATTAAGTCTTGTTTGCCAAAGGGATCAAATACTTATTTCTCTGTGCACAATGCAAATAAATATATATAATTTTGACAATGTGATTTTCTTTTTTTTTATATATATATAATCTATCTCTCACTGGTAAAATTAACCTAGCCTAAAAATTCTAGACTGTTCATGTCTTTGACAGTGGGCAAACTTACAAAATCAGCAAGGGATCAAATACTTATTTCCTTCATTGTGTATATATATATATATATATATATATATATATAGTGAGGGTTTAGCATCAGGAGAGGTTGGTACAGCGGTTTCTTTGTAGCCAGAGACAGGGACACCGTGCATTAAAAGTCATAACAGGGCTTTGCCTGTGTTTTTATTCTTGTCAAAGAAACAGCCTCTTGTACAACAAGGCAAAATACAAAATAAATCCTGCTCGTCTGAGCACTAACTAAACAAGATATTATCTAACTATACCAAGTGCCTTCCTACCAGGCACTGGACACAAAGTAACACAGGTCTTTACTCACATAGAATACAGGCTACTCCAGCCTTAGTAGTCTCCAGTCTGAGTCAGGGGTGAGACTCACACACACTGTGTCTGCACCATTTTATACACAGGCTACAGGTGCAGCTAATTGAGCAGCAGCCTTGTCCTACAAACAGAGATGGACTAGGGATTGGGGAACCCGCCCTGCTCTTCTCCAATCCAACTCCAGGCCCTTTTTCCGGCTTTTCCTTAAGCCGAGATTGGAAAGCTAGAGCTTTCTATTGCAAGAACTACTCATTCCCTGGAGCCTAGGATACATATGACAGGATTCTAGGGGAAATGTACCTTCCCTCAATGACTTTACCTGTCACTGTCTCACAATATACATATACATACACACATACTGTTACTCAATAATACCACCCCATCATAGCCACATAGTGACTGAATAGTACCCCCATACTGTTACTGAATAAAAACTACTTTTCAAAGACCAATATTACCACCATGTAGTGACCATATAGTGGTAGATGGCAGTTATACACAGCAGTTCTGCAGACCAAGTGATTACAGCACATTTATATCTAGTAATTTACAGTCGATGTTTTCTCTGATTAGAGTCGTTCACTTTCCCTTTTTTTTCTCCATCCCTTCCACTCTGATGACTTATTCCAGCCATGACTCGTCTCTGCAGACTTTGACTCAGACATGTTGGTTTCTCGCTTTTCCAGCAACCTCCACACCTATACCCATCATCTAAACAAACTCGTAATCCACAGTGCCCCAGATGGTAATAATGATCCCTCAGTGCTCGACACAGTAAAAGTGCCCCATCAACAACCGTACCCCCTTTGTGCCCCATCGATAGTGACACTGTCTCCTGTAGATAGCACCACACACACAGCCACTGTACATAGCGCCACACACAGCCCCCCTCTTGTAAATCGTGCCACACAGCCCTCCCTTGTAGATAGTGCCACATTCCCCCCTTGTAGATAGTGCCATACAGCCCTCGTAGATAGTACCAAACAGCCCTCCCCTGTAGTGCCATACAGCCCACCCCCCTGTATAGTGCCACACAGCCCTCCCCCTGTATACTGCCACACAGCCTCTCCAGTAGATAATGCCACACAGCCCACCCCCTGTATTGTTCTACACAGACCCCCTGTATAGTGGCACACACCTCCTTGTAGATAATCCCACGCAGCAATCCCCCCTGTATTGTGCCATACAGCCCCCCCTGTATAGTGCCACACACCCCCCTTGTAGATAATGCCACACAGCCCTCTTGTAGATAATGCCGGACAGCCTTTCTCCCTGTATATTGCCACACAGCCCCCCCTTATAGATAGTGCCACACAGCAATACCCCCCAAAAAATAATTACTTACCCAGCCCCGTTCTTGTGACGGACGGAGCGCTCCATGGCTTCCAGACAGGACACATGCGCAGAACAGCGTGATGCAATGATGTCATCAAGCTGGCCTGCACAGGGACTCTGTCCCAGTATCTTATAGGATGCAGGCCTAACGTGGCCTGCAGCCTATACTATTCAATTGTATCCACTGGCGTAGCTATAGGGGTCGCAGCGGTCGCAATTGCGACCGGGCCTCGAAGCCAGGGGGGCCCACGGCCCCCCGCACCACATCAATAAAAAGTTACTATAGTAACTCGGGCCGCGGGCCCCTGTTACTATAGTAACATACTTTACTTACCTTCCTGGTTCCAGATCGCAGAGGAGGTCCTGACGTCAAGCGCTGTGCGCAGCGCATGACGTCACAGCGCTATGCGCCGCGCACAGCATCGACACGACAGAACTCCCGCCGCGGCCGAAGAGGAAGGTAAGGTTAGCCCTGACTGGCGGGGTCCGACTCCCGGGACCCACCAATCAGCTGTTTTGAAGGGGCCGCAGCACTCGTACGAGAGCTGCTCCCCTTCATTCCTGTCACTTCATTCCGGTCACACTGTGAATCCGTGTCGGTGATTCACAGTGTGAGCGAGTAGTGAAATGAAGGGGAAGCAGCTCTCGTATGAGTGCTGCGGCCCCTTCAAAACAGCTGATTTGCGGGTCCCGAGAGACACATCAGCTATTGATGGCCTATCCTGAGGATAGGCCATCAATGTTTAGGGACTGTACAACCCCTAAGCCTACGATGTAGCAGGCTTAGGGGGCCTATGAGACAGGATCACAGATTGTGTGATCCTGTCTGCTGGGCCCTGTATCTAAGCCAATCACATGGTAGGCTTAGATACATGGCCCATGCGTGATCCTGTCTGCTGGGCCCTGTATCTAAGCCAATCACATGGTAGGCTTAGATACATGGCCCATGCGTGATCCTGTCTGCTGGGCCCTGTATCTAAGCCAATCACATGGTAGGCTTAGATACATGGCCCATGTGTGATCCAGTCTGATGGGCCCTGTATATAATTCTACCACACTGTAGGTTTAGATACAGGGCCCCAGCACACAGTAATCTTATACGGTATAAGATTACTGCCTGCTGGACCCTGTATCTAACCCTACGTTGTGGTAGGCTTAGCTACAGGGTCCCACAGACAGTATCACACATGGGCCCTGTATCTAAGCCTAATCGTTTTTCTTGTGTGTTTTCTTACAGGTTCGGTCGTTGGACTACGTCGGATTCCAGGACTACTTCGATGACAGCTTTTTTTTTTTATATCAATAAAATGGTTAATGAGGGTTGTGGCTTTTTTTTTTATTTTAATAAAATATTTTTTCCATGTCTTTGTGTTTTTTTTTAAACTATATTACTATCGCCTTAGTAATGGCCGTCGGCTGATTGACAGCATCCATTGCTAAGGCGGGGCTTAGTGTTAGCCGATGCAGAGGCTAATACTAACCCCCTTTATTACCCCGGTACCCACCGCCACCAAGGGTGCTGGGAAGAGCCGGGTACGATCCAGTACCTGACCATCTGTAGTGATGGTCGGCCACTGGGGTGGCCGCAGGCTGGTATTATCAGGAGGGGAAAGGCCAAAATCAGTGGCCTTTCCCACCCTGGTGATGCTAGACTGCTGCTGCTTTATTGTATCTGGCTGGTTATGAAAAATGGGGGGGACCACACGTCATTTAAAAAAAAAAATAATAATTGGAAAGAACGATGTGGGGTCCCCCACAATTTTCATAACCAGCCACATAAAACACAGCAGCAGGCAGCATTACAAGGGTGGGAAGGGCCACTGTTTTTGGCCTTCCCCAGCCTAATACTACCAGCCTGCGGCCACCCCGGTGCCTGCCCGTCACTACAGATGGTCGGGTACTGGTTCGTACCCGGCTCTTCCCAGTACTCCTGGTGGCGGTGGGTACCGGGGTAATAATGGGGGTTAGTGTTGGCCTCTGCATCGGCTAACATTAAGCCTCGCCTTAGTAATGGAGGTTGTCAATCAGCCAGCGGCCATTACTAAGGCGGTGATAATAAAGTTTATAGAGATACAAGCACATAGAAAAAATATTTTATTGAAATAAAAAACTCAACCCTCATTAACCATTTTATTGAGAATAAAAAAAACGCCGTCATTGAAGTCCTCGAATCCAAAGTCCAACAACCGAACCTGTAAAAAAACACAAACACACAAAAATAATCAGTAACACATAAAGAAGCAAAATTATTATTCTTACCTTTCTTGGGTCCAGCGCTGGAGCCGCAATGTCAGCGAGCTGAGCCCTGTATCTAATCCAATCATGTGTGATACTGTCTGCTGAGCTGTGTATCTAATCCAATCATGTGTGATACTGTCTGTTGGGCCCTGTATCTAATCGTATCGTGTGTGATACTGTCTGCTGGGCCATATATCTAATCCTATCATGTGTGATACTGTCTGCTGAGCCACTGTATCTAATCCTATCATGTGTGATACTGCCTTCTGAGCCACTGTATCTAATCCTATCATGTGTGGTACTGTCTGCTGAGCCACTGTATCTAATCCTATCATGTGTGGTACTGTCTGCTGAGCCACTGTATCTAATCATATCATGTGTGGTACTGTCTGCTGAGCCACTGTATCTAATCCTATCATGTGTGACTGTCTGCTGAGCCACTGTATCTAATCCTATCATGTGTGATACTGTCTGCTGAGCCATTGTATCTAATCCTATCATGTGTGGTACTGTCTGCTGAGCCACTGTATCTAATCCTATCATGTGTGATACTGCCTTCTGAGCCACTGTATCTAATCCTATCATGTGTGATACTGTCTGCTGAGCCACTGTATCTAATCTTATCATGTGTGGTACTGTCTGCTGAGCCACTGTATCTAATCCTATCATGTGTGATACTGTCTGCTGGGACACTGTATCTAATCCTATCATGTGTGATACTGCCTTCTGAGCCACTGTATCTAATCCTATCATGTGTGATACTGTCTGCTGGGCCCTGTATCTAATCGTATCTTGTGTGATACTGTCTGCTGGGCCCTATATCTAATCCTATCATGTGTGATACTGTCTGCTGAGCCACTGTATCTAATCCTATCATGTGTGATACTGCCTTCTGAGCCACTGTATCTAATCCTATCATGTGTGGTACTGTCTGCTGAGCCACTGTATCTAATCCTATCATGTGTGGTACTGTCCGCTGAGCCACTGTATCTAATCCTATCATGTGTGATACTGTCCGCTGAGCTACTGTATCTAATCCTATCATGTGTGATACTGTCTGCTGAGCTACTGTATCTAATCCTATCATGTGTGATACTGTCTGCTGAGCCACTGTATCTAATCCTATCATGTGTGGTACTGTCTGCTGAGCCACTGTATCTAATCCTATCATGTGTGATACTGCCTTCTGAGCCACTGTATCTAATCCTATCATGTGTGGTACTGTCTGCTGAGCCACTGTATCTAATCCTATCATGTGTGATACTGCCTTCTGAGCCACTGTATCTAATCCTATCATGTGTGGTACTGTCTGCTGAGCTGTGTATCTAATCCTATCATGTGTGATACTGTCTGCTCAGCCACTGTATCTAATCCTATCATGTGTGATACTGTCTGCTGGGCCACTGTATCTAATCCTATCATGTGTGATACTGCCTTCTGAGCCACTGTATCTAATCCTATCATGTGTGATACTGTCTGCTGAGCCACTGTATCTAATCCTATCCATAGTTTATAGGGTCGTAGTGCTATAGATATGCTATGCTGTCTCATATACACACTTTTTTTTGGGCGGACACATATGTATTGGGGCTATTTCCCTGACATTTTAAGCCCTGAGGGTATGTTCACACGGCAGCGTCTGTTACGGCTGAAATGACGGTGCTGTTTTCAGGAAACAGCACCGTAATTTCAGCCGTAATGGCATGTGCAGGCGTCTTTCGCTGCGTCCATTACGGACGTAATTGGAGCTGTTTTTCTATGGAGTCCATGGAAAACGGCTCCATTTACGTCTGAAGAAGTGACAGGCACTTCTTTGACGCGGGCACAGAACATCGTAAGACCCATTCAAATGAATGGGCAGATGTTTGCCAACAATGCTAAAACGCCCGAATTACGTCCGTAAATAGGGTGTGTGAACCCAGCCTTAGTGACGCCCCCGGCTGCTAGTGCTGCATTGTTGGGTCACTTAGGAGACCCAGCGATGCAGCTGAAAGCTGCGAACCGTCGGCCATGAGAAGTTTGTGGGGGGGGGGGCCCAGTAAGAATTTTTGCATCGGGGCCCATGAGCCTTTAGCTACGCCCCTGATTGTATCGGCGTCCTTCGGACACAGATACAAGTGAATGTGGCAGTCACTTGCTCCAGCCCCCCCCCCCCTTGGTGCGATCGATGCCGCTGGGCCGCCGGCCCATAAATGGCAGTCGGCAGTCGCTACGAGGCCCGCAGCACTGCCGGGTGCTTTAGAAGCGCAAGGCAAGGGGAGCCACCATAGTGCTCCCTTCCTTTTGCTGGGGTGATGCGCCCAGTGCGATCGCACATGTCGCACACCCCAAAGGCCAGCCCTGGTGAGACCACATACTACGCTATTGTTTCAGCGAAAAAAACGGAAACCTTAAGGAATGGAAACTGACGGAAACCAACAATTGCAATGGATAAATTACCATTGAAATCAATAGTAATGCAAACGGAAGCTATGCTTTCCGTTCATCGGTTCCTCCAACGGAAAGGTGGAATGGAACCCATGAACAGAAGCCCGACGATGATGTGAACACACCCTAATCTGTTGCTAGGTACCACCAACTTCGCCTCTGTCACACTGTGCTCAGGGTTTACATTTGGCCTGCACATTTGATAAATGAACATTTGTGTTAGATGTATGCAACTGTATACAGTTGCATATGTCTACCATTGACTCCCATTGAAAATAAAGACATACCGTGTGGTATACGTCCGTTTGCGGGATCCATGTTTTGAAAAGTATAGATGACTATGCTTTTCAATACAGTTAAAAAAAAGTATACTGACATACACATGCCAAATGTATGCCAAAAGGATACTGTTTTGGTATGCATTTGGATAGTTTATGGGGGGCACATGCCCCAAGCATAGAGCTCAAGCACAGTGTGAACAGAGCCTAAAACCACCACATGGTGCAAAAGCATTCTTTATGAATTGAGTATGCTTGGAAGTGATCTGAAGAAAGAAAAAACATTATAGGTATATTATAATTGTTGATTTGAATCTAAAAGGAGTTTTCCAGTGAGAAAAAATTGATGGTCTATCCTCAGGATAGGCCATCAATATCTGATCGATTGGGGGCCCAGCACCTCTGCCAATCAGCTGTTTTGGAGGGGCCACTGCGCTTGTGCGAGCGCTGCTAACCCTTCATTCTTGTCACTGCTCTATACTGTGAAACGCCAACACACTTGTAGCGGTTGTTCACAGTATTCTAACCTTCACAGTATTACAGCCTTCTCCCTTTGAATGGGAGAAGGATGAAATACTGTGAAACGCCGCTTCAATTAGGAGAAATTTACTAAGACTGGCTTTCTTTTCACCAGTCTTAAACTCAAGTGAGATTGAACACAATGCGTCAGATTTTCTAAATTATTAAATTTGGCACATCTTTGGCTGTCTGTGCACGAGAATTTGAAATCTATACCTGCTTTTAGCAGGTGTAGATTTGCGCCATACATATGCATCCACCCTTACCTTTGCTTGAATTTGGTTATGGGCTCCAATTTCATGTAAATGAAACTCAACACAATATCGCGACATGTTAGAAAACCCTTGCCAGACTGCAATTCACATCACAACCACTGGGCAGTCACACATAAAGCATAGACATATTTTGATTTTTCAAAGCTGATCATCTTGCACCACACATCTCAGGATATGTTCAGATATAAGGAAAGGTAAGAAAGAACACATCTTTAACTGAACATAATTTACTTAATTTCTGGCGTAAATGATGGTAAATCTGTCAGTCTGCAGGAGGCTTCACACTATTCTGCTTAACCTCACACATTTCTCGCCACGTTTGAAAAGAGACAGGAGGTGTGAGTTGCCAATTATAGCGCAAATATGGCAAAGAGAAGCCAAAGAAGACGAAAAGCCTTTGATAAATTCCCCCATAGTCCAGCATAACTTGCCAGGTAGTCCACTGAGGAGCTATCAATGTCTATCTGTATAGAATGCGTAATTATGATAAATACATGCATTATTTATGTGTTTATATATATATATATATATATATATTTAACTGCTTATTGGGTTTACTTAATACATTCATACCTGTTGACCCTAGGCGTATGTTCCCACACAGGAAATTTGCAGCGAAATCCACAGCGGATTCTGCCACAAATTTCTGCCTCCCATTCATTTCAATGTGAATCGGACACTTCTGTTTCCTGCGGCGCTATATGATTTTTTTTCAGCTAGGGGGAAAAAGAAGTGTCCTGCTCGATCTTTGGGAAGATTACACCCGAATCTCCCATTGAAGTCAATGGGAGAGAAGGGTCTTCCTGCTGACGGCAGGAATAGTTTTGCGACGGGTGCGAACAAGGCCTAAAACTGTTGTGAAGCCACAAGTCTCAATGTGTCATGGCAGTTTTTAGCTTTCTTCGCATACAAATACGTTCAGGATCTCTGTAGTGATTATTCAGAATGTAACTTTAGACAGCACACAGTGTTGAGCTCTGCTGCTTCAGGCATAGATTTAATCAGGCATGTCCAAGTAAAAAGGATGGGGGAGAGACTGCACACACTTACTGCACATAAGGATTCAGAAGAAATGGAAGTTCACACACTTTTTGTGTGGCGTTTATTTTGGGTTTGTAAAAATCGCCATGAATTTCACGCTCTTATTATAAGTGTTTTTTGGGTGGCTTTTTTTTGTCACACAAACCAACCCCTTACTGCAATTTCAAAAAACGTCACTGACCTAAGAAAAAACACATGACGAAAAAAACAAACACCACAAAAAAACTGCACTATTTGTAGTGCGTTTAATAAATCCTAATTGACATCCAGCTACCATTTTTCGCAGCGTTTTTCATTTTTTTTAAAATGGCAGGAAAAACGTGTTGTTTTTCCTAAAAACGCTGTATGGAAAGGCACCCTTTAGACCTCCTTCACAGTGTTTTCATCGTGCTTTTTAAACTGCACAAAAAACGCATGTAAAGATGCCAGCGTTTTTTAAATGTAACATGCAATTTTTCTGGCGTTTTTTTTATTTAATGTAGTTTTGTATAGGTATTTTCTTCTGGCGTTTCTTCAATAGAAAGGACTATGGGAAAAATGCCATACCCAGAGCATGCTGGGTTTAAAAAAAAAAATAAAATTGCACTAACCCCAAAAATTATACATAAGCCCACAGAAGACCACCTTTCTATTCCTGTCAGCAGATAGGGCTACATCGGTAGAAGACCACATAGATTTCTACTCCTGTCAGCTGGTAGGGCTATAGTGGCAGAAGATCACATCAATTTCTACTCCTGTCAACTGGTAGGGCTACAGCGACAGAAGACCACGTCAATTTCTACTCCTGTCAACTGGTAGGGCTAAAGTGGCAGAAGACCACGTCAATTTCTACTCCTGTCAGCTGGTAGGGCTACAGCGACAGAAGACCACGTCAATTTCTACTCCTGTCAACTGGTAGGGCTACAGCGGCAGAAGACCACGTAGATTTCTACTCCTGTCAGCTGGTAGGGCAATAGTGGCAGAAGACCACATCAATTTCTACTCCTGTCAGCTGGTAGGGCAATAGTGGCAGAAGACCACATCAATTTCTACTCCTGTCAGCTGGTAGGGCTATAGTGGCAGAAGATCACATCAATTTCTACTCCTGTCAACTGGTAGGGCTACAGCGACAGAAGACCACGTCAATTTCTACTCCTGTCAACTGGTAGGGCTAAAGTGGCAGAAGACCACGTCAATTTCTACTCCTGTCAGCTGGTAGGGCTACAGCGACAGAAGACCACGTCAATTTCTACTCCTGTCAACTGGTAGGGCTACAGCGGCAGAAGACCACGTAGATTTCTACTCCGGTCAGCTGGTAGGGCAATAGTGGCAGAAGACCACATCAATTTCTACTCCTGTCAGCTGGTAGGGCTACAGCGACAGAAGACCACGTCGATTTTAACTCCTGTCAGCAGGTAGGGCTATAGTGGCAGAAGACCACATTGATTTCTACTCCTGTCAGCTGGTAGAGCTATAGTGGCAGAAGACCACATCGATTTCTACTCCTGTCAACTGGTAGGGCTAAAGTGGCAGAAGACCACATCGATATTAACTCCTGTCAGCTGGTAGGGCTATAGTGGCAGAAGACCACGTCGATTTCTACTCCTGTCAACTGGTAGGGCTAAAGTAGCAGAAGACCACATCGATTTCTACTCCTGTCAGCTGGTAGGGCTACAGCGACAGAAGACCACGTCGATTTTAACTCGTCAGCAGGTAGAGCTATAGTGGCAGAAGAGCACATCGATTTCTACTCCTGACAGCTGGTAGGGCTACAGTGGCAGAAGACCACATCGATTTCTAGTCCTGTCAGCTGGTAGGGCTATAGTGGCAGAAGACCACATCGATTTCTACTCCTGTCAGCTGGTAGGGCTACAGTGGCAGAAGACCACATCGATTTCTAGTCCTGTCAGCTGGTAGGGCTATAGTGGCAGAAGACCACATCGATTTCTACTCCTGTCAGCTGGTAGGGCTATAGTGGCAGAAGACCACATCGATTTCTACTCCTGTCAGCTGGTAGGGCTATAGTGGCAGCAGACCACATCGATTTCTACTCCTGTCAACTGGTAGGGCTACAGCAGCAGAAGACCACATCGATTTCTACTCATGTCAGCTAATAAAGCTACAGCTTCAGAAGACCACATCGATTCCTACTCCTGTCAGCATGTAGGGCTACAATGACAGAAGACCACATCAATTTCTACTCCTGTCAGCAAGTAGGTCTACAGTGGCAAAAGACCACATTGATTTTTAACTCCTGTCAGCATATAGGGCTACAGCAGCAGGAGATCACATCGATTTATTTTCTGGTCAGCTTAGGGCTTGAGCAGCCCTCTGGGAGACAGTGTATTCTAGGGGTGAAAGTCGTCGTAATATGGGATGTGATGCTGCATGCCACAATTCATTTCTCGTGGACTCATAGAGAATGCTTCTGTATAAAATTGGTTTGACACACAGAGAAGTCTACAGTATGGGCACATAGCAGTGAATGGGCACCGTATAACAGATTTATAAAACATAGATCTGTAGTATATCTATGAGCATAAGGCCTAAGAATCAGAAATTAAGGCTACACTGGCCACAGGCTAACCAAAATTGGACAGAAGAGTGAAGGAAAAGTTGCTCAGTCTAAGGCCCCATCCACACGGCCATGCCCGTAATCATGGCCCGCGATCGCGGGCACGGCCGGCCGCCCGCATTTTTGGCCCCATGCACACGACCGTAAAGACTCTCTGTAATTGTGTACCGTAATACGGTCCGCAGTTACAGACCCATTCAGTTCTATTGGCCGCGGACACCTTTTTGTATCGATATGGATGGGTGTCCGTGCAGTAGAAACGTTCCGAAAATTATGGAACATGTTCGTTCTTTTGCAATTTACGGGCCGTGCTCTCATACACTGTATGGAAGCACGGCCCGAAAATGCGAGCGGCCGTCCGTGCCCGCAATCATGGGCCGTGATAATGGGGCCTAACAGTTCTCCATTTCTTTTTTGCTGCACTAAGGTGATGGTAGGGACAGAATTTGGTGTAGATCACGTGCATCCATTGGTCCATCATGAATTGTGGTAATGGTTCAGACTGGGTTTTGGTGATGTAATGTGGGGAATTTTTCTTGGAACACATTAGGTTTTTCCCATTATGGACTTTCCTGGCACATCAACCACTGTGACCTCTACCACTCGATCTGTACTTTCTGCATCTCCCTTTCACATACAGTATCTAGTCAATATGATATAAAAGCCTATGTTGGCAAAACCACTTTAAGGGTATGTTCACACGAGGTCATTACGTCCGTAATTGACGGACGTATTTTGGCCGCAAGTACTGGACCGAACACAGTGCAGGGAGCCGGGCTCCTAGCATCATAGTTATGTACGATGCTAGGAGTCCCTGCCTCGCTGCCGGACAACTGTCCAGTACTGTAATCATGTTTTCACTACGAGACAGTTGTCCGGCAGCGAGGCAGGGACTCCTAGCGTCGTACATAACTATGATGCTAGGAGCCCAGCTCCCTGCACTGTGTTCGGTCCGGTACTTGCGGCCGAAATACGTCCGTCAATTACAGACGTAATGACCTCGTGTGAACATACCCTAATACCAATCTAGCATTATAAACACACCAAAGCCTTTGTAAGTATTATGACGGCTTACAGTCATCGTCTACCCAATGGGATACAGGCTCCTTCCAGCAGGATAGCAGGTCACAAAGTACATGTCATCTCAGGGTGGTTCTACTAACATGACAATGAATACAATTGTAGACACTGGCAAGATTTCAAACTTTTGTAAGAAAAAAAAAAATTATGTATTCACCCATGAGCGTTTTCATCTCAGTAAGCAGAGCCTTTTTTAAGGTTGAGAAAAGCTCGACTTACTGAGCCGAAACATTGCATGGGTGAATAAAGCTCTTTTTTTCCTTATAAAAATTTGGAATCTTGCCAGTGCCTACAATTGGATACTGTTGGACTTCTAGAAGGGAGTCTCAGTGGGGGGCACCCTCCCCCTGTGGGCATGTACACTGCTCCTTTCTTTCTTTGATATGACAATGAATACTGTGTGCTCAATGGCCTACCCCATCACCGGATATCACTCCAATAGGGCATCTTTGGGATGTGGTAAAACAGGAGATTTGCAGCCGAAATGATGGAATCTGCAAAGTCGTGTGGTACTGTCATGTCAGCATGAACCGGACTCTAAAAAATGTGTCCAGCACCTTGTAGAATCCATGTCACCAAAAACTCAGGCTGTTCTAAGGGCAAAGCGAGGACTAACTCTACCTAGTACTAAATTGGCCACTGTGTATACTTGCTCATATTTGGTAAAGAGTATACTTTATTGAATATATATCAACTCACCATCAATGTATAGAGCACGTTTCATTCGGGTCTACCACTGTAAACACATGATCTATTTTATAAGGTGAACTTTTAGGCTGGGGCTAGACTTCGATTGCTTTTGTAGTGAGTGATTTACTCGCTGTCCATAGGAATAACTAGGGCTATACATCTGACTACAAAAAAAAAATCACAGTGGTAACGCTGCCATAGGAATGCATTGAAAATCTCTTCAAAATCGCTCCTAAAAAGTGTGTAGCTCCAAAATCCCAACATGCAGCAATGAAAAATAAAAAGCAACTCGCAACAAATCACTTGCCAGGAGCTAATTTGATGAAATAGCACTAGTCTAATGCATTTCTATGAGAGCGATTATTGCTCGCTACAAAACAAAAGTCTAGGTCTAGCCCCAGTCTCATCGGTGATGCCCGCTAGTACTTCTACCTTCTGGAAAAAAAAATCAGAACGAGAAAAGGGGGAAGGGAAAATATTTGTCATATCTTCTGAATGAGTTTTTGTCACGTGGACATATCATTTCGGAAATAAATACAAATATGAAAGCAACAAATCGTCCAATTACACATGAAAACGTAACGACAGATAACGATCGCAGTAATGGATAAAATTGCCTCCGGCGGATTACGCACCGGCCACTTCACACGTGCCAGGCACCGCGGGCTATCAGACTTTAACCATCAGAGCTATTTATTATGCAGCATCTGACTCAAGGGCCAATTAGGAGCCAAGGAGAGATATCAATGCTTGGCCCATTGCAATCGCCCACCTCAGGTCATAGGCTGAGATGAATCATCGGTGAATTATGCGGACTTTTTCACGCTTGTCTTCAGCCGGCAGACACATTTAGTGCGGGGCTCGCTTAAACATCTCTATTTGTATAATGGGAGGTATAGCTAAAGTAAATGTAGGCATGTGGAATGCTGCGCCTCTGCCTATCTGTTATTAGGTCTCTCCCACCTTTATAGTAGCAACTAGGAGAGCTCACCCACATTATCGCCCTATAAATACACCATTGTGTAGAGGAGGAGATGTTCATTCACTCATTTCCAGAACCTCCCTATGAATTAAGTGAATTGTAGGTGACGCTAGTAAATACAGAAGACAGTCTGTCTCATTTGTCTTCTTAGTCCCGTCCCCCCCCTCTTTTTTGGCTGCCTAGTAACAGTCGGCCAGTAGGCGACGCTGTTGTCCCGCTGCTGAACCCCAGGTTCCCCCAGGCGTGGAGTCAGTGCCCACTTTCTTTATGGCTTATGTGACTCATGCGAATAGGGTGGCGAATAATCATCCATAATTAATTATCTGTGTTCCCACTGCGGGATTAAAGAGATAAGTGATGAACAGATGTGGAGAAAACAAGTGCGCACACACACCGGCCTGCACGCTAGGACTGGAGACGCATGTCATATAACGGGGGATTACCGTCTACCTTGTCGTATCTATACGTATAAGGGGCATGGCGAGGGCATACTATGTGGCGCTGTATATAGGGCGCCCTCAGGCCGGTCACCAGGCAGGAAGAATGCTAACGCTGAGCATCTCTCATTCAAGGAGATCCTGGCCCCGCCCTCTCCCTTATACATCGCACAGGCTGCTGACGTCAGAAGAATGCATTTGCGTCATTGCAATGTGATTGGTTGACATCGTCTGTCTGTCATCGCTCGCGAATCTCCCAGATGTCCGTGGAATGTAGCAGTTAATTATAGAGGCAGGATAGTTCTAGTGCTGTGGCCGGCTATACAGTGGGCTCCGTCACCCGTCCGTTGGCCCCTGAGGTACCAGAGGGGCCGCAGCTGTGCACACCTATCCCCGCCAGCTGTCCCCCTTCTCTCCATAGTAATTACCCTTATTACCGTGTGTGGAGAAGCCGTCTGGAAAGAATAGACTTTCTTCATTATGAGATTAAAGTCTTCTCCATGACGCAGGCTGCCCGGGTCACTCTGTGACAGAACTTGGTCCCCCTCCCCTTACACAGCCGGGCACCCTGTACGGAGGCGCAGCGCCTATATATAGGGATAGACTAGTAAGAAGCGGCTGTGTGGCGGAGAGAGCTGCCCGGACACATCGCTATGCTAATGGAGGGGCGTGTCTGGGAGGAACAGTGATACCTCATATATAAACTAGTGAGGGGGAGAGCGCGGCACATCTCCTGCTGACAGTCTACACTCCGTGCAGCAGGTTCACCGCCGCCTGGACTCTACTCACTGCGCACTTCTATTCCGGCACGAAGTAGCGGATTAGCGGCTCAGCTGATTGACTTGTG
Organism: Rhinoderma darwinii; assembly: GCF_050947455.1. Taxonomy (NCBI): domain Eukaryota; kingdom Metazoa; phylum Chordata; class Amphibia; order Anura; family Rhinodermatidae; genus Rhinoderma; species Rhinoderma darwinii. The sequence continues at coordinate 202,306,208 of NC_134690.1, read as the reverse complement.
TCTATTTGCACGATCGTGTGGAGACGTTCAAAGCTGGCAGAGCTGGCAACACGGCATCTTACCATGGCAGACGATGAAGGTGGCATATGCTTAGGCTGCGACAGCAGTAACTGCAACGTCCTGAGCTGGGAGCAAGTGCAGCGCCTGGACGCGATCCTCACCGAGACCATTCCCATCCACGGTCGGGGCAACTTCCCCACTCTGGAGATGAAGCCCCGGCAGATCGTGAAGGTGGTGCGCTGCCGCCTGGAGGAGAAGAACATCAACGTCCGGGATGTCCGTCTGAACGGCTCGGCAGCCAGTCATATCCTCCATGAGGACAGCGGACTGGGCTACAAGGACTTGGATCTCATCTTCTGCGTAGACCTGAAGGGAGAGGCCGAGTTCCAGACTGTGAAGGACGTGGTGCTGGACTGTCTGCTGGACTTCTTACCCGAAGGAGTTAACAAGGGGAAGATAACCCCGCTCACCCTAAAGGTAAATAGTGCAGACACAGGCTCCCTGATGTGGCCCTTCCTGTGCCAGCAACATACCACACTGACACTATTATGGGGGCTCCTATTTCCTCCTAATACCACACTGACACTATTATGGGGGCTCCTATTTCCTCCTCCTAATACCACACTGACACTATTATGGGGGCTCCTATTTCCTCCTCCTAATACCACACTGACACTATTATGGGGGCTCCTATTTCCTCCTCCTAATACCACACTGACACTATTATGGGGGCTCCTATTTCCTCCTCCTAATACCACACTGACACTATTATGGGGGCTCCTATTTCCTCCTCCTAATACCACACTGACACTATTATGGGGGCTCCTATTTCCTCCTCCTAATACCACACATATACTAAGTGTCAGCCTAACTCACAAACTTCTCTTGTTCTTGGCTTGCTGTCAAAAATGTCCTATGCTCCGATGCCCCTCCATTACTGTGTGACTCGCCGCCCCTTTCCCTGGTTCCTTTTCTTTTTTGGCAGGGCTTGTCTGCTTGTCATTGTGCTCTTGTGACTGACTATTTCTTGTGTTTGTCTTTCCAGGAAGCTTATGTCCAGAAAATGGTAAAAGTCTGCAATGATTCCGACCGCTGGAGTCTGATCTCCTTATCTAATAACCATGGCAAAAACGTGGAGCTGAAGTTCATGGATTCCTTGAGGAGGCAGTTTGAGTTCAGTGTCGATTCCTTTCAGATCAAGCTGGATTCTCTCTTGCTTTTTTACGAGTGCTCCGAGAACCCAATGACTGAAACTTTCCATCCTACCATTATTGGGGAGAGTGTGTATGGAGATTTCCAGGAAGCCTTTGATCACCTTTGTCACAAGATCATTGCCACCAGAAACCCTGAGGAGATCCGTGGAGGTGGCCTTCTCAAGTACTGCAACCTTTTAGTAAGAGACTTCAGGGCAGACTCGGAATCCGAAATGAAGTCCCTACAGAGGTACATGTGCTCTAGATTTTTCATTGACTTTTCAGACATTGGAGAACAGCAAAGAAAGCTGGAGGCCTACCTGCAGAACCACTTTGTGGGCTTAGAAGACCGCAAGTATGACTATCTCATGACTCTTCATGGCGTGGTCAATGAAAGCACAGTATGTCTCATGGGACACGAAAGAAGGCAGACTCTGAGCCTTATCACCATGCTCGCCATCCGAGTATTGGCTGAACAAAACATTATTCCCAACGTAGCCAACGTGACGTGCTACTATCAGCCAGCCCCCTATGTAGCAGATGCCAACTTTAGCAATTACTATATTGCCCAGGTACAACCCGTCTTTACATGCCAGCAGCATACCTACTCCACTTGGTTACCCTGTAATTAAGACTGACGGAACGACTTCTCTGAGGAAAGCGTTCCATATCCATATTAAGCAGGGGCATAGGTGTGAGTTTGACAATGATGATCTGCTCTAGGTTAATATCTTTGTGAAGCTTGTGGTTCATATAGAATTCACGAGAGCACGGTCCGAATGATAAGCTCCGAATTAATTGGGTTCAGCCCCAGAGCACGACGCAACCTGTCATTTAATGCTAAAGTCTCCTTCCGTAGTATGGAAAAGGAGGCTTGCTTAATGGAAGTGCAGGTTGGCAGTTCCTGCTCGCTTTACATTAAGGTCGGTTAGACAAATGGAATTTGCAAGAGGGTCAATGCTCTTAAAAAGTCCTTCTGAATTTCAAATATCTATAGCAACGTGTGAAGGAAGATGCATTGGCTAGCTAGACTGAGCATTGGGTATAACCTGCCTGCTCACATACAACGCTTTCTAGGACACGGTAAACTGCAGGAAGGTGGTACAAGTTCACACCACTGTCAATCTTCTGACAGATCAGGCATATTCTTTCCAGATATCTGCATCAATCACATTGTACAGATGTGACAATGCTTAGGGAGATAGTAGCAAATGTAACGCTTGAGGACCAAAGATTTCTTAAAGAAACATACCCAAAACAGGAAGGGGAGAGATTATTTGTGTAACTATTTATTGTATCAAAGTGCCTGTTTCCTTCAGAAAATTACCAACATATCTTTTGTGATTAAACCGCACATTTTCATTTATCAGGGATTCTAAATTTAAAGTCAAAACATATTAAAAAGTAATAAAAAATTCAATTAAGTCTAAATCCTTAACTTGTGATGGAGAGTGTAGTACTTGCCATGTTTTTTCTTGGCAGACATTTGTATAAAGTTTATTATTGAACTGTTTGCATAGTCACACGCATAGAGATTTATTGAAATCTGGGTTAGATATATGTAGCACTTAGATAATGTTTATATTAAGATCTGAGTGTTGAACATATTCATGATAGAAAAGTTTTACTTCAAGGTTTCAGCTCCGACCTGGAGATTCTGTGAAATGAACGCTTCTGGCGAACGTCTTGTTTTCTTTAAGCAATTCCCTTTTAAGAAAATCTAGAGCTTGGAGGTGTCAGTACATGAGATCAGTCAGCGGAGTATTAGAATTCTGTTCCTATTAGAGTTAATGGCGACATCTAATATATATATATATATATATATATATATATATATATATAATTTTTTTTTTAATTGATGAAATATAAACTTCTCTTGAAACCCATGAATGACAGAATTTCAGTGGAACTCCACTCTGCTCCATCTGTTTTAAACAAATGCATAGTAGGACCACTAGGGGTATTTAATGTGAATCTCCCTGTACTGTACAGCTCTTGTAGCTCAGTGTTTCTGTCTTTACCATTACTTTCAGTTTACAATGTTAGTACTGTATTTAAGTCGCACACTCCTAAAGTGTCAGAATAAAGCAGCTTTTCCATTGTTTTGCTATATTTTGTAGGCAGACCCTGTAGCTAGTGTTAACCCTCCATTGATGTCACTGCCAGGGTTCCACAAGTTGTCTTACATTTGTATAGCAATACTACATTCATCTCAGTAGGGTACGGTGGTGACGAGTCATTCGTATGCGACAACCCCTTGTTTACTCCGGTTTTTGATCTGTTATCTTGGCCTGTGATGGCTCTTACAGTCCATCTGATGTGCAGGGACACGAGTGAAAGATTCAATATCTGGATTAATTTATTGTTTTGGTGCTTAGTAAAGTAGAACTATGCAGACGCACTTCTGCCAGGTCTTTTGTTTGGCAGATGCAGGGTCTTCATTGTAAATCACTGTGGAAGTATGGCACCTTGGATGCCATCATATTCAAGTATTACTAGACTGACTTGTGACGGATTTACTTGCCTTTGCAGAATTGAGGTGGGCTGAGTTTAAGCTTTTTTTTTTTTCTTCGTTTTCCGGCATTCAGCATGAATCATCAGAAATGAGTGTATTTTGCATGACATTGACCAAGTCTGATATAACTGTAGTGCCAAATAAAATCCTTAATTCCAGTAGGTTTATACAGATTGGTGCAGAAAAGTCCTATTTAACCTCAGTAGCAGCAGAGGCCCTTGAGCTGAAGTGCTGTCAGTTCTGGCAGCTTAGTGGTTAAGTCTGACTCTGGCCCCCAAGGCATCTTTTGGGGCTGTTTGCTGGAATTGAAATCCTGTCATTGTTCAACGTTCTGGAAATTGCTAGATCGAATATCTGTCTACGTTTTTTTTTTTCTCTATATCCAGTCTTTACAGGCTGTTCTAGCAGGAATCCGATTTGTTTACTGTAGCACCATTCCTGTGAATTTAGCAGGATCTGTTAAAGCTATTGCACTGCCGCTCTGTTTACACGGAAATTTCTGGCCTTTTTCTGTGACTGCTCCTGTCTGTTTTCTGCTCCGTGATTAATAGCGGACAGAGGGGCACGATTCCCAGGTCTCCTTCCTTCAGACAGTAAATCAGAATTGAGATATGCTTGTCTAAATCAAACGGTATCCATACATAGATTCACATGTCGTGGAGGGAATGGCTGGGGAAATAGGATCAGCTGGTGATGGGGTATAGCTATTCTTCCCACAACTATTTACATTGCACACATAGCTGATCTCTCAGTGTAAGGTGTGGAAATACATATAGATCTATAGATAACCCCTCGTAGAAAGCAAACTTTACATGAGGCTCACTTTTCTTTTACACTTGTATCTTCTTGACGTTTCACATTTTTATTTTATTTAACAGCTGGCTGCAGCTAGTCCTTTTTTTCCACACCTATGTACTTCTTTTAGCCATAGTTTTTAGATTAGATTCAATGCACATTTTATTTTTGGTTACCAAATTTTTATGCAGTATTCTGTACAGCCGTTTCTTGCAGAAATCCATGGAAATGACTTGTCAGTCATCCAATATGTGAAAACGGTGAAATTGCAGGAGAGACAAAGCCCCCTTTGAAATCCATGACTCCTTAAACACCAGCCATTGGACAGTTTGTATGGCGGATGGATTTATTGCTAATCTATGTAGAGATAAAACCTTCTAATACAAATGTGATGAAACATCAGAACTCTTTCAAGCCAAACCATTGTATGTTGTTGCACAAAAAAAAAAAATGCACGGGTGTTGTGTCTAAGTAGTGGGGTGGGGGAGGGGGCAGTGTTAAATTTGTACTTTCTTAATATTATTTTGCTTTACACACTGATGCTTTTACATTACGTACCTATATTTTATTCAGAGTTTTAAATGATTCATGTAAAATGCTTTGTACATGACTTGTATTATGTTGTTGGTTGATGACTTTGCCAATTAAAAAAAAAAAAATACAACCGAGAGAAAATCAAAACAAAAAAAATATTTTCATTGTAGACTTTACTGTCTTACAGATTAATTCTGTCAAAGCAGAAATATATTTTACATATCTATAACAATGTGTGGTTTTATTTGCAAAATGAGGACTTAATTGGAGATGTAATATGAGGTTGCATGGAAACTAGAAAATAATAGCTCATTTTGCTCTCAACCTTTTCTCTATACAATATGAACACGGCCTCTTCACACCTGCAGTGTCTACTACCCCTTTGCTTTAGCTCCTTTTGGAAATACTTTGACTACGCGAAGGACAGGCAGGAGAGCGGATGGAAAACACAGGCTGCTGGCATTCATACTGGAGCGAGAGAGAGGATTGTGAATCTTGTTTACAGCGTCCAATATTTGGATTTGTTTTGTAAATAAAGAAGTTATTTTGTTCTATTTATCTGCGTAGTATGTCTTTTGGTGGAAAGTTCTGGGTGAGTGATGGAAGTTGCATTCATGTAAAATAAAAATTCTGTAAGGCTGCTGAGAATAATCTGCTACAACAGCTTCCTAGTGGGAGCTCCGAAAATCTCTAATCCTAGTGTGTTGTTTTTTTTTGTCAGCCAAATGTGTGCAGTCAGCTAGGGAAAGGCCTAGCTGGAACATGCCAAAAATACTTGGCTCTCTAGCACTTAGCAACCTAGATAACCCAGAACAACACTTCTATTTTCTCAATTAAAGGCAACCATTTCATACTTGGAGACAGTCGGAAGTTGTATTCTTCTTTAACTTTTTGACAAGGGAAACAATTTGATTTTCTAATCCTAAATGGATGAAATGAAGGGCTTGTCTGCCTGGTATTGCAACTCCACTCACTTATGTAGGGGGTTGAGCTGCAATACCAGGCACAGTCTGAGAACAACAAAGATTGTTGATGGGTGATTGTGATCCTTTTTTTATCCTACTGATACACTACCCTATTAGGGTCAGTTCACACACAGTTTTCTGACACACAGCATTGTAATCTGTGCCAAAAATGGCCCAAATCGCACCCCCCTATTGATTTCAATGGGAGGCAGAGGTGTTCCCCCCCCCCCCCCCAGGTGGCTTTTGGCCACTCGCAGAAAAAAGAAGCACCCTCTTTCTTTGAGTGGTTTCTGCCTCTGACATTATTGGGAGGCAAAGAAAACTCGTTTGTGCCCTTTTTTTGCCAGAGGTACTTGCATTAGATTCAATGGCCGCGGGCAAAAAATGCAGAAAAAAGGCCTGAAGGAATTTTAAGGCAGATTTTCTGTCTGACTACAAAAAACTGTGTGAATTAGGCCTTTAAGTTTAAAAGTTATTGAAACTAGTGCAAAGGAAAAGCGGAGCAGTTGCCCTCAGCCACCAATCAGGTTGCTGCTTTAATTTTCCAAAGCGCCTCTGAAAAATCACATCCAATTGGTCGCTTTGCGTTTCCCTTGCATTCGTTTTGACTAATCTCCCTCGAGTTGTTCTTTGTCAAGTTTCTTAAAATCAAATTCAGACATTTTCTAAAATGAATGTCCACGTACGTTTTCTTTTACAACAATCTGATTAATTCGCAAGGCTGAGATGGAGAACTGCATTGCCTGACTGGTGCCAAGCTGCTTTTCTGCTGTCCGCACTGTGCCATTCCTGCATTGAGATGAAGTTATTTTGGACAGACTGATTTTAGGGAGCAACTTCCTAACAACCATTCATTTCATGCACCATCCCTAATAACTAGTCTGTTTGAGGTTACTGGGGTCTTCAGCTCAGGGCTTAGGACTGACCACCAAGTAAAGGTAAGAAGGCATGGCAGGACTTAAAGTCCAATTTCTCCACAGAAAATTACCCTTTGTCAATCTAACAAAACACTGTTCAATTCATATTGCCATCTTTACTTTTCCAATTCCATCCCCTTGTTCTATCATGTGTTCTCCCTGCTTATCCCGGGACTAGGAGCCGGCTTCTATATTTTTTGTGGCTCCATGGATAGAGCTACTCTGGCCCGTTCTTTCCAAGACCCTTGTGTGAATTATCGTCTGTGCCCAAGATGCTTAAAGGGGTTCACTAGGTATTTTTTTTACTTATTTGTAGAATAGTAAATTATACAGTTTTCTAATATACATGTATTAAACAGTCTGCTCACATACCTCTCTTATAGTGCATGAGGCCCCTGTCAGTAGAATGGTACAACGCACGCACGCACGCACGGATAGAGGACACGTCCATGGGCTAAGTGAATGGGACTAGTGGTGGAATAATGATAAACAGCTACTTCACTGTGCGTGCATTCACTGTCTCTAGATGATTTCAAAAATGGCTGTCTATCTCTAAGATTTTGTTAATAAAGTTAAATGAAAAAAACTACACTGGAGACAGTGAGAAGAATGTAAGAGCTGCTCCTCACAGACACTGACGGACATGATGAGATGTTGCTGCAGATAGAAATGATTTATAATTTCTGTTCCTCAATAATAATAATAATAATCTTTATTTATATAGCGCCAACATATTACACAGCACTTTACAATTTAGAGGGAACATGAAACAAACAATATCAGACATTACATAGTGACAAAGCTAATTTACAATTCAAACCGGAGGAGTGAGGACCCTGCTCGCAAGAGCTTACAATCTATGCGGAAATAAGGGAGACACAAAGTTCTGTACAATAGTCCGGCCATTTTTATACACATGGGGTGGTAACATAAAGCTGCATGAGCCGGTCACCAGCCAGTATCCGTGTATGACGGACATGAAGAGAAGGAGTGTGAGGAAATCTTATTCTGATGACTAATCTAAAAGGAGGGCAATGGAAAGGAGTCAGATTAGGGAATATAACCAAATAACCTATTATATACCTGGACAGTGTTACCTGAATGCAGGGGTGTAACTAGGAAAGACTGGGCCCCATAGCAAACTCTTGACCGGGGCCTCCCCCGGGTGCCACAAGCGGCCCCCCTTATAAATAGTGCCCCCTGTAGAATGTGCCATACAGCCCCCCTTTAGACAGTGCTATATAGCCCCACCTATAGACAGTATCACACCCCATTTGTAGGTAGCACCCCACCTCCCCCGAGTAGATAGTGCCATACAGCCCCCTGTAGATATTGCCATAAAGCCCCCACAGTATATAGTGCTATACAGCTCCCACTGTATATAGTGCCACACAGTTCCCCCTTGTGTATAGTGCCACACAGCTCCCCCTTGTGTATCGTGCCACACAGCCCCCTGTAGATAGAGCCACAGCCCTCCCCCTTGTAAATAGTGCCATACAGTTCCCCCATGTGTATAGTGCCACACAGATCCCCTTGTATATAGTGCCATAAAGCCCCTTCCTCCCTTTTATATAGTGCCACACAGCTCACCCCCCTTGTATATAGTGCTACACAGCAATCCCCCTAGTGTATAGTACAACACAGCTCCCCCTTGTGTATAGTGCCACACAGCTCCCCCTTGTGTATAGTGCCACACAGCCCCCCCTTGTGTATGGTGCCACAAGGCGATGGCGCATCCAAGAAAGTTGTATCAGGCAGGGAGATGTCACTCAAACATGGAAAGGTGGGTTTGGAGGCAGGACTATGGGACTCTTCAGGATAGCGGCACCGCCCCATGACCCTCTAATGAATAATTAGCATATAGTGTGCGCCGTTTTAAAAGTGGATTTTAAAGATTTTGCTGTATCTGAAAAAACCATACAAGGGAATGTTTGGAAATATTGTCAGGTCATGTATTACTGCATAGCGGCAGTAAAGTTCTGTACAATAGTCCGGCCATTTTTATACACATGGGGTGGTAACATAAAGCTGCATGAGCCGGTCACCAGCCAGTATCCGTGTATGACGGACATGAAGAGAAGGAGTGTGAGGGAATCTTATTCTGATGACTAATCTAAAAGGAGGGCAATGGAAAGGAGTCAGATTAGGGAATATAACCAAATAATCTATTATATACCTGGACAGTGTTACCTGAATGCAGGGGTGTAACTAGGAAAGACTGGGCCCCATAGCAAACTCTTGACCGGGGCCTCCCCCGGGTGCCACAAGCGGCCCCCCTTATAAATAGTGCCCCCTGTAGAATGTGCCATACAGCCCCCCTGTAGACAGTGCTATATAGCCCCACCTATAGACAGTATCACACCCCATTTGTAGATAGCACCCCACCTCCCCCGAGTAGATAGTGCCATACAGCCCCCTGTAGATATTGCCATAAAGCCCCCACTGTATATAGTGCTATACAGCTCCCACTGTATATAGTGCCACACAGTTCCCCCTTGTGTATAGTGCCACACAGCTCCCCCTTGTGTATAGTGCCACACAGCTCCCCCTTGTGTATCGTGCCACACAGCCCCCTGTAGATAGAGCCACAGCCCTCCCCCTTGTAAATAGTGCCATACAGTTCCCCCATGTGTATAGTGCCACACAGATCCCCTTGTATATAGTGCCATAAAGCCCCTTCCTCCCTTTTATATAGTGCCACACAGCTCACCCCCTTGTATATAGTGCTACACAGCAATCCCCCTTGTGTATAGTACAACACAGCTCCCCCTTGTGTATAGTGCCACACAGCTCCCCCTTGTGTATAGTGCCACACAGCCCCCCCTTGTGTATGGTGCCACAAGGCGATGGCGCATCCAAGAAAGTTGTATCAGGCAGGGAGATGTCACTCAAACATGGAAAGGTGGGTTTGGAGGCAGGACTATGTGACTCTTCAGGATAGCGGCACCGCCCCATGACCCTCTAATGAATAATTAGCATATAGTGTGCGCCGTTTCAAAAGTGGATTTTAAAGATTTTGCTGTATCTGAAAAAACCATACAAGGGAATGTTTGGAAATATTGTCAGGTCATGTATTACTGCATGGCGGCGGTACATGGGGTTAAAACTACCAGACAGGTTCCCATTAAATATACAATGAATTGAGAACAATTCTATCTGCCCTGCAATTTTGTTATTATAAATATATACTATATAATTACAGATCCAGAACCAAGCTCTGGTATATATACATTACCACAACCAAGCTCAGTACATAAATACTGCACTAGAACCAAGCTCTGACATATATACAGCACCAGAACCAAGCTCAGTACATATTTACAGCACTAGAACCAAGCTCAGTACATATATACAGCACCAGAACAAAGTGCAGTACATATATACAGCACCAGAACAAAGCTCAATACATAAATACAGCACTAGAACAAAGCTCAGTACATATATACAGCACCAGAACCGAGCTCACTACATATATACAGCCCCAGAACAAATCTCATTACATATATACAGTCCCAAAACCAATCTCATACGTATATACAGCAACAGAACAAAGCTCAGTACTTACATACAGCATCAGAACCAAGATCAGTACATATATATAACACCAGAACAAATACAGCTCAATTTAGTGCAACCCCTGCCGTATAGGTTTGTACGGCGTAAAACTACAGCTCCCAGCATGGCCCAAACAATGATGAGAATATGTCGGGAGTTGCTGTTTCACAAAAAAAAAAATCATACCAACTATTATCTCGCTGCAGATCATACAGTGACTACAGTGCTGATTAGAGGCAGAATAAACATTTACATTAAGTGACTCACCGGTGACATCTCAGATTCTAGTTATTTTCTTCTCACTCCGGTCCAGACCTCTATGATGGATTTCTACCAACCATGACCCATTTCTGCAGTTTTCCGCTCACATGTCTTCAGCTTCTCACTTTTAAAAAATTTCTGCACCTATAAACGAAGTTAAAATTGTCAACACCTCTAAATATAATAAAGCGCCAAACACTGCACCTCTAACTATAATAGCGCCATACACTGTGTCCCTGATTACAATAGTACCATACACTGTCACACACACACACCATGCCCCCTTTAGATAGTGCCCCAATAGCCCCCTGTAGATAGTGACCCCATAGAACCTCTGTAGATAGTGCCCTACATAGAAGCCTCTGTAGATAGTGCCCACATATGGACTCCAGAGCTGCAAGGCAATAGTGCTAACCACTGAGCCACCGTGCTGCCCTACATATAGCTTCCCCTATACGTAGTGCTCCACGTATAGCCCACCTCTGTATATAGTCTCACATATAGCTCCCGATGTATATAGTGTCCCACATATAGCCCACCCCTGTAGACTGTGCCCTACATATAGCCACCCTGTAGCTAGTGCCCCACAGGTAAACCAACCCTGTATATAGTGTCCCACATATAGCCCACTCCTATAGAAAGTTCCCTAAAATAGCTCCCCTATAGATAGTGCTCTACATATAGCCCACCCCTTTATAGTGTATCGCATATAGCTCCCCCTGTATATAGTACCCCACATATAGACCCCCCTGTAGATAGTGGCCCACATATAGACCCTCTGTATATAGTGGCCCACATCCCCACATATAGACCCCCCTGTAGATAGTGGCCCACATATAGACCCCCCTGTAGATAGTGGCCCACATCCCCACATATGGACCCCCCTGTATATAGTGGCCCACATCCCCACATATAGACCCCCCCTGTAGATAGTGCCCCACATATAGACCCCCCTATATTCAGTGGCCCACATCCCCACATATAGACGACCCCCTCCTGTACATAATGCCACTCACAGTTTGATTACAAAATAACAAAATACTTTACGTACTCACATGGTCCCGTTCCCGCGCCGTCCGATAGCAATGCAGATCTGCTGTCCTCAGCAGTTCTGCTGGAGCTGAACGACGCGTCATTCAATGACGCTGATTGGCGGGGCAGAATGACTTGCCCTGTCAATCAGCGCCTTTCAAGCACGGAAGCGGCGTGATGACGTCATCGTTCTGCTAGCGTAATTTTGCCCCGCCAATCAGCGTCATTGTAAGGTGCTGAATGGTCGGGCACGGAACATGCCCGGCCGTTCAGCGCTGATGCATGTACTTGGCTGTCGCTAGCACCGGAGCCCCCTCCGGTGCTAGCGAAGCTTACAGCATGAGAAGGCCTGTGTCGCCCAGCCCATACTTGTTGGAGGCTCGGCGGCGGGTGGTAGTACAGCTGTAGCAGCCCTCAAGCCGCGGGCCCCGTAGCAGCTGCTACGGCTTATACCGCGGTAGTTACGCCACTGCCTGAATGCCAGTGGTCACATGACTGACACCATCTTTAGTCCATTCAGTTATCCTACTGGTGTATTTCTATGGACTAATCTGTGGGCTATACCATTTTATTATTTATTTTTTAGACAGGCAACTGAACTGATAAGAATGGTATGTGAGCAGAATTTTAAATACATGTATATTAGAAATCTGTATGATTTACTTTTCTATAAATTATCAGGAAAAATAAAAAGTAGACAACCCCTTTTAGTTTGTTAGGAAACTAGACAATGGTCCCCTAAACAGGAAGTGATGTCATTTGATTGACAGATGCAGACAAGAAGCCATCTTTTGGTCCAGAGGGGGCTATCGCATTGGAAAATGACTGTGGTCATGTTACATGGCATGTTATATCTGTTACATAAGAAGAATATAATGATACTGGATTTTGTTTTGCTAAAGATCAGCACAGCATAAAAAAATATATTATTACAACTAAACAAACATCATTGCTAGGCATTCATTGCACAGTAAAACACTCTGCTGTTTCTAAAGACCTGTAGTCATTATATTTAATTGTTATTTTGGCAAATGAAAATATCAGCCTCGCACTTGATTCACCCACTTTATTAGGTAAAAACAATGCTCTTCTTTACAGTCATACATCTTGTCTACTGTGATTGCTATAAATGTGTTGACTTACAGAAGGCAGCTTCTTGTGTCACTCTAAAATGTTATAACCATGAACAAGTCGATTGTTCAGTACAAAAAATAGAAAATAATGCATCACTCTTGTTACGTAAGCAGTCAGAAGACATGACAATCTGCACAGACTGGAATATATTACACAGTGTTACATAAAATGCATTTTATATTTGTTTTTACTATTCAGTTTAGCCTATAAAAAGCAAGTCTAACATGTTTAGATCAACTCGTGAGAGCGACAAAGTTTATTATGATTGTATTTATATGTTGTCACTAAACACTTAACTACTAATGCTATAGATCATCATGTGTCATAATCATGGCAAGTGGTTGCTGTATCCAATAAAAAAAACTTGTTAATCGAGTTTGTAAACATAATAAATAATAGGCGGATGCCACTGAGAAATGCTACCTATAATTTTACATTAATTGCTAATTAAACATTAAAGGGGTTGTCCACTACCGGACAACTGATGACCTATCCACCGGATAGGTCATCAGTACATGATCTGTGGGGATCCGACACCCAAACCCCGCACCGTTGAGCCGCTCCGTCTGCCTCCGGGCACCGGACGTACATGCCGGAAGCAGTTGGCTCCGGTCACAGAATAGCAGCAAGTGAATAGTAGTAGAGCTGCAGTTCTGCAGCACGGCCGCTATGCTGTGTATGGAGCCAACTCCTTCCGGCTCCGTACATAGCATAATGGGCAATAAAATCCAGTGCCCGCAGGCCACCAGAGCGGTGTCAGACCCGCACAGATGATATACTGATGACCTATCCGGTGGACAACCCCTATCAGTTGTCCAGTAGTGGACAACCCCTTTAAGTAGAAGCAAAAGCAGACTATGTTTCTGGATACTCAATTCTGTTTGTTGTTTGCTACGTCCTCGTAAGAGAAATTACATAGTGATTGATATTAACAATTTTAACCCGAAAATTTATTATTCTTTGTTTTTTTTTTATATAACTATGTTTTTATTAAATACTTTGTAAAGGCATACCCTATATGAAGAAAAGTATTGGGACACCTCTTAACCATTGAATTCAGTTCTTTCATTCAGTCCCATTGCTACAGGTGTATAAAAACAAGCACCTAGTCATGCAGTCTGCCTTTACAAACATTTGTGAAAGAATGGGTCATCCTCAAAAACGAACTGAATTCGACCACAGTACTGTCATAGGATGCCACCGTTGCAACAAGTCATCTTGTGAAATTTCTTCCCTTCTTGATACTCTTGGATCCATCTGTTCTAGGAACTTAGTGGGGGGCCTGGTGGGTCATCATAACGGGTGGTATCCCCCACTCAGAACTCCTGTCTGTTAGCCAGAATGAAAATTACTATGGAGTAGCTGCACGTGGTACTATTGCTACTATATCTATACAGTGTATATAGAGTATATATACATTGTTCAATCATAACATTAAAACCACTGACAGGTTAAAGATGTAAATAACATTGGTTATCTTGTTAGAATATGCGCCTATCAAGGGGTGGGATATATTAGGCAGCAAGTGAACAGTCAGTTCTTACAAAATGATGACCTTTGGGAGTGAAGGTTAGTCCATATAGTCCAATCCCACAGAAGAGCTACCATAGCACAAATTGCTGAAAAAGTTACAGTTGGCAGTGATAGGCAGGTGTCACAACACAGTGCAGTGGGCACATGGGCATCATAATTGGACCTTAGAGCAAAGGAAGACTGTGAAGGTGGCCTGGTCTAATAAATCGTGTTTTCTTTTCAATTATGGGGCTGGCCGGCCAAATGAGTTTGTTTGCCTACCTGGGGAAGAGATGGCACTAGGATGCCCTATTGAAAGAAGGCAAGACGGTGGAGGCAGTGGCATGCTCTTGGCAATGTTCTGTTGGGAAATCTTGGGTTGTGGCGTTCATATGGATGTTACTTTGATACTACCCTATCTAAGCATCGTTGAAGACCGAGTACACCCTTTCATGATAAAAGTATTCCCTAATGGCAGTGGTATCTTTCAGAAGGATAATGCACCCGGCCACACTGCAAAAACTGTTCAGGAATAATTTGAGGAACATGACAAAGTGTTCCAGGTGCTGATTTAGAAAACATGGCTGCTTTCTTCCACCTATCCATGTGTTGTGCCTGGTGTTTAAGCTCAGCACTATTGAAGTAAATGGGGGTGAGCGGCAATACCACTTAAAACCTGTCAACAGTTGTGGTGCTGTTTTTGGAAGAAAACAGCTTTTCTATTCCTTGACAACCACTTTAACCCCTTCCTGCCCTGCGCTGTATGTTTACGGCACTGGCGACTGGTAGTTACCACTGACACCCTGCTGCAATAGATGGGATTGGAACTTACTCCGAATCTGGACGTTTAACTCCTTAGAGGTTTTAAAGAGGGAGAATACTCCCTCTGTAAACCAATCGGAGCACCCGTGATGCGATCGTGGGGTGCTGGTGGGTTGCTAAGGCAGTGGGGGGCCTAGCAAAGACCTCCAGGTCTGCTATGGATATTAGCCTATTAGACTACTTGTCAGTGTACTACTGACTGACAGGCATAATACACTGAACTACATGAGTATTGCAGTGTATTATGTAAGCAACCAAACCCCTATTTAGTAACTAGTGGGACTAAAAATTATTGTCAAAAAGTGTTTAAAAAAAATACCAAGTAAAAAAATACAAAATAACCCTTTCCAAAATTCTTTATTAGGGAAAAAAAAACATTAAAAAAACCTATAAAAATTGGTATCGCCACATCCATAACGAACAGTACTTTAAAATAGTAATGTTATTTATTCCGCACAATAAACGCATTAAATAGAAAACTAAAAAGAAATTGCAGTATTGTTGTTTTTTGTTCATCCAACCTCTCAAAATAAGTTAATAAAAAGTAAATCAAAAAGTCATATATACACCAAAATGGTAGAAATGAAAACTACAGCTAGTCGGACAAAAAAACAAGCCCTCATCTGGCTACGTCGACGGAAAAATAAAAAGGTTATGGTTCTTGGAATACGGCAACACAAAACCAAAAAGATATGTGCATAAGTACTGTATTAAAAAATAAAATAACAGTATAAATATTGTATCACCGTAATCGTATCGACCCTCAGAATAAGTTATTATGTTATTTATACCGCATGGTGAATGCCGTAAATCTAATCCCAACAAGCAATTGTGGAACTGTTGGGTTTGTTTTGCATTCTTCTCCCAAAAAATTAATAACCAATACGCCTTTTCACGGCGGTCACTAAGGGGCCTTAGGGTAGGCCGCCGCCTTTTCACGGTGGCCCAGTCTAAGTCCTGCACGGGTGTCCCGTGCAGGCTGGAGCCGGGGCTCTGTTGTCTGATGACAGCTGGGCTCCTGCTCCATCGCGGCCGTTTATTCCTTAAATGCCGCCGTCAATAGCAACCACGGCATTTAACTTGTTTACAGACGGAGTGAGCTCCCTCTGTCACCCATCGGCGGCCTGCAAATGCAATCACGGGTCTCTGATGCCATAGCAGCCGGGAGCCTGATAAAAGCCCCCAGGTCTGCCCTGGACATATGCCTATTAGGACGCGTCGGAGGCACGCCCTAATAGATTGCCTGTCAGATTTACACTGACAGGCAATAATGCTCTGGTATACTAAGTATCCAAAAGTATTATAGCAGCAATCTAAAGATCACATATTAAATTCCCCTAGTGGGACTAAAAAAATAAGTAATTAATGTGAAATAAAGATTATTAATAAAAATGACAGTAAAACACTTCATAAAAAGTGGTTTTATTTAGTAAAAGCGTAAAAAATAAATAAAAGTACACATATATGGTATCGCTGCGACCATAATGACTCAATTAATAAGGTTAATATGTAATTTAACTGCAAAAAAACGCAAACGCGTTTTTTTGCGTTAGTGGCCGACGTAAAAAGACTATGGGCCGGTCACTAACGGGTTAATGGACACTAATAATAATACTCTTTATTTATTTAGCGCCAAAATATTCCACAGCACTTTACAATTCAGAGGGAACATGTACAGACAATATCAGACATTACATAGTGACAAACTAATTATCAATTCATAATAGAGCGAGGATCCTGCTGGCAATAGCTTACACTCTATGAGGAGATATGTGAGACACACAATGTAAAAAAGTGCTTGTTTAGTAGAATGATCACGCTATCTTTTATAAACATAAGGTAGTATGCCATAAAGCTACATGAGCAGGTCACCCAGTCAGTATCTGTGTGTGACAGATATGAAGTCCATTCGGGTGCAAGGAGTGTGACACTGTTGAATGAAGGCATCAGGTTCTGACGAATAATGTAACATGGGGGAGGGGTAAGGGAAAAGAGTCAGATTAGGGAATGTGATAGGCCTGCCTAGAAAGATGTGTTTTCAGGACACGCTTAAAACTTTGAATGTTGGGAATTAATCTGGTTGTCCAGGGTAGCGCATTCCAGAGGACTGGTGGAGCACGAGAAAAGACGATGAAAACCTTATATTATTGGCAGAATGTATAGCACTGGTAGGGTGGTAGGCAGAGATGAGGGAGGAGATGTAAGGAGGTGCAGCACTGTGGAGAGCTTTATGGATGAGAGGATTAGGTTTACATTTTATTCTAAAGTGATTGGGCAACAAGTGCAGTGACTGGCACAGGGTAGAGGCATTGGTGTAATAGTTGGTCAGAAAGATGAGCCTGGCTGCTGCATTAAAGGGGTTTTCCCATCTTGGACAATTATGGCATAAAAGTCTGATAGATACAGGTCCCACCACAGGGACGCGCACCTATCTCTTGAAGGGGGCCCCCCTAAACCCCATTCTAGCTTACTCGGCTTCCGCTGCCTCCCGGCCACATCCTGGTTATTTGTTAAAGGGAAATGCCTTTAACCCCTTAGTGACCAGCCTATTTTAGGCCTTAATGACCAAGCTATTTTTTTGTTTTTCCATCTTCGCATTTATAGAGTTATAACTTTTTTATTTTTCTGTCGACATAGCTGTATGATGACTTTTTTCAGGATTAATTGTAGTTTTTTAATTGCACCATTTTGGGGTACATATCATTTTTCGATTAACTTTTATCAACTTTTTTGGGGGGAATAGAAAAATAAACAGCAATTTCGCCATTGTTTTATGCGTTTTAAATGTACGCCGTTCACTGTGCAGCGTAAGTAATATGTTATCTTTATTCTATGTGTCGGTACGATTACGGCAATACCACATATGTAGCATTTTTTTTATGTTTTACCACTTTTGCACAATAAAAACACTTTTGAACTAAAATTATTTGTTTTTTCATCGTCACATTACAAGAGCCACAACTTTTTTATTTTTGTATTAATGTAGTTATATGTGGACTTTTTTTTTGCGGGACGAGACGTAGTTTTCATTGGTAATTTTTTTGGGGTACATGGGACTTATTGATTAACTTTTATTATTACTTTTTTGTGAGGGCAATGGGAAAAAATAGCATTTAAGTGGTTAAACAGCTGCAATCGGAGTAAACTTCAATTGCTACCGTTGGAAAGGAGCCTGGCTGTCATCAGACAACCGAGCAGCAGCTCCAGCCTGCACGGGTTACCTGTGCAGGACTTAGACTAGGCTGTTGTGAAAGTGCGGAGGCCTAGCCTAAGGCCCCTTAGTGACCACCGTGAAAAGGGTCTATTGGTGGTCACTAAGGGGTTAAGATCATAGTGTTGCATACTGAGTCAGAGTTAATGGTCTACATTATCAAATGCTGCAGAGATCCAGAGGAATCAGTAGAGAGTATTTGTCACTAGATTTAACCATTAGGAGAACATATGAGACTTTAGTAAGGGCAGTTTCTATGGAGTATAGAGTTCGAAAACCAGATTGTAAGGGCTCGAAAAGAGAGATAGTGGATTAGGTGAGAGTAGACCAAGCTTTTCAGGAGTTTAGAGTTGAAGGGAAGATTAGAGACTGGCAGTGGCAGATTAAGTAGACCATAGGCCCTGGGCTGTTACCAAAACTTGGGCCCCTCTTCTCCACCGCCACCCTGCCACACGTAACTATTACTAACCCTACCTTTTTGCGCAAGCATTAACAAATGGGTGTTACGATTCCCCTTTCACAGGGCTGTGTCCCTACATGCTGACAGTCTCCAACCATCACTGACAGTATCACACTGTGCAGGGACACATCCTCCTGACAAGGGGGATGGCAACACCAATTTTTCTATCAGTCCTGGACTGCACAAAGACTTTATGTGGAATACAAGGATTTCCTGTAATAAACATGAGGAGAGGTGACAGATTCTCAATAAATCCAGTGACTCACAGGTGACGACGATTCTAGTAGTTTTGTTTTTCTCTTCTCTTCTCCATCCGGTCCAGAGTTCATGATGACTTCTCCCGGCCATGACCCATTTCTTCAAAATTTGCCACTCAGATGTCTTCGGCTCCTCACTTTTCCACACCTATAAACAAAGATAAAATCATCATGGTGCCACACACTATGCCCCTAAATATAATATCACCATGCACTACGCCCCTGAATGAAATAGTACCAGACACTGTGCCCCTGAATATAATTGTGTCACACACTGTAAAGTAAAGCACCACATACACAGTGCCCCCTGTAGATAGCGCCACCCCCCATGTAGATAGAGCCACCCCCTGTAGATAGCGCCACACACACCCCCTGCAGATAGCGCCACACACATCCCTCTGTAGATAGCATCACACACAGACCCCTATGGATAGCATCACACACAGACCCCTGTAGTCAGCGTCACACACAGCCCCCTATAGATAGCATCACACAGCCCACTGTAGATAGCGCCACACGTTGCTCCACTCCTTGTATATAGTGCCACACAGCGCTTCCCCCTTGTATATAGTACCACACAGCGCTCCCCCTTGTATATAGTGCCACACAGCACTCCCCCCCTTGTATATAGTGGCACCACACAGCGTTTCCCCCCTTGTATATAGTGCTACCCACGTTTCCCCCTTGTATATAGTGTTACATAGCGCTTCCCCCTTGTATATAGTGCTACACAGTGCTCCCCTCGTATTGTATACAGTGCTACACAGCGCTCCCCAATCTTGTATATAGTGCTACACAGCGCTCCCCCTTCTATATATTGCTACACAGCATTCCCCCCCTTGTATATAGTGCTACACAGCACTCCCCCCTTGTATATAGTGCCACAAAGCGCTCCCCCCTTGTATATAGTGACACACAGCGCTCCCCCCTTATATATAGTGCCACACAGCGCTCCCCCCTTATATATAGTGCTACACAGCATGGCTACACTGCAGCCCTGGGATGACATTTTATCCCATGTGAACGCTGCAGTCTGAGATTGGCTGCAGCGGTCACATGGGGTGAAACGTCATCCCAGGAGGCCGGCCCGGGCGAAGAAACAGAATTCTGGGCAAGTATAAGATTTTTATTTTTTCTGAGTTGCATTTTTACATAACAACTGCTATTTATTGCAGGTTTTACCTCCCCATTGAATTAAATGGGGAAAATCCCGAAACTAATAAGCAGCGTTCACACAAATACAATTGACATGTTGCGGATTCAAAAACCGCACCGCAGGTCAATTTCTGAGATTTTTTTTTCCACTTATCATTTACACAGCATGTGGATAAGATTTTTTCAAATCTGATCCACTCTGATGCTATTGTGTTAGGGCTTGTCCACACTTAGGACTTATTTAGACGAACATGATATACGTCCGTGCAACGCGCGTGATTTTCACGCACTTCGCACGGACCTATGTTAGTCTATGGGGCCGTGCAGAATGTCCGTGAGTTTCACGCAGCGTGTGTCCACTGCGTAAAACTCACGACATGTCCGTTATGTGTGCGTTGTTCGCGCATCACACACCCATTGAAGTCACTGGGTGCGTGAAAATCACGCGCAGCACACGGAAGCACTTCCGTGTGACGCGCGTGATTCGCGCAACAGCAGTCAAAAGTATGAATGAAAACAGAAAAGCACCACGTGCTTTTCTGTTTACAAACATACAAACGGATTGTCATAATGATGGCGGCTGCACGAAAATCACTCAGCCACGCATAATCTTACGCAGCTGACACACAGAGCTGTTAAGTACCTTTTGCGCGCGCAAAACGCCACGTTTTTTGCGCGCGCAAAAGGCACATGCTCGTGTAAATCCGGCCTTAACGGAATTGCTGCGTATTTTCCGCCCGGAAAATACGCAGAATACAGTAGCATCAAAGTGGGTGAGATTTAACAAATCTCATCCAGACGCTGCGTAAAATTTCCGACCAGATATTTTGTCCTGCAATGCGTATTTTTCGGACCGCAGCATGTCAATTCCTGCTGCGGATAGTGGACTGAATTGCTGCAGCAAAAACCGCAGAAAATTTTGCTTTTTTTCTCCAGTGGAATTTGTTCTAGTTTCAACAGAATTGCTGCAGAAATATATATGTTATATTTACACACATATACATACATACACACATTCATTATATACACACACATTATATATACATACATACACACACTATACTGTATGTACATACACACGTACACAATATATATATATATATATATATATATATACACACACACACACACAAACTATATATACATACATACACACACACACACACTATATATACCTACACACATACACACACTATATATACACACACTATAAATACATACATACACACACATGTACACATCACAGACACACGAATATGCACATTATACACATGTAAAGTACACATTGTATACACACATGCACTTACTTTTATGTAAGATATTTGTGAAGGGTGTTCAGCAGATTGATAGGGTGAGATCCTTCACTCATCATTTCTCCTGCTCACAGCCCGACACAGTGCCCGCCCGCAGACAGTCTCCCCTCCCTCTCCCTCATGGCCCGACTGGTAACAGCAGCAGGTGGAGGAGGAGGAGAGATTGCGTGAAGAGTAGGGAAGGGGGGCTGGAGGGGGAGCTTTTAAAGTAGCATAAGAAGTTTTAGTAAGATAGCAGCACAGACCATGGCTGCAAATAGCTGGGAGTCGGACAGCAGTTCTTAGCAGCTGTGCCGCCCCCTTAGAAATACTGTACCCTGCCTCCTGAGGCCAGAAGCTCACCTCGCCGCACGGCAGGTGTGGTCCTGGCATAGGGGCCCCCTCCGGTGCTAGTGACGCCACCGGACATGAGGGGGCCCATGCGGTTCAGACGGCCATGGGCCCCCTGAGAGCCTTGGGCACCGGGCGGCGGCAAGAACTGCCCTAATGATGATCCGCCACTGGAGACTGGTTGGTTTGTTTGCATTGCAAGACGGGTCAAGAAATGTTTTTTTCTGTAATGGGGTTATAACAGCATGTTTAAAAGAGGAAGGAAATATACCAGAAGAAAGACAGTAGTTAAATATTTTAGTTAGGTGACAAGATAGAACCAGAGAGAGAAACTGTACGAGGTATGAGGAAATAGGGTCACTAATGCAGATTAGAGGGTGAGAAGAGAGGAGTCTAGATACTTCTTTTATTGGGTCAGATGCTGAGGCCTTATTCACACGAGCGTGTGCGTAATTGCGCGAGTAAAAAAAAACGCTGCGTTTTGCGCGCACAAAAGGTCCATTTGGCATCAGCATATGGTGCGTGGCTGCGTGATTTTCGCACAGCCGGCATCATTATGACACTCTGTTTCAATGTTTACAAACAGAATAGCACGATGTGCTTTTCTGTTTTCATTCATTTATTTTATTACTGTAGCGCGCATCACGCGCGGCACTTGGAAATGCTTCCGTGTGCCGAGCGCGATTTGCACACACCCATTGACTTCAATGGGTGCGTACTGCACGAAACACGGGCAAGTATAGGACATGTCGTGAGTTTCACGCAGCGCACATACGCTGCGGGAAATTCACTGACAGTCTGAACGGCCCCATTCACTAACATAGGTCCGTGCGACGCGCGTGAAAATCACTCGCGTATCACGGACGTATAACACGTTCGTGTGAATAAGGCCTAAAGGGTGAAGAAATTAAGGTATTGTAAGGAAGAGGATCGATGCTACTAAGGGACTGAGAGATTATTGCATGCTGCCTGATGTAGTCTATTTTAACTTCAAAACCAGTGGCCAGGTCTTCAGCACTGAGATCTGTGATCGGTGTCTGCACTTTAGGACTAAGGCTGGCCATACACTCTAGATAGATGTCGGCCGAAAGCTATTCCGGACGACTCTGTCATACACATGCGCATTCGGCTGAGCGTGCATATGTTTTCAATCGGAAGAAGAAGGAGCTGCTGCCAGGCTCCTCTGGAAGCGGCTTATCTCCTTGCAAACAAAACAATCAGGCATGTTGAAATTCACCGGCCCGATACTTCTCTATCAGATGTTGGGGGAGAGTCGGTTTGCCACCATACACATTAGGTGGTTAGCCAGTCTTGCCGAAATCAGCGGGTTCAGGCGACATACATCTATTGTGTAAGGCCACCTTAAAGAGGCTCTGTCACCAGATTTTGCAACCCCTATCTCCTATTGCAGCAGATCGGCGCTGCAATGTAGATAAGAGTAACGTTTTTTTTTTTTTTTTTTTAAAACGAGCATTTTTGGCCAAGTTATGACCGTTTTTATATTTATGTAAATGAGGCTTTCTAAGGGCCGTGTTTAAAGTAAAAGTACAACTGGGCATGTACTACTTTTACTATCTGGGCGTTGTGTATAGAAGTATCATCCACTTCTCTTCACAACGCCCAGCTTCTGGCAGTGCAAAGACACAGCGTGTTCTCGAGAGATCACGCTGTGACGTCACTCACTTCCTGCCCCAGGTCCTGCATTGTGTCGGACCGGCGAGGACACATCGGCACCAGAGGCTACATTTGATTCTGCAGCAGCATCGGCGTTTGCAGGTAAGTGAAATTCCGCTTCTTCTCCGCAACATAATGAGCATGCTGCGGAGGGAAAATTCTGCACTGCAGCCTAAATTCCGCAACGTCTGAACTAAGTTTCCTAAAAATGTATAGAAACAAATGTAAAAAACGGCTGCTGCAAAATTCCACTACGGACCGTCCGCAGCGGAATTCAACAGCAATTCCGCCACGTCTCAATGTGCCCTTAAGATAATAAAGATGTTCCTCTTATCGGTGTTATCCTCCATTAGTTTGAGCTGGGATCTCCGGCATCCAATGAAATCATTGGACTTCATGTAATAAGCATTTACATAGAGAACACCCCAGTGAAAGCAGTTGACTGCAGCGGCTGTCATCAGCAGAATACCTTCATGATCAGGTTGTCTCTAAGGGTATGTTCACACGCTTAATAAAAAACATCTGAAAATACGGAGCTGTTTTCAAGGGAAAACAGCTCCTGATTTTCAAATGTTTTGTTTTTTGCAGCGTTTTTTACGGATGTATTTGGAGCAGTTTTTCTAAGGAGTCAATGAAAAACGGCTCCAAAAACGGCTCAAGAAGTGACATGCACTTATTTTCCGCAAAGTTTTTTTCAAAACGGCCGCGCAAAAAAACGCCCCGTTGGAACAGAACCCCATTTTTCCCATTGAAATCAATGGGCAGATGTTTGGAGGCGTTCTGCTTCCAATTTTCCGGCCGTTTTTTGTCCGTTTACAGCCCGAAAAACGGCAGAAAATAGGCCGTGTGACCATACCCTAAATTTGTCCAAAGTAGACGACCCAATTGAAAAAAATAGACTATTGGACATGGGTGAGTTCACTAAATGTGTTACTAGGAATCACCTGTGTAACTTTAGCCTAAGGCTAGGGCTACACCGAGACTATTTGTAGTGCTACTTATTAATTTTAACTATTGACTGTCAGCAGCAGTTCACAAGATTGCATGCAACTCATTCAATTCATTTTGACTGCAATAGTTAAAATCAATCAGTAACACTACAAAAAGTCTAGGTGTAGCCCTGGCCTAACTGTTATATAAGTAAGATAAAGGTTAACCACTACATAACATAGTCATTTTCTATAAATAGTGTATACACTATTCATATAGCTGAAATGTGCTATTTTTTAATTACAAATGTGCCATACGTAATTACATAATGATGCCACAGTTGTTACTCACCTTATGCTGTCGTGCTGGGTATGTGACATTTTATAGCATGATGAACTTCTGTATAACGTTAAATCGATAGAAAATAACCCATGTAATAATGTAATGGCATTCAAGGAATGAATAATGCAGTAGTAACAGAAAAACATTGTCTTGTAAATGGCTGCAGGTGCATTGCCCTTCTATGTCTTCAGTGTGTGGTGTGTGCAGATAGGCAGAGCATGAAAGACTTTGTTCACACCTATTGAGGGGCAATCTGATTCTTCCCCTTCAAAAAAGCCTGGCCGGTTGAAAACAATGTACTCAGAGCATTCCCATCTGGCCCTCCGTAGATATAAATGGCAACAGTGCCCACTGGACATACGCTAATAAAGGCAATTGCAGGGGCCTATTCAAGAGGACTGTCAAAAAGCAACTTTAATGCAATTTTTTTTTTATAATTGTATCCTTTTTATCGGTAATATCATAATAATTATAATAGGTTCATCATTTCTTAATCCCCAACCAATATCCTCCACCCTGTCATCCCACACACCTGGAATAGAAAAAAAACACGTAATTTATAAACAAACACTTATTTTCCACTGTTTCCACATCTCTATACATTTTTCTATTTTTCCAGTTTTCATATAATAATATATATTTTCCATATAATTTTTTTTTAACATTGTCCTTCCATTCACTTATTGAGGGTAGGAATTTAGATAACCAATGCCCTGCAATTACTTAACTTGCATAATATAAAGCCTTTTGCACAGATAAAAAACGATTAGATGGAAAAAAGAATATGTCCAAAGTACCAAATATAGACAATGGGTGGATTTGTCAATCTTTCTATGCCAGAAAAGTCACAAAAAGTACCAAAGGTCGCATTTTGAGTAGAATTTTGAAAAAGGGAGCATGGCTTACAAAAAGGGTACATGGCCACAGTGGCCCAACAAATGTATTAAAATTTACACCAGAAAGCTGGCATAAATTATAGTGGAAATCTACGCCAGCTCCAACCTGGCATAGGTTTCACTCTATTGGGTGAACCGTGCCGGGTCCCGTACCTTGCCACCCCTGATTAGACTGCCCCCATCAGACTACCCCCCCCCCCATCGAACAATAATAATAATAAAAAAAAATAAGTATACTCACCTCACTGCTCCTCTTCTCCCCTCCGGGTCCCTACGGGCTCTCGCTACCGGCAGCAGCTCATACAACATACTGATGGGAGGCAGCACCAGGACTTTGTATGTGACGTAGCACTCAGGACGTTGAGTGCTGCGTCGCATATAAGACCCTGACACTGCTCGGCTTCAGAACCTTATATGAGCCGTATCATGGTAAGGGGCCCTGGAGAGGAGTAACGAAAAGGATCGGTGAAGTGAGCATCCATTATTTAAATTTTCTGTTCAATGAGGGAGTGGCAAGGGATGGTGTATGGCCGCGGTCATTGCACCACAATTGTGGCGCGCGGCCAGCGGAAGATGCTACAAATTTATTAACTGGTTCAAGGGTTCAGTTCCGTAAAGCCAGCGCCTTAGTATATCTACATATAGTATCTAGTATATCTATACCCTGGAGAGAAGGCAGAAGCGGATTTCACCGCTACTGTTTTCTCTGTTCTCGCATACACAGCGTTCAATGAGAATAGAGGCAGCGAAAGCCGGGATGCCATTAGTGGAAGGCTTTTGCTGTTTCTAACTAGATGCAGCACAGCCTTAACAGTGACAATAGTCACTATAAGGCCTTGTTCACATAGTGCAGATTGTAGCAGATTTTGCATGCATTTTTTAATTCAAAACCAGAATTGGATCCAGGAGAGCAGACCAATAAGGCCTTCCTTTAAATATTTCTTCTGTTTAGGTTTCTGGTTTGGCTTAAAAAAATACATACAAAATCTGCAGCAAATCTGCACTGTTTGAACAAGAGCTGATTTCCCTGTAACTGGGGCTGATGTGTATGCCTACGTACAGCTGAAAATTATAGTGTAAAAATAATGAAATAATAAAGTCCCCCAAAGGTCTTTTCTGACCTTTAGGCCTCATTTACACGAACGTATTATACGCGCGTGCGACGCGCGTGCTTTGCACGCATGTCGTACGCACCTATATTAGTCAATGGGGCAGTTTAGACGATGCGTGAATTGCGCTCAGCGCGTGTGCGCAGAAAAAAACTCACGACATGTTCTATAATCGTGCGTTTTTCGCGCACTCACGCTCCCATTGAAGTCAATGGGTGCGTGAAAACCACGCATGCCGCACGGAAGCACTTCCGTGCGAACTGCGTGATTCGCGCAAGAGCTATCAAACTCCTGAATGTAAACAGAAAAGCACCACGTGCTTTTCTGTTTACAAACATCCAAACGGAGTGTCAAATTCGAGATGAGCGCACCGAACTTCACCGGGTTCGGCCAAACTCGTTTTGACCGAAACCGGTAAAAAATGTTCGGGTACGCGACGTCAGGAGACAGTCACTGTCCACGGTGCTGAAAGCGTTAAACTGGTTCAGCACCATGGACAGTGACTTCCGCTCCGAAAATCCATGAACCTGTAAAAAAAAAAAGACGTTCTGACTTACCGATAACTCCGGTCCGACCTCCCGGGATGACAGTTCAGTCAAAGTGACAGCTGCAGCCAATCACAGGCCAAGCACAGGCTGCAGCCAATCACAGGCTGCAGCGGTCTCATGGACTGCGGCGTCATCCTGGGAGGTGGGGCCGGATGACAAGAGAGGGACGCGTCACCAAGGCAACGGCCGGGAGCCCGGACTGGGGGAAGCAGGAAGTTCTTGGTAAGTATGAAAGTCTTTTTTTATTCACAGGTTGGTGTATATTGTGTTCGGCATTCACTGTCGAGGGTGCTGAAAGAGTTACTGCCGATCAGTTAGCTCTTTCAGCACCTTGGACAGTGACGGGCGTCGACTAGCCTCATCTCTATGATGGCGGCTGCGCGAAAATCACGCAGCCGCGCATCATACACGGATGACACACGGAGCTGCCAAGTGCCTTTTGCGCGCGCAAAATGCAGCGTTTTTTGCGCGCGCAAAACGCACACGCTCGTGTAAATGAGGCCTTAAAGGGCAGATCATAGAAAAAAAAAAATATAAGCAAAATACCGTTCCTTCACCAATCATTGTTATCACGCCTGCCCTAACCCAATTACTCTAAAATGGACTTGTAATATATAAAAATTTATGGCAGACAATGTCGATCACAATTAAAAGATCTATTTTTAAGTAACACTATATTATTACCAGAAAAAAATAACTAGAATGTAAAAAGAGTGTATGTTTTTACTATTTTTTTCAAACTTTAAGCCTAAAAATTATAAAAAAGAAAAAATTATATGTATACAAAATGATTAAAAATGAAACCTGCATCGTTCACACAAAGAACGTTGCAAAAACCCTCATAAAAATGGCCCAAACAGTCATATCTTTCTCCAGCGGAGCAGATAGCTAAAACTGGTGTATAAGAGGCAAGTCTTAGTAAATCTGCATCAATGTATTTTCAGGAAAAAAAAAGTAGGATTACAGATCGAGCTTATATTATCCATCACTTGATCCCAAAATCTTTGAAGCTAAGGGCAACAGCAGAGAAGATGCTTCAGATCTGCATTATAGATGTTTTGGGCAGGTAGATTTTTCCCTAAACCTAATTTTTAGCAGTAACTTAGGAGTTAGGTATATATACTAAATAATACAAATTTGCTATTGTGCGCATGATGAACTAGGAGATAGTTTTGGAATTATTTGAAGGGAACTTGCCCAGATTTGATCAGAGAAACCACCCATATCATCTAAGTAAGTGAGTAGTTCAACGAGAAATTGTTCGGAAGAAGTCTATAAAGGGAATTTATCAACTTTTCTATACCAGTTTAATGACAATCGCTTTAAGAGTCGCAAATTGTGCAAAAAATTTGGGCCAGTTACTCAGCTCTCACCCCTTTTCCACATAGTGGGCGGCGCTTAGTTTACTGTAGTTTACGCCAGAAACTGGTGGAAATTATGGTTGAAAATAATACCAGCTCCTAGCGTAAAAGGCTAAATGTAGGCCTCGTACCATCCTGCCGCCCATGATCACACATTGAAATAAAGTACATTTAAAAACAAAAATGTACTCACCTCACTGCTTTGCTTTTTCACCCAGGATCTCCTCAGGATGCAACATCAGGTCGTGGCACATACAAGGTCTTGACCCCGGGTAGCATCGGGGCCTTATATGTGACACAGCACACAACATCCTGACGCTAAACGATGGGTGCTGCGTGCCTGCGTCACATATAAAGTCCTGACGCTGCTCTGTGCCAAGTGAATAGGAGCAGAGCTGCAGTAAACAAGCACGGCCGCTATACAGTAGTTGGAGCCATCTGCTTCCGGCACCGACCACTGCATAACTTATAGTGCCGGAGGCAGCTGGAATAGCTGATTAGTGCGGAGTCTGGGTGTCGGACCCCCACCGATCATATACTGATGACCTATCATGTGTACAAGTCATCAGAGTGACACATGACCAGACAAACCCTTTAATAGCTGTTGAAAGAGAAACAGAGAGCCTGCCAAGATATATCAGAATATCATCTGCAGAAAACTTAAGTAGGACTAGTTTTGTCAATTTTGTCACATTTTGTCTCAAGTCACTGAACAAACCCACAGGAAGGTCACAAATGCCCAGAAGTCATTTTCTATTGCTTTTACAGCATAGAGAGCTTTTTATTCTGCATCGCTTAGCAATGTATCCATGAAAAACGGTCAGCACACAGATGTCGTCTGTGTGCTGTTTGTGTTTTTCACGCACCTATAGACATAAAGTAGGACCAGAATAGGGCATACTGTGAGTTGATTTTCTCACAAGGGACACACTCTCTGTTAGAAAAAACAGAAGTGTGAGTAGCCCCATTGACTTGTTTGGGTCAGTGTGCTGTTCGTTGTTAAAACGGACAGCCCACGGACGAGAAATATGTTCTTGTGAATAAGGCATTAAGAAGAGGCCAACAACTGAGTCATTAAAGGGATATTCCCAATTTAAACATTTATGGCATATCAACGGGATTTACCATAAATGACTGATAGATGTGAGTACCAGCTGTGGGAGCTGCACCTATCTCCAGAATGGGGCCCCCCATCCCGTCTGCCACATCCAGTTAAAGTAAATGGAGAGGTGGCAGCTCCTTCTATTCCTATAGGAATTTCTTAAACAGCCGAGTCCACTTGCTGGGTTGTTTCTATTACTTTGATAAGAATGAATAGAGAGAGCTGCACACATGTGAGGCTCCCTCTCAATTCATTCTCCAACTGAATGCGATGGACGGCCTCTTACCAGATAGGACTGGGACAAGTGACCCCTGTTCTGGAACACCCTTTCATAGGTCCGAGAGCTGGAGCCAGCATCTATCAGACATATATGGCATATCCCATGGATATGCCTAAAATGTGTGAAGTGGGAATACCCCCTTTAGATTCTAAAATGATAGATTATAAGAAGTCATTATTTGTTTTTTTTTCTTCTTCTAGAGATGCTATCCTTCAGTATCTCGATGACAAAACATTTTTAACACAACAACAGCATGAGCTAAGGAAAAAAAATGGTCTTGTCAAACTAATCCTTTTATGAGGAGGTAAGTTCTGAAGTGGATCTGGGTAAGGATGTGGATTTTCAAAATCACTGATTCTGTTCAACTTAAGTGTCTGGTACATAAAATAAGAAAACTGGGAAAAGGTATGTAATTGGGTTAACAACAGTGGGACTAGATTTATAAACAGGTAAGTAAGGCTAAATTCACATTACTGTTGTCTCCCGTTTAGGTCTCTTCCATCAGAGGAAATGACCGAAAATCCAAACAGAAGGCATAGCTTCTGTTTGAATTACCATTGATTTCAATGATACTTCTTTTCTTTCAGTTGGATTCCGTTTGCAGTCTGCAGCACTTTTGCTTCCATGAAAAAAACGGAAACCAAGCAGAACGGAGGCAAACGGAACCCAACTAAAAGAAAAGAATTACCATTGAAATCAATAGTAATTCAAACGGAAGTGTTAGGGATCTGCCAGGTACTTCATCTAGGTATACTCCTGGGATTAATCAATCCACACCTGAGGCCAGACCTGTTCGACTAACACCATCTCCCACCAACCAGGGTGGCAGGCTCAGGAGTGGGAGAGCCTATCGCGGCCTGGTCTGTCGGAGTTAGCTCCGCCCCCTGTCCTTTATTACCTGCCCTGTTCTCTCCCTCAGTGCTTGTAATTCTTTTGGATTCCTGGCCCCACTGCTGCTTGCTCCAGCCTGCTTCTGCCGTGCTTCTGCCTTGCTGCAGTTCTGCTTGACCTGCTTTGCTTTGCCCCTGGCTTGCTTCTGTCTCCTTGCCCGCTTGGGTGTACTCACTTCGTCCTGGTCCTGACTGTCCGTTCGCCGCTCCGTTTCCTCGTGGCGTTCCGTGGCTACTGCCCCTTCCCTTGCATGTTCCCTGTTTGTTTTCCTGTGCACTTAGACAGCGTAGGGACCGCCGCCCAGTTGTACCTCGTCGCCTAGGGCGAGTCGTTGCAAGTAGGCAGGGACAGGGCGGTGGGTAGATTAGGGCTCACTTTCCCTTCACCTCCTTCCGG
This sequence comes from Rhinoderma darwinii, assembly GCF_050947455.1. NCBI lineage: Eukaryota > Metazoa > Chordata > Amphibia > Anura > Rhinodermatidae > Rhinoderma > Rhinoderma darwinii. The sequence continues at coordinate 202,274,718 of NC_134690.1, read as the reverse complement.
CCATTACATAATTACAAGCCCTTACCTAGTCTACCATTTCTCCTACGCTGATGCTATCATGGACCCCCTTGAGACCCTGGCCCAGCAGATGCAGGGCCTCTCCCTACAGGTCCAGGCCCTGGCCCAAAGGGTCAATCAGGGTGACGCTGCTTTAGTAGTACCCCTCACCTCACCTCTCGAACCCGACCTCAAGTTACCTGACCGGTTCTCAGGGGACCGTAAGACGTTTCTCTCCTTCCGGGAGAGTTGCAGACTGTATTTCCGCCTAAAGCCCCACTCCTCAGGTTCCGAGAACCATCGGGTGGGTATCATCATATCCCGACTCCAGGAAGGGCCCCAAGAGTGGGCCTTCTCCTTGGCTCCTGACGCCCCTGAACTTTCCTCTGTTGATCGTTTTTTCTCTGCCCTCGGACTCATTTACGACGAGACTGACAGGACTGCCTTAGCCGAGAGTCAGCTGGTGACCTTACCTCAGGGTAGGAGACCGGTTGAGGAATACTGTTCTGATTTTAGGAAGTGGTGCGTAGCTTCTCAGTGGAACGATCCGGCCCTAAGGTGCCAGTTTAGGTTAGGATTATCTGACGCCCTGAAGGATCTGCTGGTTAGCTACCCCTCGTCTGACTCCCTTGACCAGGTTATGGCCCTAGCAGTACGACTTGACCGACGTCTCAGGGAACGTCAGCTAGAACGCTTCAGTGTGCTCCCCTCTGACTTTTCTGCGATCCCCCCCCGAGGTCCCGTCTCCTCGCCCCTCCACGGAGGACTCGGAGGCACCTATGCAACTCGGGGCCTCCATGTCCCCTCGACAACGTAGGGAGTTTCGCAGAATGAATGGTCTCTGCTTCTACTGTGGGGACGACAAGCATCTACTGAACACCTGTCCCAGGCGCAAGAATAAGAAGCCGGAAAACTTCCGCGCCTAAGTGATCATCGGGGAGGTCACTTGGGCGCACAGGTATTTCCCGTTAATGTGAAACGCAATAAAATTTTGCTTCCCTTTCAGGTCTCGTTTGCTGGCCGGGCTGCCACGGGCAGTGCTTTCGTGGATTCAGGGTCATCTGCTAATATCATGTCTGCGGAATTTGCTATGTCTCTAAAGATGCCTTGTATTGATTTACCTTATCCTATCCCTGTAGTAGGAATCGACTCAACTCCCCTTGCTAATGGTTATTTTACTCAGCATACTCCTGTTTTTGAACTCCTTGTTGGCTCCATGCATTTGGAGCAGTGCTCTGTACTGGTGATGCAGGGATTATCGTCTGATCTGGTTTTAGGCCTTCCCTGGTTGCAGTTGCATAATCCCACGTTTGATTGGAATACTGGGGATCTCACCAAATGGGGTAATGAATGTCTTATGTCATGTCTTTCTGTTAACTCTATTTCTCCCCGGGAGGAGGTAAACACGCTTCCTGAGTTTGTTCAGGACTTCGCCGATGTGTTTTCTAAGGAGGCCTCCGAGGTGTTGCCCCCCCCATAGAGATTACGATTGCGCTATCGATTTGGTGCCTGGTGCCAAGCTTCCTAAGGGTAGGATATTTAATCTTTCATGTCCTGAACGTGAAGCCATGAGGGTGTATATCCAAGAATGCCTGGCCAAGGGTTTCATTCGCCCCTCGACTTCTCCTGTAGGTGCTGGCTTCTTCTTCGTGGGGAAGAAGGATGGTGGTCTTAGGCCGTGCATTGATTATCGTAACCTGAATAAGGTCACCGTAAGGAACCAGTACCCACTTCCTTTGATTCCGGATCTTTTTAATCAGGTTCAGGGAGCCCAATGGTTTTCTAAGTTCGATCTACGGGGGGCATATAACCTTATCCGCATCAAAGAGGGGGATGAGTGGAAAACTGCGTTCAACACACCCGAGGGTCATTTCGAATACCTGGTCATGCCCTTTGGGTTGTGTAATGCCCCTGCGGTCTTCCAGAATTTTATTAATGAAATCCTGAGAGAGTACCTTGGTAATTTTCTTGTTGTGTACCTTGATGACATACTGGTGTTTTCCAAGGACTGGTCCTCCCACGTGGAGCATGTCAGGAAGGTGCTCCAGGTCCTTCGGGAGAATAATCTGTTTGCTAAGACTGAAAAATGTGTCTTTGGGGTACAGGAGATACCATTTTTAGGGCAAATCCTCACTCCTCATGAATTCCGCATGGACCCTGCCAAGGTTCAGGCTGTGGCGGAATGGGTCCAACCTGCCTCCCTTAAGGCGTTACAGTGTTTTTTAGGGTTCGCCAACTATTACAGGAGATTTATTGCCAACTTCTCGGTCGTCGCTAAGCCTCTTACGGACCTTACCCGCAAGGGTGCTGATGTCCTCCATTGGCCCCCTGAGGCCGTCCAGGCCTTTGAGACCCTCAAGAAGTGCTTTATCTCGGCCCCCGTGCTGATTCAGCCCAACCAAGAGGAGCCATTTATTGTGGAGGTTGACGCATCCGAGGTGGGAGTGGGGGCCGTCTTATCCCAGGGTACCAGCTCCCTCACCCATCTCCGCCCCTGTGCTTACTTCTCTAGGAAGTTTTCGCCCACGGAGAGTAACTATGATATTGGCAACCGTGAACTTCTAGCCATTAAATGGGCTTTTGAAGAGTGGCGGCACTTCCTGGAGGGGGCCAGACACCAGGTAACGGTCCTTACGGATCACAAGAATCTGGTTTTCCTAGAATCGGCCCGGAGGCTTAATCCTAGACAAGCTCGGTGGGCACTATTCTTTACCAGATTTAATTTCTTGGTTACCTATAGGGCTGGGTCCAAGAATATTAAGGCTGATGCTCTGTCACGTAGTTTCATGGCCAATCCTCCTTCTGAGAAGGATCCTGCTTGTATTTTACCCCCTGGTATAATCGTCTCTGCCACGGATTCTGATTTAGCTTCTGATATCGCGGCTGATCAGGGTGCAGCTCCCGGGAACGTCCCTGGGGACAAACTGTTTGTTCCCCTGCAATACCGGCTGAGGGTACTCAGGGAAAACCATGACTCCGCTCTATCTGGTCATCCTGGCATCTTGGGCACCAAACACCTCATTACCAGAAACTATTGGTGGCCTGGGTTGCCTAAAGACGTTAGGGCTTACGTCGCCGCTTGTGAGGTTTGCGCTAGGTCCAAAACCCCTAGGTCCCGACCTGCGGGCCTACTACGTTCCTTGCCCATTCCCCAGAGACCTTGGACCCATATCTCCATGGATTTTATCACCGATTTGCCTCCATCTCAGGGCAAGTCGGTGGTGTGGGTGGTAGTCGACCGCTTCAGCAAGATGTGCCACTTTGTGCCCCTTAAGAAGCTACCTAACGCCAAGACGTTAGCTTCTATGTTTGTGAAACACATCCTGCGTCTCCATGGGGCCCCAGTCAATATCGTTTCTGACAGAGGGGTACAATTTGTTTCCTTATTTTGGAGAGATTTTTGTAAAAAGTTGGAGATTGATCTGTCCTTCTCCTCCGCCTTCCATCCCGAAACTAATGGCCAAACGGAAAGGACCAACCAATCCCTGGAACAATATTTAAGGTGTTTCATCTCTGACTGTCAATTCGATTGGGTCTCATTCCTTCCCCTTGCTGAATTTTCCTTGAATAACCGGGTCAGTAACTCGTCAGGGGTCTCCCCGTTTTTCTGTAATTTCGGGTTTAACCCAAGATTCTCCTCCGTCTCCCCTGGTTGTTCCAATAATCCTGAGGTAGAGGATGTTCATCGGGAACTGTGCACTGTCTGGGCCCAGGTTCAGAAGAACCTAGAGGCGTCCAAGAGCGCACAAAAGATTCAGGCGGATAGTAGACGTTCTGCTAACCCCCGGTTTGTCGTCGGGGATTTGGTCTGGTTGTCGTCCAGGAACTTGCGCCTTAAGGTCCCGTCCAGGAAGTTTGCTCCCCGATTTATTGGACCTTATAAGATCATTGAAGTCCTCAACCCTGTATCCTTCCGTCTGGAGCTCCCCCCATCATTTCGCATACATGACGTCTTCCATGCCTCCCTCCTTAAACGCTGCTCCCCGTCCTGGTCCCCCTCGAGGATACCTCCTGTTCCCGTTCTCACCCCTGAGGGGGTGGAATTCGAGGTGGCCAAGATTATGGACAGTAGGATGGTCCAGGGCTCCCTCCAGTACCTGGTCCATTGGAGAGGATACGGGCCGGAGGAGAGGACTTGGGTACCTGCCCGTGATGTTCACGCTGGGGTATTGATCAGGAGGTTCCACCTTCTCTTCCCCACTAAACCGGGTCCCCTTAGTAAGGGTCCGGTGGCCCCTCATAAAAGGGGGAGTACTGTTAGGGATCTGCCAGGTACTTCATCTAGGTATACTCCTGGGATTAATCAATCCACACCTGAGGCCAGACCTGTTCGACTGACACCATCTCCCACCAACCAGGGTGGCAGGCTCAGGAGTGGGAGAGCCTATCGCGGCCTGGTCTGTCGGAGTTAGCTCCGCCCCCTGTCCTTTATTACCTGCCCTGTTCTCTCCCTCAGTGCTTGTAATTCTTTTGGATTCCTGGCCCCACTGCTGCTTGCTCCAGCCTGCTTCTGCCGTGCTTCTGCCTTGCTGCAGTTCTGCTTGACCTGCTTTGCTTTGCCCCTGGCTTGCTTCTGTCTCCTTGCCCGCTTGGGTGTACTCACTTCGTCCTGGTCCTGACTGTCCGTTCGCCGCTCCGTTTCCTCGTGGCGTTCCGTGGCTACTGCCCCTTCCCTTGCATGTTCCCTGTTTGTTTTCCTGTGCACTTAGACAGCGTAGGGACCGCCGCCCAGTTGTACCTCGTCGCCTAGGGCGAGTCGTTGCAAGTAGGCAGGGACAGGGCGGTGGGTAGATTAGGGCTCACTTTCCCTTCACCTCCTTCCGGCCATTACAGGAAGCGATGCTTTCCGTTTGGATTTTCGGTCATCTCTTCCTCTGACGAAAGAGACCTAAAGAGGAGACAACGGTAGTGTGAACTTAGCCTTACTTACTTGTTTATAAATCTAGTCCCACAGGACGAGAATGCTTTTCAGGTGAAGAATGAATGGAGAGGTGGTGCGGCTCTCTCTATTTATTTTTATGGGAGTTATGGAAACAGCCGAGCATGCTTATACACACTGGAGGTCTGATGAGAGGAGGACACATGCTGCTGCTGGTGGAAAGGGATGAAGTGACAAAGCGAGCCGGTAATGCTATTGAAGACTGATGAAGGATTTATGGGGCTGGGCCGTCCTATTGCTTCACTCTCGTTGCCGTCTCATCCCAGTTCCCCACCCCTTGGACGCCAGTGCAGCCTTTATGCCAAATGGTGTAAGCGTGAGCGCTGTACAAACAGGTGCATAATGTGGTGCGGATTTACGAATGGTGTTTTTTCTGCCAGACACTATGGATAGCAGCAAAAAACACCCAGTTTTTGCACTGTCCATAAAATTATGGACGGTTGACAACCCTGAATTCAGTATATATAATTCTGCAGAGCTGGTGAAAATAAAAAAAGTTTAGTGATTGAGTAGGGAAGGAAAACAAGATCCAGCTCCAACTGTGACACGACAGTGCTCCTGGCCTTGGGAAAGAACAGTTGAGCTCTGTTCCTTTTTCTGGGTGCTGGATTGCAGGGTGTTAAAAACAGGCTGAACAAAGAGTCAAACATATGGCACGATCACAGCAATGCATATGAATCCTATCACAGTGCTCCTGCATATGGATGAAGTTCTCTTGCACACTTCAGCCATGTGTGCACTTGCCTTGAACTCACACCTCCCTAAAGAAAGTACAGGATGCAGATGTGCCTTTCTTCAAACGCACATTCACATTACAATATGCAGTACTGTTTCATTGCATTTGCTTCTGATGCAAAATTGAAAGAAGGCTTAAGTAATATAGAATCAATTCAGTATGAGGCAGACTCTAGCAAATATGCAACTGGTGTAATGTGAAAAAGCCTTGATTTCTAAAAATAAATCTATACATGTTTCCACGTCCGCAATATTGGAAAATAGGTTGAAAATTCTCTTTACTTTTTAAAGCATACCTTATGAACTGTACAGTGATGATAGAAATGCATACATCTCACAATACATTACTGTCAACTAGTTGATATTTGAGGTCCTTCTTTTACCTAAAACTCTAGTCTTGGGACTGTATTGGAGTATTTTATGATGATATTATTTGGTCACCATATCCAAAAGTATAAACTGACAGAATTCCCTGCATGGAAGGAGAACTTCTGGACTCTGTTTGAACTATCTAATGATATATCCAGTTGTCATTTGGTTCGTTGTCCACTTTGGCCACTCTTGTGCCATTTAAAAGTGTGGGCTCAGCGAATCTGGAAGTCAACCAGAGGACAATCAAGGTATATTGAGGCTTAACCCACACTCTGTCTCTATTCCTAACCCAAGCCTTTCATGTGACATTAAGGAAAGGGTGTATTCTGATGTCTTCCGATATTTCACTATGGGTTATGCGTAGAAGACTTTTACAAGATTTGACAAACTAGCCTCAAGTTTGATGTCTGCTATTCCATATCCAGTTTCCCATTATTCTTATAAATTAAACAGGATTATAAACTGTAATGTTTAGGAAGTGTCCCCATTTGTTTATTTATTTCCTATACTTTTATGGCGTCAAAATATTCTGCAGAGGTGTACATAGATGTGCCGCTCACGACAGTCCCTGTCCCATTTTAATAGTTCAGTTAAAAAAATCAGGTTTTTTTTGGAGTTTGCGGTATAAAAGTGGAGTACCCAGAGGTTATCCACAATTTTTATATAAAGTATTGAATCAGGTAATCGGACTGAGATGCAATGGTAAGGCTTGAAGGGAACAGTTATAATTTTGAAAAGATTTGCTCAGCCTTTGAATAATTTCTGTGATGTCAGATTCATTTTGTTTCATAAATTATTATATATCGGCTTGGCTCCTGGTTGTAAATACTACTGGCTGTGGCCATTTGGTCCTCCAGTTTAGGGGAATGTCAAATACCCATGTTTGCATAGAAGAGCGTCTCCTCATCTGTTTAAGGTAATGGAAAAAACAGAATATGTCAGCAGTAAAGGCAGATACTTAAATTCTGTTGCTTCTTGTCATTTAACTTTCTACATAAATAACTAAATGGCTATTTTTTATGTTTTCGATATATCATACAGAGATATAGGCATACTCTAAATAGTAGTTCAAGATCAGGAGATTAGTTAGATAGAAAAGCCTATTAAATTATCAGTACTCTTATGAGGCAGCCATCATTCATCTCAGGAATTTACCCACAGTTTGTTTCAAAGAGTGCTTTGTTACAAATAAATCAGTAGTAACCATATCCCTGATGTGATAATTGTGTAAGAGAAACTTGAATCACAGGTTAATGCTAATGTGAGCAGTTTCAAAATGAAGCACTTTAATAACTAGAGCTAAATAATCTTTTAGATGCTTTGTGAATGGGTTTTGCAGAATTGAGACAAAAGTACTCTATTCTTCAAACTAGGTGAGTCCTTTGTGCTACTAATTTTTCTGGGTGATATGAATTGTTATACTGTATGCCTTTTTTGCTTTTGCAATAGTGAGTTTATACTGTAAATTAATTTTCTTGATGAACCAATTACCACTTTTTCTTTTACCTAATAAAAGTTTCTCTAACTTATCTGTTATGGAATTGCTAGGAGAGCAATTCCCCAAAGGCTGCTGGAGACTGCTAGGAAAGAGCGTGCATATAAATTTGCAACCTCAAATCCGCCACAGCTTTCATCAACAGAATCTAAGGCTACTTTTTGGTATTCGCCGGATGGTTTTTTGCTGCATAGAACCCAAGTTGTTTTAGCAGAGTTCAATGTTGGATAAGAGGTGTAATGCAGGCAAACCTAAACATGATAACCAGACAGCCAGAGGTTAAACAGAAAGTCCAAATCAATAAGTAAGTGGATACCAGGTAAAGAATAGGTAAGAGCCAGCCAGGAGCAGATAAACCAAATCAGCAAACAAGGGGTTAACGAGAGACAAGTCGAGGTCTGTATTCCAAGAAGTCCAAAAATCAGAGGTATGGGGTTTAGTCAAAAGCTTGATCAAGACACCAGAAGGTAAAGAAAATCACAAGCAAAGGCTGAGTGGGAAGGACAGGTATAAATACTAAACCAAATCTGGCAAAAAAATAGATAAAAGAGGGATAGGCTCAAGGAAAAAACAGAACCGCCCAAAAGCCAGAACAGTAGTCATGGAGATCATTAAAGGAATAGGCATTTCCTAACATTATGCTAAAGAATTTGGCATAAATGTTTGGCAAGAAAATGTTCAAGATGACTTTCCATCTTTAAATCCAATATATTTTTATTAGATGAAAAAGGGAATGAATTACATATGTAATGATCACATCAGAACATACATGAATTTTGCCATAAATATGAAATCCAATGTATTACAATATATTAGAATATATATTAGAAAACAAACAAATGAACTAGTCGGACAGCAGACCAGTCAAACACGATTTAGCCAAATTTTGCAGTCCGAATCATAGTCTCAAAAACATCATTACTAAAATAAAGCAAACAACTATAAACAGCGTTGTATAGGTTTAGGTGCCTCAAGGAAACAAGATGAGGTCATTAGACAGTCAGAAACATCAGTGTAAGGACACAGCAAGCTTTGAAGATTTCGAGAACTCCCAGTTCTTAGCAAATGTATCCCTTCTACGTTGGTTTTGGCCAAACATCTCTTCATATCTAAAGAAAGTGTTAGTTTTTCAGATAATATCACAAATGGAGGGAATATACAAAGATATACAGTTTTGAACTATAGAAGTAGTGGTTGCTATTTCAATATGGCATACAACAACTCTGTATGTTTTTGGAAAGGTATCTATTCCTAGTCGAAGTAGACTAAGTTCTAGAGTAAAAGCATGTGCAGGATGGAAAAGGGATATTAAAATGGCCTGTAGCGATTGCCATAGGAGAGCTAGGAAAGGGCAATCCCAAAAGGTATGGAAAAGGCTCCCAACTTGCCCACAACCTTTCTAGCATTAATCAGACGTTTTAGGAAACATGTTTGCTAATTTATATGGTGTATTATACCATCGAAAAACAAGTTTAGAGTAAGCTTCATGATGATTTGCAGATGAAGAGCTACCCAGAGATGATGTAAAGGCCATGAATAGTCCATTGACGAGTCGTAAAAGACTTATAAAGGTCCCATTTCAATATATCGGAATGGCGTAGACTTGGTTAGAGCTCAGATAATACTGAATAACACTTTCGGGATTTTATTTGACCCTTGAAAAAAGTTTATACAGCAATGGGGAAAGTTAGTGTAGGATGCGATTGTGACATGAGGAACCGGATTTGCAGGTATTTAGAGAATTCAGCTTTATGAAGAACATAGTTATTCGAGTGGTACGAAAAGCTACTTAAAATGAGTCCATAAAATAAGTCATCTATGTTATTGATCCCATCTTTAGCCCATGAAGATAAAGATTCTGTATTGTCAATTCAATGGTAGAAAGTGGGATTGGTTTAGATATGGAGGGAATGTCCCTAAATTCTTTCCCCGCTTGTAATGTTGCTAATACTGTAAAGACACAGGGTGTATTGTGGTTAAAGCCTAATGGGGTCGATAAGATGAGAGACTTTAAGTTCGGAACTGAGTAGGTAGTACCCTCTAACTCAACCCAAAAGTTTGTCAGTAGAAGAGGTCCACTAATATTTAAATTTTTCCAAAAGTGTTGCTACATGTTAATTAAATAAATCAGGACGACGTAGACCACCAAAGGACTTATTCCATGACATAGTATTGAAGGCAATTCTCAGACGTTTAATGGCCCAGATAAAATTATTCATTTGGAAATAAAGTTGCCAAAAAATATATTTTGGCATAGGGATAGGAAGCTCCACAAATGGTATAGAATCTTATGTAAGATTAACATTTTATATAAGGCGATTTTCCCACACCAGGACGTTTCAAATTTGGTTAAATGATACAATTCCGTTTGTATTTGGGAGATTTACGGTTTAAAATTGGTCTATATAACAGTTTTGAAGGGTGCGTAAGCTCAATACCTAAATATGGGATTGATGAGTCCCGCCAGGGGATAGGGAAGGAGAATTAAATCGATTGTTGTATATCTGGAGGGATATCAATCCCAAGTTTCTGGGCTTTGAATTAATACATTTTATAATCTGATAGCGAGCTAAACAATTTAAGAGTATTGTGCGTCACCATTATCGGCTATGTACACCTTTGAGACTTTTTTTTTTTTAAATAAAATTGTTCATCAGTGTTATTGGTGCAACTTCCTAAATACAGTTTATTAAAAATGATTTTTACTTTTTGAGATACAGTTGCTTTGTATTCTGTATACAGAGCAGCTGTATCGTTCGCTAAGACCTGAATCCATCAGGTCCGCGGGACTGACGGGTTCAGTGAAAGCGGGTCCTGTGTGTCTCTGACATGATGGATCCACCTGTAATCGATCACATCTAAGTTATGAACTTAGATGTGATCGGTAACAGCTCGAACTTGCGTGTCAGAGACACGCAGGACCCGTTGACACAGAACCCGTCAGTCCCACGGACCTGACAGGTACAAGATTCAGCACAAGATGCAGCTTCTCTATATGAGGTATACAAAGCAGCTGTATCTCAAAGGTCCTTTTTAATAAAATGTATTTAGGAAGTTGCACCAATCACACTGATGGACATATATATATATATATAAGATTTTAAAAAGGTGTACATAGCCTTTAAGGGCTACACCACACGTGGCATAAATACTGTGAATTTTCTGCAACAAATTTAATTGTGGAAAATCCGCAATATAATACAGTAGCAGAGGAGTGGATGAGATTTCAAGAAATCTCATCCACACGCTGCGTACGTAATATGTGGAGATTCCGCACACAAATTGACCTGTGGTGTGTTTTTTTTAAGCCGCAGGATGTCAATTGTGGTTGCGGAATCATCGATAGTTTGTTGGGGATTTTCCCCATTGACTTCAATGGGGATCTAAATCCCGCAACAAACAGTCAAGTGTTGCGACTTTTACCGGGGAATCGCAGCGATTACGCCGCAAAAATCGCAACTTAGAAAAACAACAACCTCATACTGACGTTCTGCAGGCCAGCCTCCTGGGATGAAGTTTCATCCAATGTGATCCTTGCAGCCCATTACAGGCTGTAGCAGCAGCATGACCTCAGAGGGCCGGCCTCCTGGGATGATGTTTTATCCCATGTGACCGCCTGTGATTAGCCGCAGAGGTCTCCTGGGATTAAATGTCATCCTGGGAAGATGGCCTGCCAACAGGCCAGCTAAATGCTGCAGTTTTCTGCAGTGGACATTCCGGGCAAAAAATTGTATCACAATTGGGAATTCCCTGCGGCCACCAGGGCGGAAACACTGTGTACCTTTACGCAGCGTACCCGCCCCGTGTAAACTTCGCCTAAAAATGACGCATGATACTCTTAAAGGGGTTTTCAAATCAGAGACATTTATGGCATATCCACAGGAGATGTCATAAATGTCAGATAGATCTAGAACGGGGGCCCCGTTCTGCTGCTCTATTTTGTGGCTGAAACGTGTAACGTTCGACCATGAATTACGGAAACAGTGTAGCTCGCTGAGTTACTCTGTTTCCGAAACTCCCATAGTAGTGAATGGCAGTTACAAAAGCAGCATAGCATGCGCGCTACACTCTTTCTGTAACTACCATTCAGTTCTATGGCACTTACAGAAACAGTGTAGCTCAGCGAGCTACACTGTTTCTATAATTCATTGTCGGAAATCACACGCTTCAGCCACAACACAGAGCAGTAGAACGCGGTTTTGGGGGCCCCATTCTAGAGATAGGTGCGGGTCCCAGAGGTGGGACCTGCATCTGTCTGACATTTATGACATATCCTGTGGATATGTCATAAATGTCTCGGATGGGAAAACATGTTTAAATTGTTTAGCTCGCTATCAGATTATAAAATTAATTAATCCAAATCCCTAAAATTTGGGATTGAAATTCCTCCAGATATACAACAATCTATTTAATCCTCCTTCCCTTTCCCCTGGCGGGACTCATCAATGGAAAAAACTAAAAAAAGTTATGAGTCTCAGAATAAGGCGACACAAAATATATATATTTTAACAAATTGTTTTAATTTTGTAAAAGTAGTAAAACATAGTAAAAATCTATATATTTATATATAAAATATATTTGGTATCGCCATGTTCATAATGACCTGCAGAATAAAGTTACCATGTCATTCTTAATGCACAGTGAATGCCGTAAAAACGAAACCCCAAAAACATGGCAGAATATAATTTTTTTCCAAATTCTACCCCACAAAGTATTTTTTTTAAAGTTTCTTAACCGCTACCCGACTGCCCACAATAAATTCACATCGGTGCTTGCTGGGCTCTGTGCAGCGTCAATGTGAATTCACGGTGGGTGTTAACAGAGCGATCGGGTGTCTCAGAGAGCCACTGACACCCGGATCGCGCTGCTGTCACCTGCCTCTGGTCCCAGAGACTTGATCGGGACCTAATTAATTCAGGTCCCGATCATGTGATGGTCATGATAACCAATCATGGCCATCGCAGGGAAAGTTTGTTGTAGCAACAAACTTTCCCCCGTAACCTACACTGTCTCTCCTCTGCTGTTCTATCATAGAGCAAACAGAGGAGAGACAGTGCCTCTGGTCCCGGAGACATGATCGGGACCTGACTGGTTCGGGTCCCGATCATGTGATGGTCATGATAACCAATCATGGCCATCGCAGGGAATGTTTGTTGTAGCAACAAACTTTCCCCCGTAACCTACACTGTCTCTCCTCTGCTGTTCTATCAGAGAGCAAACAGAGGAGAGACAGTGCCTCTGCTCCCGGAGACATGATCAGGACCTGATTGGTTCAGGTCCCAATCATGTTATGGTCATGGTAGCAAATCATGGCCATCGCAGGGAAAGTTTGTTGTAGCAACAAACTTTCTCTGGGACCAAGTATATATAAACACTGTCTCTCCCCTGCTGCTCTGTCAGAGAGCAAACAGAGGAGAGACAGTGTCAGATCTGTGAACATCACAGTATAAGACACAGTAAAAAAAAAAAACACCATATAACAAATTCCCCCAATCCCATTAATCTGCCTTGTTAAGTAGGATATAGGGTTAGGGTATAGTGCTAGGTTTTAGTATTAGGGTATAGTTAGTAATAATAGTTATTAGGGTATAGTTAGTAATAATTTAGGGTGACGTTTAGGGTAGTATAAGTTATATTAGTAATCAATTTGATAGGAAGTGCTGTGGCAGTCAATTAATTTGTTGTGGCAATTAATTTGTTCTAATTAAATTAACTAATTTCATACCATTTATGTTTATATATGTATAAAAATATAAACGTAATAAAATGGCCCGTCAATTTTATTCTGCAGAGGAGGCTTATGCCCTTTTTTGTTCTGACAGTGAAGATAGTGTCTTGTCAGATGGCAATGACTATTTTGAGGGTTTTGCTCTTAGCGAAAGTGACAGCTCAGAGTCTAGCGGTCATTCTGGTTCATCCTCAAAAATGACAAGGACCAGTACAGGACAGGTAGAGAGGGCTGTTGGAGAAACATCTCCAAATCAGGGCACGATGCCCAGTACAAGCGACATGCCTCGTTTTAGTGAAGAGGCGCATGCCAACCTACAAGGGAGTTTGCCACTAGATGTAGCATTTATGAGATGGGAGGCTTCAAATTCTGGTATGCCATTCATCCCTGACTTTAATGCCACCCCAGGTACAAACGTGGAGGTGGAAGGACCAATTCATTTTTTTAACTTATTTCTAACAAATGATTTGCTGGAACATATTATTTTCCAAACTAATTTATATGCTTCCCAATTCCTCTCTCAGAATCCCCATTCCTATTATGCCAGGCAAAATTCATGGAGGCCAACAGATATTGATGAAATGAAGAAATTTATAGGCCTCACATTTGCCATGGGGCTTGTTAAAAAACCGAGCATTCAATCATACTGGTCCACCCGTCCCGGTCTAACCACCCCTGCCTTTTCTTCCTAGAGCCCGTTATGAAATGCTCATGAGATTATGGCATTTCAATAATAATAGCCTGTGCCTCCCTAGAAGTGCGCCAGATTATGACCGACTCTACAAAATCAGGCCCATCATCAAAGTGTTTTCAGACACATTTTTATTACTTTACACCCCCATGCAAAACATTTCCATTGATGAGTCCCTAGTAAAATTCAAAGTGAGACTGCACTTCAAACAATTTATTCCATCTAAAAGAGCACGGTTTGGACTAAAGCTCTATAAAATGTGCGAGAGTGCAACAGGGTACACATCAGCTTTTCGCATTTATGAGGGAAAAGATAGCCAACTAAACCCACCAGGAAGCCCCCCCCCCCCCCTATCTAGGGACAATTTGTTTGGGAGCTTATTACCCCATTTCTAGCAAAGGGCCATAACCTGTATGTGGACTACTACTACGCAAGCATACCCCTTTTTAAAAGTTTAGTCGAAGATAACACAGGGGCTTGTGGGACCATTCGTTAAAACCGCCAGGGGTTTCCACAATCATTGGTCAATAAAAAGTACAAAAAGGGGCAGTCAGGCGGTGTTCGCAGCGGAGAGCTGATTGCCCTAAAATACAATGACAAAAAGGATATTTTTATCCTCAGATCGATCCACACTGATGCAAGAATGGATGTTGTAGAACGAGGTTCTACTACCCAAAAGCAAAAACCTGTGTCAATCATTGATTACAACAAATACATGGGGGGAGTAGACCTTGCTGAACACTAAATTCAGCAAAAAATCTGTGGGGTCAAAATGCTCACTACAATCCTCAATAAGTTCTTTGAGGGGTGTAGTTTCCAAAATGGGGTCATTTTTGGGGGGTTTCCACTGTTTTGGTCCCTCCAGTCCGTTGCAAATGTGATATGGCACTGAAAACCATTCCAGCAAAATCTGCGCTCCAAAATGCAAATGGTGCTCCTTCCCTTCTGAGCCCTGCCGTGGGACTATACAGCAGTTTATTACCACATATGGAGTATTGCCGTAATCAGAAGAAATTGCTTTACAAATGCTGCAGTGGTTTTTCTCCTTTTATTCATTGTAAAATTTGAAAATTCTATGTTTTTTCAGGAACAAAATACATTTTCATTTTTACAGACTAATTCAAATACATTTTGCAAAAAAACTGTGGGGTCAATATGCTAACTATATACCTAGATACATTCCTTGAGGGGTGTAGTTTCCAAAATGGGGTCACTCTTGGCGTGTTTCCACTGTTTTGGCACCACAAGACCTTTTCAAACCTGACATGGTACCTAAAATATATTCTAATAAAAAGGAGGCCCCAAAATCCTCTAGGTGCTCCTTTGCTTCTGAGGCCGGTGTTTCAGTCCATTACCAGACTAGGGCCACATGTGGGATATTTCTAAAAACTGCAGACTTTGGGCAATAAATATTGAGTTGCATTTCTCTGGTAAAACTTTCTGCGTTACAGAAAAAAATGTATTACAAATGAATTTCGGCCAAAAAAATAGAATTTGTACATTTCACCTCTACATTGCTTTAATTCCTGTGAAACGCCTGAGGGGTTAAAACACTTTCTGAATGCTGTTTTAAATACTTTGAGGGGTGCCGTTTTTAAAATGGGGTGTTTTTAAGGTTTTCATATATATGGGCCCCTCAAAGCCACTTCAGAATTTAACTGGTCCCTGAAAAAAAGCCTTTTAAAATTTTCTTGAAAATGTGAGAAATTGCTTCTAAAGTCCTAAGCCTTGTAACGTCCTAGAAAAAAAAAAAGGACGTTCAAAAAACAATGCAAACATAAAGTAGACATATGGGAAATGTTAACTAGTAACTATTTTTGGTGGTATTACTATCTGTTTTTCCAGCAGATACATTTAAATTTAAAAAAATGATCTTGGTCCTGAAAAGGTTGATACACTACATGTACATTAAATGGCACAATTAAACAAATACAAAAAAAATGCAAAAAAGCAACCATACGGCTATGTCAATGGAAAAATGTAAAAGTTATAACTTGTAATGGGAGTAGAAAACGGAAAAATTTTAATTGCCTGTGTCCTTAAGGGGTTAATATGTAACTAAATTTCACTGCAAGGTTTTGCATGAGGCTAAAAATACAGAGCATAGGATTATTTCAGTGATGTGCCTCATTTCTAACTCAAAGTTCTATATTGTTATCACTGTGTTCTAATTTGTCTTCCTATTATTTTGCTCTGGATACCATCATTGTAATAGAATTATTGCTTTGTGACATTTTATTTGATATAAATTGTATAAAAGTCTTGGGCACATATAACATTTTTTTGTTATACACATATTCTTTAAAAACAATAACATCATAAGTGTGTAAATACAACAATAAAATACTATAGAGAACATAAACAGTTAAAAGCTAACTCAAATCTTTACATGGTATGACCCTTTTTTGTTGTCTGTACTAATTTTTCTTAGATACACTGTTTTATAAGGAAATCGGCTGATAGGTTACTCAAGCATCCTGGAGAATTGGCCACAGTTCTTTCTCAGGCCTCATCCACACAAGAATATTTGAGTTGAATGAGTTGAATATGAGTTGAATATGCTGCCCATAGAATCCTGTGGGCCTCTGCTGAACCTCTTTATGCCTCCGATTTTCACACATCTATGAGAAAAAAAAGTGTGGCTTGCTCAAATGCATACTACAGTATATTACAAACAGTGTAGGGGAATACCATGGCATATGGAGGTATACAGAGACAGCACACCGAGCCGCACTCACTGCAGTATGGGTTCATACTGGGTTTTGTGGAGTCTGTACTACCTGTTGTATTGTCCTCTTTTCTATGAAGATAGTACTTTGTGATCTTAATCTTAAAGGGGTTGACCGGACAGTTTTTTATTGATGGCCTATCCTCAGGATAGGTCATCAACATTAAATCGGTGGGGTTCCGACTCCCGGCACGTCATTGACCAACCGCCTAAACAGGCCTTTTCACGGTTTACGAGTACAGCGTCGTACACATCCGGAGCGACTGTACCTGGGATCCTACCTAATCTAATAGGCACTTTAAGCCCTTCCCCCTGCTTGCATTCTGGGCCCTAATGGCCAAGCCATTTTTTTAATTTTTCCATTGTCACATTCGAAGAGCTCTAACTTTTTTATTTTTGCGTCGACATAGGTGTATAAGATCTTGTTTTTTTGCGGGATGACTTGTAGTTTTTATAGGTACCATTTGAGAGTAGATGCGACTTTTTAATCACTTTTTATAAAAAAAAATTTAAGTCAGAATTAACAGAAAACAGTAATTCTTCCATAGTTTTTTATTTTATTTTTTTACGGCGTTCACAGTGCGGGTTAAATAATGGAATAGATTTATAGTCGGGGTCGTTATGGACGTGGCGATACCAAATATGTGCAACTTTTTTGCTTTATTGTGGTTTTTTTTAATAGTAAAGCAGTTTGTAAGGGGAAAAAGTGGGTTTTTCATTTATTTTTTTCCCACATTTTTTTAAATTAACTTTATTCAACTTTTTTTTACTTTTATACTAGTCCCACTAGGGGACTTCACTATGCGATCCTCTGATCGCTATTATAATACACTGCAATACTTTTGTATTGCAGTGTATTACTGCCTGTCCGTTTAAAACGGACAGGCATCTGCTAGGTCATGCCTCCGGCATGACCTAGCAGGCATTCACTACAGGCAGACCTGGGGGCCTTTATTAGGCCCCCAGCTGCCATCGGAGACACAGACAATCGGCCATTTTATCGCAGGATGTCGGTGGGAGAGAGAGGGAGCTCTCTCCCTCTCTCCAAAACCACTCAGATGCGGTGGACACTATTGTGCACCGCATCTGAGGGGTTAAACGGCTGAGATCGATACTAATATCGATCTCACCCGGCAGAGCAGGGACGCCCCCAGCCTGTTTACTTTATTCTAATGAAGCGCCGTGGAATGGCGGCGCGGTAGAATAAAGCCCATTAATGACCGCCGTGAAAAGGCTTATCGGCGGTCATTAGGGGGTTAATGTAGATAACTACTGTTTGTTTGTTTTTGTTTTTTTAAAAACACATTTATTATTGACCAAGTTATAAACATTTTTCGATTTATTAAAAAAATTTCTAAATACCCAACTGCGCGTTTTGTTTCTATTTACCAAGTGGGCGTTGTATAGAAAAGTGTATGACGCTGACCAATCAGCGTCATACACTTCTCTTCATTCCAGCCCAGCTTGATTCACAGCACAGCGTGATCTCGCGAGATCACGCTGTGACGTGTCTTCCTCCCGCAGGTCCTTCACAGGAGCGACGGAAGACTGAAGAGACATCGCCTCCAGCCGCTGCAGATTCAGATAAACATCCTGGCACGGCTGGAGTCGATGTCTCTTCAGTCTTCCATCGCTCCGGTGAAGGACCTGCGGGAGGAAGTCACGTCACAGCGTGATCTCACGAGATCACACTGTGCTCTGAATCATACTGGGCGGGAATAAAGAGAAGTGTATGATGCTGATTGGTCAGCATCATACACTTTCCTATACAATGCCTACTTGGTGAATAGAAATAAAACGCCCAGCTGGGCATTTAGAAAAAATGAACACAAATCGAATTAGATTAGGTAGAAGATAGGGAAGTTATAAACGGGTGACAGAGCCTGAGGTAGGAACATTATCCCTAAATGTATTTTGTGGTGTTAGAGAATGTGCTTGTACATCTTGGAAATAAAGGGATTTTCTTAGCAAATATATTTATCACCTATTCACAGGAAAGGTGATAATGTATGATCGCTGTATGCCCCACCACTGGGTCCCTTTTTGAAGGTCGCACCGTCCTTGAGGCGAGATGAGCATCTTGCCTCAGGCGGCGGCCTGCTACCTCTCTGAGGGGGCGGCGGCATCATTGATACCAGCCGCCGCCACCCCCTCCTACACTATAATTGTACCTGCGTCTATAGGTCCAAACATTAATAATATTCTACATATTTTATTTTATTTTACGCAATATACTTAAATATATTACAAGCAAATTTGCAGGGTCAATGTAATAATGGGCGGTCCCTTCATAGGCTATGTTAAGAGTCCATGCAGAGACCCGGATTGTAATGGCTCTGAGGAAATCCCTTATAGGGATGAAACGCGTAAGTCAAAAGTAACATGATGGATGTGAGTGACGTCATCGTGCCATCTTTGAATCTAGCGTGACCCCATGCGACACTGGGGACACTCAGGGGCATTTCTAGGGGAGGGTTGGCAGGTTATTTCCCCTGGGTTGGGTCGCCAACAAGCAACTCTGCCTTCTTTATGGTATTTAGATACAGCACTAGGGCAACAAACTTTGAGCCGGTGAAAGAATGCATAACTACAACTCTGGGTGTACATCACTCTGGCTGAAAATCAAGATGGCGATTTTGGCCTGCAACTCTTTGCCTAAAATGCGATGAGAATAACTGTAACAGGACCCCGTAAGCAATTGCCCGCATACAATGCAGATAAATTGAATATATGGGATGAGCGGCATGACAATTAATGTCTTAAATTCAGTCGAATAAATTGCTGATGGAAAAAAAGACACAATAAACATAAGTAAACAATGTTACCTTCTTTTTAACCCCTTAGTGTCTAAGCCTGTTTTGGCCTTGTGGACAATCAGAAAAGTAGGACACATCACTTTATACACACAAGCACCATCATGCAATTTTGTGTCAAAATTAAATTTTTCCTAAAGATGCATCCAAATTTATATTTGTGGCTAAAAGTGTGACTTAAGAAGAAAATTAACCCCTTAAGGACACAGCCTATTTTGGCCTTCAGGACACAGCCGATTTTTGCAAATCTGACATGTGTCACTTTATGTGGTAATAACTCCAGAATGCTTTTGCCTATCCAAGCGATTCTGAGATTGTTTTCTCGAGACATGTTGTACTTTATGATACTGAAAAAATTTTGACGTTAAATTCAATATTTATTTGTAAGAAACGCCAAGATTTAGAGAAAATTTGCAAAAATTTGCATTTTTCTAAATTTAAATGTATTTACTTGTAAAACAGATAGTAATACCACACAAAATACTTACTAGTTTATATTTCCCATATGTCTACTTTATGTTTCCGTCGTTTTTTGAACATTCTTTTATTTTTCTATGACGTTACAAGGCTTAGAACTTTAGAAGCAATTTCTCATATTTTCAAGAAAATTTCAAAAGCCTATTTTTTCAGTGACCAGTTCAGTTCTGAAGTGGCTTTGAGGGCCCTATATATTAGAAAGTCCCCAGAAGTCACCCCATTTTTGAAAACTGCACCCATCAAAGTATTCAAAACAGCATTCAGAAAGTGTTTTTAACCCTTTAGGCGTTTCACAGGAATTAAAGCAAAGTAGAGGTGAAATTTACAAATTTCATTTTTTTTCTTCGAAAATTCATTTGTAATACATTTTTTCTGTACCACAGAAGGTTTTACCCAAGAAATGTAACTCAATATTTATTGCCCAGATTCTGCAGTTTTTATAAATATCCCCCATGTGGTCCTAGTGTGGTAATGGACTGAAACACCGGCCTCAGAAGCAAAGAAGCACCTAGTGGATTTTGGGGCCTCCTTTTTTTAGAATATATTTTAGGCACCATGTCAGGTTTGAATAGGTCTTGTGGTACCAAAACAGTAAAGACCCCCCAAAAGTGACCCTATTTTGGAAACTATACCCCTCAAGGAATTTATCTATGGGTATAGTTAGCATTTTGAACCCACAGTTTTTTTGCAACATTTATTTGAATTAGTATGTGAAGATGAAAATCTACTTTTAGTGTGAAAAAAACTTAGAAATTTAAATTTTTACAAGGAATAAAGTAGAAAAAACACCCCAACATATGTAAAGCAATTTCTTCCGATTATAGCAATACCCCATATGTGGTAATAAACTGCTGTTTGGACCCACACTAGGCCTCAGAAGAGAAGGAGCACCATTTGGATTTTGGATTTCTGATTTTGCTGGAATAGTTTTCAGTGCCGTGTCGCGTTTGCAATGCACTGGAGGGATGAAAACCGTGGAAACCCCCCAATAGTGACCCCATTTTGGAAGCTACACCCCTCAAGGAATTTTTCTAGGGGTAAAGTTAGCATTTTGACACCACAGTTGTTTTGCTGAATTCATTGGAATTAGTCTAATGGTAAAAATCTACTTTTTTTCTGTAAGAAGTTAGACATTTTTAATTTTTACAAGGAATAAAGGAGAAAAAGCACCCCAACATTTGTAAAACAATTTCTCCTGATTACGTAAATACCGCATATGTGGTAATAAACTACTGTTTGGACCCACACCGGGGCTTAGAAGGGAAGGAGCGCTATTTGGCTTTTGGAGCTCAAATTTAGCTGGAATAGTTTTTGGGTGTCATGTCGAATTTGCAAAGCCCCTGAGGTACCAAAACAGTGGAAGCCCCCCAAAAGTAACCCCATTTGAGAAACTACACAACTTAAGGAATCTATGTAGGGGTATAGTGAGCATTTAGGCCCCACACGTCTTTTGCAGAATTTATTAGAATTAGGGCGTGAAAATTAATATCAACATTATTTCCACTAAAATGTTGCATTTTTTCAATTTCACAAAGGATAAAGGAGAAAATGCACCCCAACATTTGTAAAGCAATTTCTCCCGAGTACGGCTATACCCCACATGTGGTCATAAATGCTTTTTCATTAGAAAGTAATTAACCCTTTACGAACTGATTCATGGTTTGCTTTTTTCTTTTTCGTTTTTCCTCCCGGCTTTCCGAGAGCCACAACTTTTTTATTTTTCCGTCAATAGAGTGGTGTGGGGGCTTATTTTTTGCGAGACGAGCAGTAGTTTTTATTGGTACCATTTTCCGATACATAAGACTTTTTGAGTACTTTTTATTACATTTTTTGATAGAGCCAGGGTGACCAAAAAACTGCGATTTTGCAGTTTAAAATTCTTTATTTTTCACGGCGTTCACCGTGTGAGTTAAATAATGGTATATTGTAATAGCTTGGACTTTTACAGATGCAGCGATACCAATTTTGTGTATTTTTTTTTTACATTACTTTAGAGAAAAAATGTGAAAAGGGTTTCTTTTTGGACTTTAAATATTTATTTAATTTTTTCCACTAATAATAACTATTTACTTTTGTTTTTACATATTTTATTAGTCCCCCTTGGAGACTTGAACCAGCGATCGTTAGATCACTCGTAGAATACACTGCAATACTAATGTATTGCAGTATATTGTGATTTTTACAGGCTCCTGTAACAGCGTGATCGCTGTTTCTGTCCGTTAGTCCCGGGTATCAGCTGTAATACACAGCTGACACCCGCAGCGTATGGCGCGTGCTCAGCGCGTGAGATGCTTCATATATCACCCCCCACACGACGAAATGCTATTAAGTCGTGGTGCACGAAGGGTTTAATGCGCAGCGGATGGTGCAGAGTGAAAATTAAAATTTTCCACTGATGTGTCATTTTAGTGCACGATATGTTGTGCTCAGTTTGTGCCACAAATACCACATAAAATATTAACAGGGTTCTCCCAGGTATGTCGATGCCATATCGGTGGACGTAAACGGCTGTTTGGGCACGCTGTAGGGCTCAGAAGGGAGGGACGCCATTTGGCTTTTGGAGCGCATATTTTGCTTGGTAGTAGCTCTGGCGTTTTGCTGGTATTTCAGTTTATAATGTGGGGGCAAATGTAGACTGGGCAGAGTACATCAGGGCATAATAAGAGGGTATAATAATGGGGTAAATAAATAATAATCCACAGATATGTGGCCAGTGTCGCACTTATAAATGGCACCTTATCCTATCCGCTTTTGGAACGCTTTGTACATTTTGCATCGCCATATTCTAGGAGCCGGAACTTTTTTTATTTTTTCACCACCGGAGCTGCGTGAGGGCTTATTTGTTGCGGGACAATCTGTAATTTTCATTGGTACCATTTTGGGGTACATGCGATTTTGTTGATCACTTTTTATTCAGTTTTTCGGCAAGCCAGGTGACCAAAAACCATCAATTCTGACAATGATTTTTATTTATTTTTTACGGCGTTTACCCTGGGCTATAAATGACTATTATACTTTATTCTGCGGGTCGGTACGATTTTGGCGATACCATATGTATATAATTTTTTTTATGTTTTGCAGCGTTTGCGCAATAAAATAACTTATTTAGAAAATACATTATTTTTTGTGTCACCATATTCTGAGAGCCATAACTTTTTTATTTTTCAGTCAAAAAAGCTGTGTAAGGGCTTGTTTTTTGCGGGACGGTTTGTAATTTGTATCGGTACTATTTTGGCGTACATGCGACTTTTTGATCACTTTTTATTGCATATTTTGGGAGGGGTGGTGATTCTGGCATTGTTTTTCGTTTTTTTTTTTTTTTTTGCGGTGTTCACCATGCGGGAAAAATAATATTATAGTTCTATAGTTGGGGTCGTTACGAACGCGGTGATACCAAATATGTGTAATTTTTTTTTACGTATTCATTTTTTTTCCTATAATAAAAGACTTATTATAGGAAAAAAAGCAGTTCTTGTTTATATCACTTCTAACTTTTATTTTTACACTTTTTTTTAAAACATTTTTATTCTTTTTTTTTTACTTTTCTCACTTGTCCCACTAGGGAACACTTAGACTTGCAGCTTTGACCGCTGCTGGAATACATTACACTACACACGTAGTGTAATGCATTCCAACTGTCATTGTGACGTAACAGTCACACTGACAGGAAGCCTACGACGACCAGCCTCCGGGTGGTCCTCATAGGCTTCTGTACATGGCAGCCCGGAAGCCATTGTCTGGCGTCCGGTTGCCATGGGTACCATCGCCAGCCCCCATGATTTGACGTGTGGGCTGCTGATCGGCGCTCAACACCTTAATTGGGGCGTTCAAAATCGAGCGCCGCAATTAAGGGGTTAACTGCCAATATCAGCGGCGATGGGCCGCTGATCGGCAACGGGGAATGCAGGGCAGACACCCTGCACAGTTAACCGCCGCTGCGGTGTAGCGGCGCGCGGCGGTTAACTGTCAAAGCACAGACGTAACTGCACGTCAAGGTGCGCGAACTTACTGCTCACCTCGACGTACAGTTACGTTAAGGTGTGTGAAGGGGTTAATCGTTTGACGTGGACATTTTGTTTTGGATGCAAAGGAGTTTGAAAATGGATATGTGACATATTATCACTATAACCTTTTATCAGGCTTCTTTAATATGTGGCCTAGTGAATATAGTTGGGTAATTTTTTTGTTAGTTTTAGCGATTTGTGGGGGTCTCATTGCTCGGAACCCCACCAGTCAAAACTTCTAACATGTCACTATGACATGTCAGAAGTTTGTTGAACGTTTAGTTACCCTTTAAGCAGGGGTGGTATTCAAATTTGTAACAATAGGTTCTCTGTTTTGTAGACAAAGACAAACACATGGGGGGTTGTCGGTGTTTTGCGCCTTGAAAAATTATTCTAATAATAAAATAAAACAATTACGATATTACAAATACGCCCTATATTAAAGTGGACTCTAAATAAATTCCCTGTCCAGAATGTTTTAGTGTGGATTTCCACACTATGTATATAATTACATAAGCGTACATACCTACCTACCCAAACTCATTATATGAAATTCACCGATTACATATAGAGCTATATGTGCACATTCAATATCCTAAGCATGCTCAGCCCATTTAGTTAGGCTGTGCACTGTGAGAAGGATGGACAGTGCGGCATGCGCAGTAAGCCACGGCAAATCTCCCGGCTAATGCACAGATATGGTGCCAGGACCAAGCTCAATACATATAAACTGCACCAGAAACAAGCCAAGTACATAAATACAGCACCAGAACAAAGCTCAGTACATATATGCACAGCGCCAGAACCAAGCTTAGTACATATATACAGCACCAGAAAAAAAGCTCAGTACATAAATACAACACCAGAACCAAGCTCAGCATATAAATACAGCATCAGAACCAAGCTCAGTACATAATTACAACACCAGAACCAAGCTCAGTAAATATATAAAACACCAGAACCAAGCTCAGTACAAAAATAGTTCTCTGGAACTGTTCACGATTTTGAATAGAGCTTTGGAACTGGATATCATCCCCAAAAAAATATATGATGGTTTAGTGACTAATGATCCCAAAATCCCTACCCTATACTTTTTACCAAAGGTGCATAAGAATCCCACCAAGCCCCTGGGACGCCCGATCGTGTCCGGTATTGATGGTCTTTGTTACCCTATATGCAAATTTATCGATCACTATCTGAAACCTATTGTGAGTGATTTACCTTCATATATGAAAGACATGACGGATGTCCTTGGGAAGATCGATGGGATTCAAATTGAACCTGATATGTATCTTGTAACAGCGGACATAGACTCACTTTTTATACCAGTATACGAAATCATGATGGCATGGAGGCGGTCTGCTTTTTCCTGGGGACTGGTAAGCGGGATGGTCAATTATATGAATTCATCTTGAAGCTGTTACAATTTATTTTGAGTCACAACTTTTTTGTTTTTAAGGACTGTGGAGGCGGCGTGCGCGCCATCCTATGCAAACCTGTTTCTCGGCTTCTGAGAGAGACAGGTTTTGCATGCGGATGGCGCCCACGCCGCTGACCCTGTTCATTCCTGGATTCGTTATATTGATGATGTTCTTTTTATTTGGCAGGGATCGGAGTCTGGGCTGATGAGTTTCATGCAGCATTTGAATGAGAATCAATTAAATATGAAATTGACATATACATACCATCTACAACATGTTGACTTCCTTGATATACAAATCTTCACGGGCGACTTTGGTTTCCTTTAAACTTATGTGTTTTGGAAGTCAACATCTGTTAATACTTTGCTGCATGCCTCATCAGCCCACACTCCATCTACCATCAAAGCCATCCCGCTTGGACAGTTCCTTAGGATGAGGCAGATCTGCTCCTGCAATGTCCTATTTGAACAACATACTAGATATCTTAAATCTAGATTCAAAGATAGAGGTTATAGTAATAGAATAATTAAATCGGGATACATGAGAGCAAAGGCAACTCCTCGTAATGACCTTTTGAGACCTAAGCGACAACGTGCCGGTGACCCAGGTGTGTGATTTATTTACACATGTAATAGTCAGTGGGAGAGGATGAGGGCCATTTCGGAGAGGCATTGGCCTATTTTGAGATCTGAATCCCAATTGGCCCTAAATATAACTGAAAAACCAATGATGACAGCTAGAAGAGGGCAAAAATTAAAAGATCTCGTGGTTAAAATTCACTATGTGCCACAACAGCTCAGTCCCTTTGGCTCTCGTGGACCTAGAAAAAGGTGTTACCCCTGTGGAGATTGTAGATCCTGTATTAATATCTGTCGGGCAGGGGCGTAGCTAGGGGGGGGGGCAGGTGGGGCATGTGCCCCGGGCGCAACCTGGAGGATACGGATAGGGGGGCGCCCAAGAGCAGCTGATCGCTGCTGACAGGCGCCCCGTATGTGGGACACCTGCAGCAGCTTAGGAAGAGCCAGGACATTACGGCATTCTGACTGGGGTCTGTGACGGCCAGGGAGTGGACCAGTCCAGTCACCTGACCTCACGTCAGTGACATGAGGTCAGATGACTCGGGTCAGGGGACAGGTCCACTCCCGTGCTGCAGCCTCCCTGCATCTGCCTCTACTCTGTGCTCTGTGCTCTGCCGAGAAGCATAGGAGGAAGCTCCACCCACAGCCCGTCCTGACCTGTCAGCAAGGAGACATGGTGAGTGTCTGTGTGTAATGTGTGTCTCTGTGTATATGTTACTGTGTGTGTGTGTGTGTGTGTGTGTGTGTGTGTGTGTGTGTGTGTGTGTTTCTGTGTCTCTGCATGCGTTTGTCTCTTACATCTACTACATTATCTGTACTCAGAGAGTTATCTCTGTGTTATCTGTGGTGTTACATAGGACTGCAGATAACACTACTACATTATCTGTACTCAGAGAGATATGACTGTGTTATCTGTGGTGTTACATAGGACTGCAGGGAACATCTACTACATTATCTGTACTGTGTGCTAAATTACAATCTCAGTTCTGCTACACAGTACAGATAATGTAGTAGATGTTACCTGCAGTCCTATGTAACAGCACAGATAACAGTGATATCTCTCTGAGTACAGGTAATGTAGTAGATGTTATCTGCAGTCCTATGTAACACCACAGATAACACAGTGATATCTCTCTGAGTAAAGATAATGTAGTAGATGTTGCCTGCAGTCCTATGTAACACCACAGATAACACAGTGATAACTCTCTAAATACAGATAGTAGTGTTACCTGCAGTCCTATGTAACACCACAGATAACACATTGTGCTAAATTACAATCTCAGCGCTGCTACAATGTGTTATCTGTGTTACATAGGACTGCAGGCAACAGCTACTACATTATCTGTACTCAGAGTTATCACTGTGTTATCTGTGGTGTTACATAGGACTGCAGGTAACACTACTATCTGTATTTAGAGAGTTATCACTGAGTTATCTGTGGTGTTACATAGGACTGCAGGCAACATCTACTACATTATCTGTAGTCAGAGAGTTATCACTGTGTTATCTGTGGTGTTACATAGGACTGCAGGTAACATCTACTACATTATCTGTGCTGTGTACATATGTGCCTATGTACGTATATATGGGTCTGTTTGTGAATGTGTCTTTGTGCTTGTATATTTGTGCCTTTTATGTATTTGTATATGTTCCTGTCTGTGTATTTATCTGCCGGTGTGTGCGTATATGTGTCTGTACGTCTATATATTTGCCTGTATGTATGTATGTATTCCAGAATGTGTGTATGTATATTTGCCTCTATGTATGTATGTATTCCAGAATGTGTGTATGTATATTTGCCTGTATGTCTAAATATCTATCTTTATGTATGTACAGTATATATGTTCCAGCGTGTCTATATATGTGGTTAATTTTTGGTTTGTGTAGGGGGCGGCAATAGAGAGTCCCGCACAGGGCGCCATCCAACCTAAGGCCGGCCCTGGCTGTCACCAACCCTAGTCAGAAGAAACTCCGCCGCTGCCTGCGCCGAATGACCTCCTCGGCTCCTCCGGTAAGTCACACCAGGCAGAGCGGAGAGTGGTAGCGGTAGGCTACTGCTCACCGGTCTGTTCAGTGTGGCGCTATTTAAAAGGGGGGGGGGGAAAGTGGCGCTATTTACAAAGGGGCAGCGGGCTGTGTGTGGCACTATTTACAAGCGGGGGCTGTGTGGGGCTCTATTTACAAGGGGGGCTGTGTGTGGCACTATGTACTGGGGGCTGTGTGTGGCACTATCTACAAGGGGGGCTGTGTGTGGCACTATCTACAGGGGGCTGTGTGTGGCACTGTCTACAAGAGAGGGGCTGTGTGGCGCTATCTACAGGGGGCTGTGTGTGGCCTCTTTAATTTATTTTATTTTAATTTATTTTTATGTTAATTACATTATAGAACTATATCGCTTGTAAAATGTAGAAATGCTTTTATAATCAAGTCACATTAAAAAAATTGTGAACAAAAAATTACATCTCATTGGTTGGTAGGGAAAGAAAACATGGCGAGGGGGAAGGTGATGTCGGGAAATAAGTTGGGGGGGGGGGGGCGCCAATCTGAATCTTTGCCCCGGGTGCAGGAGAACCTAGCTACGCCTCTGCTGTCGGGCAACGAATTTCTCATCTGTTGATGGAATGAGACAGTTCGAAATTAGGGAATACATCTCGTGCAGCACGACACATGTGATTTACTATGCTACATGTGGATGCCCGAAAGTATACATAGGGCTGACTTCAAGAGAGCTAAGAATTCGCACGAGAGAGCATTTGCGAGATATCATGGGCGGTAGTGCAATCGATGATCTTACACAATTAAAGACCTTACCAAGGCATTTAAAATTATATCATGGATGCAACCCTAGAATGCTACAAGTTCGAGGCATCGATATAATACATTGCGGCATCAGGGGCGGCTATGTGAAGAAGGTTCTGGCACAAAAAGAGTGCAAATGGAATGTTATGTTAGGGTCCATGAAACCACATGGACTCAATTAAAAACTTAGCTTTCTTCCTTTCCTATAATCCTTGCCATTTAGAGGTTTTTACTAATTGTGTCTTGTATTGTATGTTACTTATAGGTATCTTGAGTATTCTTTCCATGTCTGGTTGCCCGAATATGGAAGAACAGATAACAGCCCATGAATATATACACCATGATGAACATTGGATTGGGAAACAATAAATTGATTCTGTATTTTCCTTTTTTGTTTTATTAAGTTTAGTATTCCCTTTCCTTCCCCTTCCTTGCCTCCCCTTATTTATTTTATCTTTTTTGTTATTCATTTTTTGTTCTTTTATTATATTTTGTATACTGTAATCGTTTGGCATAAAAATGGTATATGCTTGTAATACGCCTCTCACTATATAAGAATTGTGTAGTACTATTTTTTCACATGTATGATCAAATAATTTTCTTTAGGGTTTAATTTGACCCCTTGCGGTTATGATAGCTATACATATTTATTGTATGTATTATATTTTAGTTTGTATTTTATACACAATTTGATATCATTTTGTATTTATTTATTTTTGAACTTTTTCACTTCAATAGGTATTATTTTTACATGCACTTTAACTTTGTTGTACTTTTTATTTATAGTACTTCTCCGATGTATTCATCTGCACTGTTAGCATAGCGTATACCTTTATAGCCAACCATTTGGGATATATTTCTATTATTATTTTTATTATGCTGTTACAATTAACTTTCTTCCGCTATTGATGAAATGCGCATGCGTGCTGTGGCTTCTGGTGGCGACGCATTGCCCCCTCCGGTTCCATGGGCGAATGCCCGGAATTCCCGTCACGCGTCAGAAACCCGGATGTGCGCTCCAGCGTTTGGAGCCGGAAGTGGGGCATGCCTCGCCTCCGGTCGCGTGAGCGGACATGCGCCGACAGTTCGTTGATGCCGTATTTGACATTAGATACACCTGCTTTCAACACTATATAAGGGTCGGACACCATTAGGACACAATATACCCCCTGAGGGAGCATATTGTAGCGAAACGCGCATTGGGGTCTTTGCGGTCGAGCGACTATTCTCTTTCCATCTGCTGTAATGGGTAAGACTGTTCATTGAAGCAAACTTTTTGGCAATGGCACTTTTTCTTCTCCCCTCTTACTATTAGGGTATGTTCACACAGCTTATTTTCGGCCGTGTTTCGGGCGGTAAACGGGCTCCAAACATCTGCCCATTGATTTCAATGAGAAAAACAGCATTCTGTTCCAATGGGAAGTGTAATGATAGTTATAATAGTATCATACACTGTGCCCCGAATATAATAGTACCATAGACTGTGCCCCAGAATATAATAGTGCTACACACTGTGCTCCTGAATATAATAGTACCATACACTCTGTCCATGAATAAAATTGTATCAAACACTGTAAAGTAATGCACCACACACACAGTGCTCCTTGTACATAGTGCACCTCTTAGAGCCCCCTGTAGATAGTGCCTCTCATAGAGCCCTTTGTAGATAGTGCTCCCCATAGTGCCCTCTGTATATAGTGCTCGCCGTAGTGCCCTCTGTAGATAGTTTTCACCGTCGTGCCCACTGTGGATAGTGCTCCTCTTAGTGCCCCCTGTAGATAGTGCCTCTCATAGAGCCCTCTGTAGATACTGCTCCACGTAGTGCCCTCTGTAAATAGGGCAACCTGTGGCCTTATTATTATCATTCCCTGTAGATATTGCCACCTGTGGCATCCCCTGTAGATAGTGCCCCCTGTGGCGTCCCCTGTAGATACTGCTCCCTGTAGCGTTCCATGAATATGGTGCCACCTGTAGCGTTCCCTGTAGATAGTGCCCCCTGAGGCGTTTCATGTAGATAGGGGCCCCTATATAGTCCCCTGTAGTTAGTGCGCCCTATATAGTCCTCCCCTGTAGTTAGTTCCCCCTATATAGTCCTCCCCTGTAGTTAGTGCCCACTATATAGTCCTCCTCTATAGTTATTGCCTCCTATAAAGTCTTCCCCTGTAGTTAGTGCCCCCTACATAGTCCTCCACTGTAGTTAGTGTCCCCTATAGATAATGTCCCCAACACTGCCCACAGTAAAAGGAAAAAAAAACCAGTATATGCTCACCTGTCCCGTTGCCACGCCACCCTTCTGCGACGCCAGTACTCCTCCAGCGGAATGACGTCATCGCGCCAACTGCATCATCACTAAAGCGTCGAAAGGGCAGCGCTAAGCAACTCAATTGTATCCATGTCCCAAGGATGCGGATACAATTGAGTGCAGGGGACCGGTTACGGTTTCCCGCTTCACCCCGGTTCTGCGAACCGGCTGTAATTTTAACAACCAGTTCGGGAGAACCGGGTTGAACCGGCCAGATCCCACCCCTGCCTTTAAGGAATGTTATACAGTCGAGTCACATTATTATCACCACCTCCTACTTTTGACGTCGGCAGCACGTAGCCCATGAAGGAAGTGATGTGTCATGGGCCAGCTTGGAGGGTATATAAGGTGTGTGATAGGCTGTCTAAACATATATCACTCGTTGTTGCCATGGGTAAAATGGGCGATTTATCAGAGTTGCAAAAAGGGATGATTATTGGCTTTCTGGCCAAGGGTGGCAGTATTTCTCAAACAGCTCAGTTTCTGAACTGTTTGCGTGCTGATATGATGAGTGGACAAGTGTATCGTGAGTGGACAAATGGCATAATTGGGAATAACCTATGTGGAAACTGCAGAGCACCATGTGCCATTGATGTGGGAGGTGAACGTCGGGTACGAAGGTGCGCAAGGGCCGAACGACAAGCTACAGTGGAGCAGCTCACCGTGAAAATGAACCAGGGGGCTACCAGATATGTGTCTAAGACAACAGTTTAGTGAACCCTACTGCGTATGGGGCTCAGAAGCAGACATATGGTCACTGCTCCTATGCTAACAAAGGTGCAACGGAAAAAAGGCTTCAATTCGCACGGCAGTATCGGTTTTAAACCACCGAGTTCAAAGGGTTGCCTTCTCCGATGAGTCACATTTTCTGCTTCAACAAACGGATGGATGTTGGCGTGTCAGGCGAGAAACACCCTTGACTTTGGAAGATACCATGACTCTTGTTGTGCGTCTTGACCGACAACTATGAGAGCACAAAAATGAAACATCAGCAATGGCCTTTCCCCTTCCCTGTGTTGAGGACCTTTCATCTGATGCACAAGAGCCCATGCAGTTGGGCTCCACTATGTCATCTCGAGAGCGGAGACTTTTTCGGAAACGCAAAGGGCTGTGTTTTTATTGCGGGTACACTGGTCATATAATCAAGAACTGTTACAAAATATCCAGCTGTGGAAAACAGAGCCTAGCCTCATACACTTCTTTACAACACCCACTTGGTCAAAAGTAAAAACACACCCAGTTGGGCATTAAGAAACTAAATCTAAAATTGCTCATAACTTGCTCAAAAATGATCGTTTTTCAAAATAAAAACCACTGCTGTTATCTACATTCCAGCGCCGATCAGATTATGTAGGAGATAGGGCACTTATAATCTGGTGACAGAGCCTCTTTAAGGGGGTTTTACACTGGCAGATTATCATTCAGACGAGCGTTCATATAAAGCTCGTTGACGATAATTGCCCTGTGTAAACAGGGGCTCGATCATCTGCTGTTCGTATCATTTAAAAAAGTAAAGGATTATCGTTGTCGGCAGCACATCTCCCTGTGTAAACGATGTCTCGTTGATCAGCGTTTGGCTGCACCGGCCGCTTTTCGGCCGGTGTAAAATGGACTTTGCAAGTGCAGCTCTGTTCACAATGGAGCAGTCTGCACTTATCTTTCTGCCCATGTGTGTGGGCAAAAATATAGAAAAAAAAAAGCAGATCCGCTGCAGTTTTCTTTTTTTTTTTTTGCACCATACACTGATCATCATAAATAACATTATACATTTATTGTACAGGTGGTTACGGACGTGGCGATACCAAATATGCGTATATTATTTCATGTTTTGGGACTTATATTTTGTAAAGTTTATTTCTTGCAAAAAATGTGTATTTCTGTATGTATTTTTTTTGCTATTTTTTTTTTTTAATCCCATAGAGGGATTTTTCATTTAGATTTTTGAACATTAATGCACTGTCATATATCTATATGCCAGTACATTGGCCTGTGTACTGATTATACACAGGCAGTTGTTAGGACATACCTCGGTATTGC
The DNA here is from genome assembly GCF_050947455.1 of Rhinoderma darwinii. Classification (NCBI taxonomy): domain Eukaryota; kingdom Metazoa; phylum Chordata; class Amphibia; order Anura; family Rhinodermatidae; genus Rhinoderma; species Rhinoderma darwinii. Next base: position 202,241,602 of record NC_134690.1, on the reverse strand, counting down.
CTAACAACAGGAAATATGGTCAGGCAACACTGGGGTCCTTCAATGGACCCTGGGGTGTCTGCCCATACCAGGTATAGCAATTGATCACGTCACAGGGATTTCCTGTGACGCGATCAAAGGGGTGACTCCCTTCTCACTTTAGCTTTGAATGCAGCGATCAGCTTTGATCGTGGCATTCAAGGGGTTAACGTCAGAGAGAAGAGGTTTCTCTTCTCTCTGCCGATAAAGCAGGGCTGCAGCTGTGTATTTTAGCCGTTACAGCCGTTGCCCCGCTCATAACCTGACGCTCAGGACGAGTATTCTCGTCCTGTGTCAGCAACCAGTTAAGTGGAATTCTAAATGTTATGATTCTAGCATGTCTTTGTCTACTACTAATGTATCTTGCAACGCACCATGGTTGCCTGTGTTTATTCAAGATTTTGAGGATGTCTTTTCTTAGATCGGTTGTGAATCTCTCCCTCCTCATAGGGCGTATGACTGTCCCGTTATACTTCTCCCTTATGCTAAGCGATCTAAGGAGCGGATTTATAATCTTTCTGCTCCAGAAAGACAGGATATGAAAGATTATACTAAAGAGCACCTTTCACCTCCCCATACATGTGCAGCTGAGTGCAGCATGTAATGGGGAGGGCTGAACAAACCCTGGGGCACTTTACATTTTTTTTCTACCTCCCTCCGTTATTTAGATATTGGTGCTGTTATATTTGGCGCCCGATATTTAAATAACCCCCTGAACAGTCAACGGGGAGTGTACTGGCAAGGGGGCGTGTTACTATGGCTGTGACACTGTCCAATCAGATATGGACAGTGTTACAGCAAGATAGAGGAGAGAGAGTGCACGCTCTCTCTCTTCAGCTTTGGAGATCAGTCTTTTCACCCGAACTGGCAAGGGGGCGTGTCACTGCTACGGACAGTGTAAGAGCTGGGGAGAGGAGCTCTCATCTCTTCAGCTCTTGAGAGAGATCAGTCATGTATTGTCTGCCGAACTGGCAAGGGGGTGTGTCACTGCTACGGACAGTGTAAGCGCTCCCCAGCTCGAACCTCTTCAACTCATTCTGGACCTGTTTAATCAGATCTCAGGAGCTAGGTTGTTCTCTAAACTAGATTTACGCAGGGCCTACAATTTGGTTCGTATCCGGAAAGGGGATGAGTGGAAAACAGCATTTAATACTCCTGACAGTCATTATGAGTATTTGGTCATGCCTTTTGGTTTAAAGAGGCTCTCTCACCAGATTCTCAAATCCCTATCTCCTATTGCATGTGATCGGCGCTGCAATGTAGATAACAGTAACGTTTTGTTTTTTTGAAAAACGTTCATTTTTGGCCAAGTTAGGAGCAATTTTATATATATATGCAAATGAGCTTTGAAATGGACAACTGGGCGTGTTTTTTTTCGTATGTCCAACTGGGCGTGTATTGTGTTTTTATCTGGGCGTGTTTACTTGTTTTACTAACTGGGCGTTGTGTATAGAAGTGTATGATTCTGACGAATCAGTGACCAATCAGCATCATGCACTCCTCTCCATTCATTTACACAGCAGCATCACATTCTTACTAGAACGATGTGCAGCCACATACACAAGTGTCCTGATAATGAATACACATGACCTCCAGCCTGGACGTCATGTGTATTCAGAATCCTGACACTTCTGAATCTTTTCTGTGAGATTTCCAGCAAGACAAAATCTCGTTTACCTCGTAATCTCGGGAGATTACGCGTGGCTTGCTGGAATCTCACAAAAAAGATTCAGAAGTGTCAGGATTCTGAATACACATGACGTCCAGGCTGGAGGTCATGTGTATTCATTATCAGGACACTTGTGTATGTGGCTGCGCATCGTTCTAGTAAGAACGTGATGCTGCTGTGTAAATGAATAGAGAGGAGTGTATGATGCTGACTGGTCACTGATTCGTCAGCATCATACACTTCTATTCACAACGCCCAGTTAGTAAAACAAGTAAACACGCCCAGATGTTACAAACACAATACACGCCCAGTTGGACATACGAAAAATAACACGCCCAGTTGTCCATTTCAAAGCTCATTTGCATATATATAAAATTGCTCCTAACTTGGCCAAAAATTAAAGTTTTTCAAAAAAACAAAACGTTACTGTTATCTACATTGCAGCGCCGATCACATGTAATAGGAGATAGGGATTTGAGAATCTGGTGACAGAGCCTCTTTAAGTAATGCTCCTGCGGTTTTTCAAAACCTGGTTAATGATATTTTCAGAAATTTTATTGGACGCTTTGTGGTTGTGTATCTTTATGATATTCTTGTGTTTTCTTCTGATTGGTCCTCTCATATTCAACATTTAAGTTCCGTCCTTCAAGTACTGAAGGAAAATTGTCTTTACGCGAAATTATAAAAATTTATTTTTGGAGTTCAGGAAGTTAATTTCTTTGGATATGTGCTGTCTCCTCATGATTTTCGTATGTACGCTAATGTTCAGGCAATTGTGAATTGGGTCCAACCCACTTCACTAAAAGCTCTGCAGAGGTTCTTGGGTTTTGCTAATTATTACCGAAAATGTATTCATAATTTTTCCTCCATTGCCAAACCTTTGACAGATCTTACAAAAGTGGGTTCTGATCTTGAAAATTGGAAACCTAGTGCGGTCTCCGCCTTTGAAACCTTAAAACAGTGTTTTACGGAAGTGCCTGTACTTGTTCAACCTGACCTTTCTAGCCCCTTAATTGTTGAGGTTGATGCCTCAGAAATAAGTGTGGGGGGTGTGTAATCTCAAGGATCTTCTGTATTGACTAATCTGCGTCCCTGTGCTTTTTTTTTCGTGCATATTTTCTGCCACTGAGTGGAATTATGATATAGGCAATAGTGAGCTTCTTGCTATTGAGTGGGCATTTGAAGAGTGGCGCCACTTTCTAGAGGGGGCTAGACATCAAATTACTGTACTGACTGACCATAAAAACCTGACTTTTTAAGAATCAGCCAAAAGACTCAATCCCAGACAGGTTAGGTGGGCCTTGTTCTTTACCAGATTTGACTTTATTGTAACCTACGGACCTGTGTCTAAAAATATCAGGGCCGACGCATTTTCTGTTCCTCACTGGTCCCCGACATTCAGCCTGAACCTATTTTAGTGGATAGTGGTTTCTGCAAAATCGCCTGATCTTGCTACTGAAGTAAAAAAATGTCAGCAATTTGCTCCGCAAACCATTCCAGCTGGGAGATTGTTTGTACCTCCTCAGTTCAGATTTCGTTTGCTCAATGAAGTACATAGTTCTGTGTCATGCCCATGGCCGCGGGCCATCAGGCTCACTCACCTCCTGACACCCGCAGCCGTGGAACTGTGAGCGCTGGTCCCCATCTCCTCCTCAGGAGACGCCAGTGCTCACTTCCGCTTCTCCCGGCCGGGTCCCGTCGGGTGTGAGCGCACGTGCTGAGCTGAAGTCGTGTTGTGCTGAGTACCGCGCCTGCCTACTGCCTGCCTGCTGCTTAGACCCAGTCGAGCCTGTCTTGCTACTGTCTGAGCTACCACAGGTACACTATACGAACAATAGACTGTGACCTGTGTCCTATTGGCCAGCTGCCATATCATCAAGGCGGTACGGCCCAGTGGGTCCTTGTACCCAATGTGACAGTATGCTCAGGCCATGGACCCTGCTGGTCGATCCAAGACCATGATGACGTCACAAGAGATGCGGGCGGATATGCTAGACCTCCGGTCTCGACAGGACCAACTCCTCCAGGCCTTGAACATTATTGCACGTCGGCTGGAGGTGCCAGCTGCCGTTCCTCCTACTACACCTCCTGACAGTACTGATCCTCTGACTACACCTCCTGGCGGTGCTGTTCCCCGATTTTCTTTGCCACTTCCTGACCGCTATGATTGAGATGCAAGAACCTGCCGAGGATTTTTTAACCAGTGCCAGATCCACTTTAGCCTGTATGCAAGGGCATTTTCGTCTGATGGCGCAAGGGTCGCTTTCATCGTCTCTCTCCACTCTGGCAGGGCCCTTGCATGGGCGAATCCTATCTGGGAGAGACAAGGACCAGAGACCCGTGACTTCCAGGGGTTCCTCCGGACATTTCGCACGGTGTTTGAGGAGCCTCGTCTGCAGCCGCCTCCTTGCTGAACCTACGCCAGGGAGACACCTCCGTGGGTGAGTACGCCATCCACCTCCGCACTCTGGCGGGAGAACTGTTGTGGAACAATGAGGCCCTGGTGGCTACATTCTGGCAGGGATTGTCTCCTAAGATTAACGACGTGCTTGCCGCCCGAGATCTATCGTCTACCATGGATGACCTCATCCTTCTGGCTGTCCTTATTGATATAAGGATCCGAGAACAGCTCCAAGAGGCTCGTTGGGAGGGAGGACTCCCTAGTCCGGTCCCTATTTTGCAGCAACCCCTGCTGTCCTCAGATGCCGATCCTCCTAAGGAGTCTGTGAGGATGGACCAGTTTAAGCTATCTACCCAGGAGAGACAACGCAGACGCATCTCGGGACTCTGTCTATATTGCGGCCTCGGAGGCCATCTTGTGCGTCTGTGTCCCCAAAAGCCCCAGAGCCTAGGGTTGGTGGGAGAGACAAACTTGGGTCCAGAAGGACTTTCGTCTAAATTGTCCATTCCCGTGACCATAGTGTCCGTATTTGGACTCTGGATCCGCTGCTAATTTCATTCGTAGAGACCTGGTGGATCTTCTCCAATTGCCCACTACCACTCTGGAGAGGCCATTGATGGTTGCATCGGTGAATGGACTACCTCTGCCAGACTCAATTATAGCTGTGACCAAGCCGCTGAGGCTCCAAGTGGGAGCTCTCCACGCCCTGAAAGACGGCTGAAAAAACAGAAGCTGGACGCCTCCAAACATCTGCCCATTGATTTCAATTGGAAAAACAGCATTCCGTTCCGAAGGGACGTTTTTTTTTACATGGCCGTTTAACAAAATGCCCCGTAAAAAGAAGTGCATGTCACTCCTTAAAGAGGCTCTGTAACCAGATTATAAGTGCCCTATCTCCTACATAATGTGATTGGTGCTGTAATATAGATAACAACAGTGTTTTTTATTTTGAAAAACGATAATTATTTAGCAAGTTATGAGCAATTTTAGTTTTATGCTAATTTGTTTCTTAATGACCAACTGGGCGTGTTTTTACTTTTTACCAACTGGGCGTTGCACAGAGGAGTGTATGACGCTGACCAATCAGCGACCAATCAGCGTCATACACTTCTCATCAGATTTGAAAATGAGGCTCTGTCAGGAAGGTCAAAAGTGGCTGCACCGTGAAGGGGTTAAGAACTGACTGTTTACTTGCTGCCTAATATATCCCACCCCTTGACATACACCATTGTAACAAGATAATCATTGTTATTGCCTTGAGCTGTCAGTGGTTTTAACGTTATGCCTGAACGGTGTATATATCATAGCGTATAATTGCTCAGCTACATGTATTTAGCTTCCCTTTTCATATAGTTGTATCCCAGTCAGATGATTATTGCATAATGAATGTATGGATAAGCTCTTACAGATGACAAAGTAAAATAGAATTGATGGGATCAGAATTTAGGTAAAGTCATACTGTATTTCAGATTAACCACAGAGTTATTTTTTTAGTGTGAGTAGGAATCCCTGAGTGAATTACTGTATATGACATACATGAATTAAGTAGCTCGGCCAAGTCTTTTTATATCAGTATCAGATTGCACTAATGACTGTAGTATTTCCAAATGTTGGTTTAGACCTCAGCCTAACAGGAATGCTGTGCCACAAATTTTACATTTCCATTGATAGCTGTACTTAAAGCGACTATCCGGTAATAACTACATTGCCATGACATCTAATTAGTCGTTGTACCAGTGCTGTACTATTCTTCATGTCTTCCTTCCTCTCTTTTGTAGCAGGGACCGCACTTATGGTTGCTGTCATGGCTACCAAGTGATGCCAATATTTTAGACTGCCCTATTGATACACTGGCATTATGTGTGCACTGGTAGTCTGGATTGGGGTTTATAGGCAGAGGAAAAGTCCAAACTCACATCCAGGAGTTTACAGAGGGCTCTCCAGAACTTAGAGGTAAACTGAACCCTCCGGTCGGAGACAATGTGAAGAGGCAAGCCATGCAAGCGAAAGATGTGCTGAATGAAGAGACTCGCTAGTCGGGGAGCAGAAGGTAGGCCGGTCAGCGGGATAAAATGTGCCATCTTAGAGAACCGGTCCACCACCACCCAGATGGTGTTGCATCCTGCTGAGAGAGGAAGGTCTGTGACGAAGTCCATTGCGATGTGCTGCCAGGGGGCACTGGGTACAGGCAGAGGTTGAAGCAGGCCAGCAGGCTTGGAGTGAGTCACTTTGTTAGAGGCACACACCGTGCAAGAAGAGACAAAGTCCAGAACATCTTTAGGTAGCGTGGGCCACCAAAAGTGACGAGCAATCAGGTCTTGGGTTTTACGGACACCAGCGTGCCCAGCTAATTTAGAACTGTGTCCCCATCGGCCTTCACATTCTTGTCAGCGGGACGGTAGTGGAGCAGAAATTGAAAACGGGTGAAGAACAGCGACCACCTGGCTTGACGAGGATTCAGTCATTGAGCGGACTGAAGGTAGATGAGGTTCTTGTGGTCGGTGAAGATCAGGATGGGGTGAGCTGCGCCTTCTAGAAGATGTCTCCACTCCTCCAGGGCCAATTTTATAGCCAGTAGCTCCAGATCTCCAATTGAATAATTGCGCTCAGCAGAAGAAAACAGTCTTGAGTAGTAGCCACAAACTACTGCCTTTCCTTTGGAGCTCCTCTGGAACAGAAGTGCACCTGCACCAACAGGGGAAGCGTCCACTTCTAGTGAGAACTGCCGAGATACGTCAGGGTGATGGAGGATTGAAGCTGAATTGAAAACTTCCTTGAGGCTAATGAATGCGTTCACACCCTTCTTGGTAAGGGTAGAGATGGGAGCCATCAGAGAAGAAAAGTTCGGAATAAACTGCGGGTAGAAATTGGCGAATCCCAGGAACCGTTGTATGGCCCTTAGGCCTTGAGGACATGGCCATTCCAGGACGGACTTTAGTTTCTCAGGGTCCATCTTAAGGCCTTAATCCGAGATGATGTAGCCCAGGAAGGGCAAAGACCTCTTGTAATGACAGGGTAGGGAGACAGACAGGTGAGCCCTAATCTACCCGCCACTCAGTCCCTGCTTTCTTGCAACGACCCATTCTAAGCGACGGGGTACAACTGGGCGATGGTCCCTACGCTCAGTAATTGCAAGACAGACAAAACAGACAGGGGTACACAGAAGCTAGGGAAACGGGGCAGCTGCCCACGGAACACCGTGAGCAACAAGAGTGGTGAACGAGCCGAGTCAAACCAGGAGAGAGCGAGGTACAAAACGCTGAGCAGGAGAGTGGTCAGAAAGCCAAGGTCAATAACAAGCAGAGGATCAGTAGTACAAGCAGCAGCAGCAAGCCAGGAAACAAGCATAGAAGAATCACAGGCAAAGGAGGAACAGGAAAGGCAGGTATAAATAGACAGTGGGCGGGAGCTAGCTCCGTCTGGCCAGGCTGTGATAGGCTCTCCCACTCCTAAGCCTGCCATCCTGAGTGGTGGAAGATGGAGTCAGTCTCACAGACATAGGAGCAGGTGCAGACTGATTGCCCACGGGCGTCGACACAAAACCTGTGTCTGGCAAATCCTTTACACCTCTTTTCAAAGGTGCACTTTTCCAATTTGGCATACAAGCGATTCTCTCTTAGTCGCAGAAGAACTTGACGAACATGCCTCCGATGGGTCATCAGATCTGGGGAGAATATTAGAATATCATCGAGATAAACTACAACGCACATATAGAGGAGATCTCGGAAGATATCATTAACGAACTCCTGAAATACTGCGGGAGCGTTACACAGTCCGAAGGGCATTACTAGGTATTCGTCGTGCCCATCGTGGGTATTAAATGCCATCTTCCATTCGTCACCCCGGCGAATCCAGATTAGATTATAGACCCCCCGCAGATCTAGTTTAGAAAATTTTTTGGCTCCTCATATGCGATCGAAGAGCTCGGAAATAAGTGGCAATGGGTATTTGTTCTTGACCGTGATCTGATTGAGACTACGGTAGTCAATGCAGGGTCGAAGAGATCCATCTCTTTTTTTAACGAAGAAGAATCCTGCCCTGGCCGGGTAGGAAGATTTTCGAATAAAAGCCCTTTCCAGGTTCTCCTTGATATAGGCTGACATCGATAAAGTCTCTGGAAAGGAGAGAGGATATACTCGTCCACGGGGAAGAGAAGCATTGGGAACCAGTTCAATGGGACAGTCATAATTCCGATGTGGAGGCAACGTCTCAGCCTCTCGTTTGCAAAAGACATCCGCAAAACTGGCATATTGAGATGGTAGGCCGGAAAGTGACTGAGGCAGAGGGGGCACAACAGGACGGACTTGTAACAGGCAATGGCTATGGCATCTGGAACCCCATTGAAGAACCTCTCCAGAATTCCAGTCAAGTGTCGGGGCGTGTAGACAGAGCCATGGCAGACCCAGCAGGATAGGATTGATAGCCTTAGGTAGTACCAGGAAGGTGATCTGTTCTGAGTGAAGGGCTCCGACCCGTAGTGTCAACGGCTCTGTGATGAGCATGATCGGATCAGGCAATGGTAGACCATTCACAGAGGCAACTGCCAGGGGTCTCTCCAGACGGACTGTAGGTAGTCGAAACCGATCCACTAGATCCTGCTGGATAAAATTAGCAGCCGCTGAAGAGTCAAGATAGGCGGAGGAAGGATGTGATGTCTCTCCGGTGACGATGGCCACAGGAATCGATAATCTGAAAGAGGTTTTAACGTTTGGAGACGTTCCACCTAGAGTTGCCTCTCCAATCAACCCTAGGTACTGGAGTTTCCCGGTTTCTGTGGGCATTGGCGCACAAATTACCCTTGAGGCCACATACATACAAAGTCCAGAGGAGCGTCTGCGCTGCTTCTCCTGTTCAGATAACCGGACTCTGTCTACCTGCATGGGTTCTTCTGGTAGCGCACTAGGAGTGGACAATAATGGTATCTGGACAGAGGGTGCTAGTCTGTGGACCCGGCTCTCCTGACGAACCTCTTGAGAGCGCTCCCGGATTCTGAAATCAACCCGGGTGGCTAACAGGATGAGGGCATCCAAGGTAGAAGGAAGGTCGCGGGCTGCCAGTTCATCCTTGATGTGAGAGGACAGTCCCTGCCAGAAGGTCGCCACCAGTGCCTCATTGTTCCATGCCAGCTCGGCTGCTAGGGTACAGAAGGAGATAGCATACTCCCCTACTGTGGAGCCTTCTTGCTTGAGGGTCAACAGAGTAGCTGCGGCAGAGGATGTTCGACCCGGCTCCTCGAACACGGCACGAAAGGACTGCAGGAACAAGGCTAGGTCCGAGGATACAGGTCCTTGTTGCTCCAAGATTGGGTTCGCCCATACGAGGGCCTTGCCAGCGAGGAGGGAGATAATGAACGCCACTTTGGCCTCCTCGGAGGGGAAGAGATGAGGCCGTAACCTAAAATGCACCGTGCATTGATATAGAAATCCTCTACATGCTTTGGTGTCACCGTCGTAGCGAGGAGGAAGAGGCAGAGGAACTGTGGATCCGGAACAAACAGGAGGAGCAACGGGCAGTGGCACAGCAACAGCTTCAGGAAGAAGAACCGGAGGTGGAACAGCGAGTAGATCCAGGCGGACCAGGATAGAATTCACCGCCTCAAGGAGTTGATCCTGACGTGTGCGTAGGTCCTGAATCTCTGTCTGAATCGTCTGTACTGCGGTCTTGGGCTGGCCAGCGGGTTCCATGGCCTGAGCGTACTGTCACGGACACAGGGTATGTGTCACGGACACAGGGTATGTGGACCCACTAGGACGCTCCGCTGTAGCGGGGAGGCAGCTGACAAGGTCACAGTCTATACGAAAGTCAATGGCAGACAGTAACGCTTGGGTACCTGAAATAGTCCGGACGGTGGCTGTGGCTTCAGCACGGATGGAGGCTGGTGCGGCAGGTGGCGCCAGACGTGGCGGGCAGTATCCGATGAAGCAGAAGACACTGGACCTGGCAGAAGAAACTGAACGTGGCAGAAGACACTGGACATGGCAGAAAACACTGGACGTGGCAAACGACACTGGATGTGGCAGAAGACACTGGACATGGCAGAAGACACTGGACGTGGCAGAAGACACTGGACGTGGCAAACGACACTGGACGTGGCAGACGACACTGGACGTGGCAGACGACACTGGACGTGGCAGAAGACACTAGACGTGGCAAGTGACACTACTCCAACGCAGGTAGGCACAGGAACTAGAACAATACGGAATACAGGAACGGGTAACAGGGCACGGGTAACAGCTGGAACGGGAAACACTAAGGGACCATTTGCGAGACAGACTGGGATAGACTAACAACGCTCAGGCAAGGATCAGAAGGCCTGGGGCCTTCTTATAGACCAGGAAATCAGGGCAGTTGATGATGATGACAAAATAATTTGTGCGCACGCTGGCCCTTTAAGGCCGTGCGTGAGCGAGCGTGCGCACCGTCCGGGACACAGCAGGATGGAGCGGAAGTGAGCGCTGGCGTCTCCTAGGAAGGAGACAGGGACCAGCGCTCACGGATCCATGGCTGCGGGTGTCGGGAGGTGAGTAAACCCGACGGCCCGCGGCCATGGACGTTACATCTCCTCCACCCGTCGTGGGAACAGGCATAGATGAGTATGTATTTTATTATCTTTATTAGGCACTATTGGGACTGTGTAGGGCAGCTAAGGGGGCATTATACTGCGTGGGGGCAGCTGTGGGGCATTATACTGTGAGGTGGCAGCTATGGGGGCATTATACTGTGTGGGGGCAGCTGTGGGCATTATACTGTGAGGTAGCAGCTATGTGGGGCATCATAATGCGTGGGGGCAGCTGTGGGGTATTATACTGTGAGGTGGCAACTATGGGGGCATTGTACTGCCTGGGGCAACTGTGGGGCATTATACTGTGTGGTGGAAGCTATGTGGTACATTCTACTGTGTGGGGGCAGCTGGGGGCATTATACTGTGAGGTGGCGGTTATGGGGATATTATACTGTGTGGGAACAGCTATAAGGGCATTTTACTGTGTGGGGGCAGCCATGGGGGCATTATACTGAGGGAAGGACAGCTGTCAGAGAATTATACTGGGTGGGGCAGCTATAGGGGCATTATACTCTGGGGGGGCAGCTATAGGGGCATTATACTGTGTGGGGGCAGCTATAGGGGTATTATCCTGTGGGGGAAGCTATGGGGTCAATATACTGTGTAGGGGCACTAAGGGGTCATTATACTGTGCGGGGGCAGCTATGGGGTATTATACTGTGTGGGAGCAGCTATAGGGGCATTATACATTGTGGGGGCAGCTATGGTAGTGTTATATTGTGTGGGGGCAGCTATAGGAGCATTATCGTGTGGGGGCCGCTATAGGGCATTAAACTGTGTGTGGGGCATCAATAGGAGTATTATCCTGTGAGGCCAACTATGGGGGCATTATACTGTGTAGGGGCACTAAGGTGTCATTATACGGTGTAGGGGCAGGTATGGGGGCATTATACTGTGTGGGGAGGCACTATTAGGGCATTATACTGTGTGGGGAGGAACTATAGGGGCATTACACTGTGTGGGGAGGCACTACAGGGGCATTTTACTGTGTGGAGGCCACTAAGGGGTCATTATACTGTGTGGGAGGCCCACTGGCTTGGGGCGCACTTAGATGTGTTTCACCCCCCTGTTGTAAAGCTCTAGCTACGCCTCTGTTGGCCACTAATGGATGGGTCGGGTCACAGCGACTACACCAGCAGGATACCATGAGCCTACCCCATCCTCCACCCGCACAATTGTCGCTGTTTTCGATGTTGCAGGGACTTATTTTTCTAATGGAGCTAAGTACCGGCATCTAACTACGAATGATGTTGACATACTGTCACAATGCGGGGTGTGGACCCACTGGGCAGCTGGCCAAACAGGTATAGTACAGAGTACTTTGGGTAACGAACAATGCTCAGGCAAAGAACAAGAGGACAGAGCCCTTTTTATAGTCCATTAGCATTCTGGGCTTGAATGCAGACTTCAAGACTTTGCGCGCCCCCTCCTGGAGACAGTCTCCATACCAGGAAGTGAGTGCCGGTGCCTCACAGGGGGACGACGCTGCAGGGAACTCACATGTCCATGGCCGCGGCCATCGAGGGGTAAGTCAGAACAACGGGCAGTGGCCATAGAGGTTACAGTGTCCCCCCTCTTACGCCCCCTGTTCTTGGGACCAGAGCGGGTGAGAAACTTCCTCACGAGGACAGGGGCATCGATGTTCTCCTCTGGCTCCCAAGACCTCTCTTCTGGACCGAATCCCCTTCAATCCACCAAATAAAACATCTTTCCTCCCACCTTCTTGGTGGCCAGAATCTTCCTTACTTCGAAAGTCCCTGATGAGCCGAAAGGAGCCACTGCGGAACTAGGAGTCCTAGACTAGCGGTTCAGGACCACGGGCTTCAGCAAGGAGACATGGAAGGAATTAGGGATCTTGAGGGTAGGAGGCAGCCGCAGCTTGTAAGACACCGGGTTAATCTGTAGCAGGATCTGGAAGGGTCCGAGGAACCTAGGAGCAAATTTGCAGGACGGCACCCTCAGCCGCATATTCTTTGAAGACAACCAGACCTTCGTACCTGGAAGAAACTGAGGAGGATCCCGTCTTCTAGTATCTGCCTTTCACTTCATGCGGTCCACCGCCAGCAGGATAGAAGATCGGGTCTGTTGCCATATTTGCAGAAGACGATGAACAATGGACTGAAGGTGGTGGACTCGCTCGTGTGGTTATTATAGGAGAACTCTGCCCACGGGAGCAGCTGCATCCAGTCATCATGCCGTCTGGAAACAAAGTGACACAGATAGTTCTCCATAATCTGGTTAACCCTCTCGACTTGCCCATTGGATTGGGGATGATGGGCCGAAGTGAAGTCCATTTTTACACCGAGGAGACCGCAGAGTGCTCTCCAAAACTTCGAGCTGAACTGGACCCCTCGATCCGAGACAATATGCAGAGGCAAGCCGTGCAGACGGAAGATGTGTTGAATGAAGAGGTCGGACAATCGCGCAGCAGAAGGCAGACCAGTCAAGGGAACAAAATGAGCCACCACCATCCAGATCTCACGGCAACCCGCAAAGAGAGGGAGATCCGTGACAAAGTCCATTGCAACATGCTGCCAGGGAGCAACGGGCACAGGCTGTGGTTGGAGCGGACCAGCTGGTTTGGAGTGGGCAACTTTATTTGCTGCGCATACTGTACATGAGGAGACATGACGTCTTTGGGCCGCGTGGGCCACCAGAACTGATCTGTAACTAGGTCTCGGGTCTTACGAGCATCCGCGTGACCTGGCTGTTGGGAACTGTGACCCCAGCGAAGGATTCTTCCTCTGTCTGCCAGACGTACAAAAGTCCTTCCCGGAGGAATGTCTATAACTTGCAGAGGGTTCACAGAGAAGATGCAGGAAGGATCAATAATATTCTGTGGGGACCTAACAGTGTCCTCTGTTTCAAATGACCTAGACAAGGCATCGGCCCTCACATTCTTGTCGGCAGGTCGGTAGTGGAGTTCGAACCGGAACCAAGCAAAGAACAACGACCACCTTGCTTGACGAGGATTCAACCGCTGAGCCGTCTGTAGATAGGTCAGGTTCTTGTGATCCGTGAAGACCAGGATAGGATGGGCTGCGCCTTCAAGTAGGCTTCTCCACTCCTGCAGAGCCAGCTTGATGGCCTGTAACTCCCGATCCCCAATCGAGTAATTGCGCTCTGCAGAAGAAAACCGCTTAGAATAGTAGCCACATACCACAGTCTTGCCTTTCGAACCTTTCTGGAACAACAGTGCACCAGCACCAACAGAGGAAGCGTCCACCTCTAATGAAAACTGTAGGGATACATCAGGTTGGTGAAGAATAGAGGCTGACGTGAAGGCTTTTTTTAAGGATTCAAATGTGGCTTCTGCCTCCCGAGTCCACACCTTGGCATTCATACCCTTTTTAGTGAGGGTAGAGATGGGAGCTGTCAAAGACGAGAAGTTGAGAATGAAGAGCCGGTAGAAGTTGGCGAATCCCAGGAAGCTTTGTATGGCCCTTAAGCCTTGGAGGCGTTGCCATTCCAGGACAGCCTTTACCTTCTCATGGTCCATCTTCAGATCCTGATCGGAGATGATATAGCCCAGGAAGGGAAGAAAATGTTTTTCAAACACGCACTTCTCCAGCTTGGCATAAAGATTATTCTCCCTTAAACGAAGCAACACCTGGCTGACATGACTCTGATGAGTTACTGGATCTGGGGAAATAATCAAAATGTCATCGAGATACACCACAACACAGGCATAGAGGAGATCACGAAAAATGTCATTGGCAAATTCTTGAAACACCGCGGGGGCGTTACATAGGCCGATGGGCATAACTAGGTATTCATAGTGCCCATCACATGTATTAAATGCAGTCTTCCACTCGTCACCTTGACGAATCCGGATCAGGTTGTAGGCCCCCTGCAGGTCCAGTTTAGAAAAAAAATTTGCCCCCATATGCGATCAAACAGTTCCGAAATCAAAGGCAATGGGTACCTGTTCTTCACCGTGATCTGGTTGAGGCCTCAGTAGTCAATGCAGGGTCGGAGGGATCCATCTTTCTTCTTGACAAAGAAAAACCAAGCTCCGGCCGGAGATGAGGATTTACGAATGAAGCCCCTCTCCAGATTCTCCTTAATGTAGGCAGACATAGACTGGGTCTCAGGCAAGGAGAGAGGGTACACTCTACCGCGAGGAGGGGACGAATCAGGAACCATGTCGATAGGAAAATCATATGCTCGATGTGGCGGCAAGGTCTTTGCTTCCTTCTTATTGAAGACATCAGAGAACATAGAGTAACAAGAAGGCAACCCTGCCAATAACTTATGCGGAGGAGACTGCGGTGGATGGATATGACCCAGACAGCAGTCGAGACACTTGAGACCCCACTGGAGAACCTCTCCAGAGTTTCAACCTAGGACTGGGGCATGCAAACGGAGCCAAGGCAAACCCAGCAGCACGGGGTTGATGGCCTTGGGCAGGACAAACAGGGAGATGAGCTCAGAGTGAAGAGCTTCTACTTGAAGTCTCAATGGCTTGGTCACAGACAAAACTGGGTCAGGCAATGGCAGTCCATCTACCAAGGCAATGATCAACGGCCTTTCCAGCAGGACAGTGGGCAACTGAAGAAGATCCACAAGGTCTTGGCAGATGAAATTGGCTGCAGAGCCAGAGTCCAGGTAGGCAGAGACCGGATGGGGCTTCCCGCCAGCAATGATGGTCACGGGAATGCACAGTTTGGAGGAGAGTTCGCGATTAAATGCAGTAGCGCCCAGGGTTGTCTTTCCAACCAAACCTAGGCGTTGGGGTTTTTTGGCTTCTGAGGGCACAGACGCATGACATGGCCAGCGAGGCCACAATATAAACAGAGTCCATAGGTGCGCCTGCATGGTTTCTTTTGAACGGACAATTTTAGCCGATCCATCTGTATCGGAACCTCGGGCAAAGCAGTAGAAGTCGGCAAGAAGGGTTGCTGGAAGTTGGGCGCCAGTCTAGGAAGACGTCTCTCCTGTCGAACCTTATGAGATCTCTCCCTGAGCCTTCTGTCCACCCGAGTAGCAAGCAGAATCAGGTCGCCCAAGGCAGGTGGTAGATCTCAAGCAGCAAGTTCGTCCTTGATCTCGGGCGATAGACCATGCCAGAAGGATGCTACCAAGGGCTCATTGTTCCAGGACAGTTTTCCTGCCAGGGTCCGGAACTGGATGGTGTATTCCCCCACGGAGGTGTTCTCCTGGTGAAGGTTAAAGATAGCAGTAGCTGCCAACGAGATTCGTCCTGGCTCCTCTAAAACAGTACTGAATAACTGCACGAACCCCTGGAAGTCTTGGGTCTCGGGTCCCTGACGTTCCCAGATTGGGTTCGCCCATGCCAGGGCATTGCCAGGAAGTAGAGACACGATGAAGGTGATCTTGGTTCCATCCGACGGAAATGCTTGGGCGTGCAGGGTAAAATGGATATGGCATTGGTTCAGAAACCCCCTGCACGTACTTGCTTCTTCATGGAACCGATAAGGTAATGGCAGCGAGAACCGAGGATCCGAATCGGAACTGCTGGGAGGTGTAGCAGGAGGGTCAAATGGAGCAGCTTGCATAGGAGCAGGAAGGGAAGCAGCTAGCGTCCCTAGCTGCTGTGCCATGGAGTCCACTGCCACAAGAAGTTGATCCTGTCTTGCTCGGAGATCTTGCAGGTCCGCCTGCATGGCTTGTGAGGGTGACATGCCCTTGAATTGACCAGCGGGATCCATGGCCTGAGCATACTGTTATGATGCAGGGTGTGGACCCACTGGGCTGTACCGCGTAGCGGGATGGCAGCTGGCCAAGCAGGTATAGTACAGAGTCTATAGTCCAGAAAGGGTACCTGTGGCAACACGGACAGTAGCAAGGCTGGCTTGGCTGGGACCAGGCAGCAGGTAGATGTCAGGCATGGTGTAGCAGAACAGGCGTGGAATACAGCACAACGCGACAACAGCTCAGCACGGCACTTGACCAGGTTAGCACGGGATACAGGATACAGGAACAGGGAATACTTGGGAACTGGAAGACACTAGGAGACCATTTGCAAGTCAAACTTTGGGTAACGAACAACGCTCAGGCAAAGAACAAGAGGGCAGAGCCCTTTTTATAGTCCAGTAGCATTCTGGGCTTGATTGCAGACTTCCTGCAATTATGCGCGCACTGGCCATTTAAGACAGCCATTTAAGACGAGCAAACGCTCGATCATGTGTTGGTCATATCGCTTTAAAAAAGTAAAAGATTATCGTTGTTGGCAGCACATCTCCCTGTGTAAACAGGGAGATGCGCTGCTGACATGATAATAATGTATGGTGTCGGTCGAGCTATCGGAGTAATGACCGCTTGTACCCATCCATAGATCCGTGTGACAGGAGCAAGCGAGCGCCAATCAACGATGTCTCGTTGATCGGCGATCGCTGCGCCGACTGAGTGTCGGCCGGTGTAAAAGTGCTATAAGTACGGAAGTGAGGGATCCCAAACAAAAGTCTCGGCCAAAAGTGGGTCCCAGCCTCAGAATGTTTGGGAAACACTGTGTTAGAGAAATAAGGTTAGGCTGCAGAGGGCTTTTGGAACACAGCAAGTACTCCTTAAAATTGGGGCTATTTACTTGCTCACTTCCATGGCATAGCCACACAAAAAGGAAATTCGGAACAATTCAATGCTGTCATTTGTGTCACTACATATGAGAAAACAGGATAGTCACAACGTTTTAGTCAGATATGTTGCAGTACAATGTGTTGCCTGACACAGCTGCCTGCAGGCACAGTCTTACTGTGTCTATAGAAAATGTAACTTGATTTCAGTGTGACATATCACTTTGGTATCACTGTTTTACTTTTCTTTCGATTGAATGTAACATTAATGGAGGGTCGTGCCATTACCTTTGTAAAAGTATGCAATGTTTTTCTCATCTATTTTAATCTTTAGCTCATTGTCATTCATCTGTAGGGAATGCAGGACAAAAAAAATTGCATATAACAAATGGGAAAAAAAGTTCTGCCAGTATTGCTCATCTTCCCTTACCTTCTCTGCATCTGATCTCCATTCATTTATGTGCAATTATGATTTCTGGACTGAACATCTGAGCCTAAAATACACGTCTTTGTCTTATTTTTCTTCCTGATTGTGATTGCAAAAGTTCTTTATCAATCATGTAGTCAGGGACAGGGAGGTAGAAGCTTCCTTATTTACCAAGGCAGGGGTTTCAGAATGTGACCACCCCTTTTCCCAGATCCTCAGTTTGATAGCTGTCACATGGACAGTCATTCATGTAATTGCACTAAAGAAAAAAACTCATCAGACGCTTTACACCTCTTGCACACGATCGAGTTCGGGCCGTGGTATGGGGTCCGTTTGTCAGAAGGATTTCCCGGCCCGACCGCTGTACAGGTGAATGGGACTCTTAGCATCATAGACATTTATGATGCTAGGAGTCTCTGCCTCCTCACGGAACTGCTTTTTCGTACTGAACAAAATTATACAGTACAGAACAGCAGTTCCACGGAAAGGCAGGGACTCCTAGCATCATAAATGTCTGTGATCACGGCCCGAACTCAGTCCTGTGCACGAGGTGTTAGCACTGCTGCACACAACCGAGATCGGGCTGTGAAAAATGGTCTGAGGGTCAACTGGATGTCCCGGCCCGACCACGGTACAGGTGAACAGGACTCATGACATCATAGACATCCAGGTCAGGGACATCTTGGTGTCTTAACTGTCTTCACGTAAATACCACCACAATTCTACTCTAACTCAATTAAATATCTTGAGTTGTGAAAAAAAATATCTTTCCATACAATTTTGTAGACGACTGCAGCAAAATCTACATGTCAAGTGTAGAAAATTTCTAATTCAGTGCTCTATCAATTCTTATTTCTACAATATTACACGATGGGTATGGGCAATGAAATAAATTCCAGATGTTTTTTTTTATTTATTTTACAGGTCTTGCCTATTTGGGTGTTTTGCCTGAATCACAACCTCTTCAATGTTCTCTTTTTAGGATTAATGTCCATTTAATGAAGAGAATTTTAGGATATTTTAACAGCTCTAACTTTTTTTTTAAAGCCACAGGGCTGTTTGAAATTCTATCACAAGCTGAAAAGCAAACCCTATATACCCCTAGGGACTTGTGATTGCTAAACTGGAGCAAGAGGTCTAAGGTAAACTCCTATTCTTTATCCTACTAGTTGGACACACAGATTAAAAACTCTGGAGCTATGTAACAGTTGTCACGCAGACAGGAGCCTAAAGCAAGATATCAAATATAGAGACATACGGTTGCAAGAAAAAGTAAGTGGATTTACAATATCTTTGTAAGACACTCTATATTACCGGTAGGTCCCTCCAGGTGTCATTCATGGGGATCACAAATATATGTCGATATATGAATGCAATACGTTATAAGGATCAATATATGCAACACAGATTTGTTTGTAATGTGCATGAGTCAACTACTATAGGCGTAGCCTGAAAATCCTGGGTCCTAGGAAAACTATTACAGGCCCCCCCCCACATACCATTTTTATATGTTGTATATTTTTTATTATAGTTGTTGCTAATCACATGCAAATGAGATTCTCCAAAATCGAAGATAAAGAATAACATAACATAATGTTCATAGCAATATCAATATAAAAATTGTAAGGATGCACTCCCAATTTATTCGTGTTGTTTAGGTTCGGGTTGAAGTACCCATATCATGTATGTAAAAACCTAAACAAAAAAGCACTCCAGGAACACTTGAATTATAGGATTTTAAAGAAGTTGTTCTTTATTCCGAAATTAGTAATTTGTGGAAAAGCAAGCGATAAACTGAACGTTTCGGCCCAACCTGAGCCTTTCTCACAATCGCTGTAGAAAATAAGAACAAAATAAGGATATAATATATACAGTGAAGGAAATAAGTATTTGATCTCTTGCTGATTTTGTAAGTTTGCCCACTGTCAAAGACATGAACAGTCTACAATTTTTAGGCAAGGTTAATTTTACCAGTGAGAGATAGATTATATAAAAAAAAAAAAAGAAAATCACATTGTCAAAATTATATCTATTTATTTGCATTGTGCATAGAGAAATAAGTATTTGATCCCTTTGGCAAACAAGACTTAATACTTGGTGGCAAAACCCTTGTTGGCAAGCACAGCAGTCAGACATTTTTTGTAGTTGATGATGAGGTTTGCACACGTTAGATGGAATTTTGGCCGACACCTCTTTGCAGATCATCTGTAAATCATTAAGATTTCGAGGCTGTCGCTTGGCAACTCTGATCTTCAGCTCCTTCCATAAGTTTTCGATGGGATTAAGGTCTGGAGACTGGCTAGGCCACTCCATGACCTTAATGTGCTTCTTTTTAAGCCACTCCTTTGTTGCCTTGGCTGTATGTTTCGGGTCATTGTCGTGCTGGAAGACCCAGCCGCGAGCCATTTTTAATGTCCTGGTGGAGAGAAGGAGGTTGTCACTCAGAATTTGACGGTACATGGCTCCATCCATTCTCCCATTGATGCGGTGAAGTAGTCCTGTGACCTTAGCAGAGAAACACCCCCAAAACATAATGTTTCCACCTCCATGCTTGACAGTGGGGACGGTGTTCTTTGGGTCATAGGCAGCATTTCTCTTCCTCCAAACACGGAGAGTAGAGTTAATGCCAAAGAGCTCAATTTTAGTCTCATCTGACCACAGCACCTTCTCCCAATCACTCTCAGAATCATCCAGATGTTCATTTGCAAACTTCAGACGGGCCTGTACATGTGCCTTCTTGAGAAGGGGGGACCTTGCGGGCACTGCAGGATTTTAATCCATTACGGCGTAATGTGTTACCAATGGTTTTCTTGGTGACTGTGGTCCCAGCTGCCTTGAGATCATTAACAAGTTCCCCCCGTGTAGTTTTCGGCTGAGCTCTCACCTTCCTCGGGATCAAGGATACCCCACGAGGTGAGATTTTGCATGGAGCCCCAGATCGATGTCGATTGACAGTCATTTTGTATGTCTTCCATTTTCTTACTATTGCACCAACAGTTGTCTCCTTCTCACCCAGTGTCTTACTTATGGTTTTGTAGCCCATTCCAGCCTTGTGCAGGTCTATGATCTTGTCCCTGACATCCTTAGACAGCTCTTTGGTCTTGCCCATGTTGTAGAGGTTAGAGTCAGACTGATTAATGGAGTCTGTGGACAGGAGTCTTTTATACAGGTGACCATTTAAGACAGCGGTCTTTAATGCAGGCACCAAGTTGATTTGGAGCGTGTAACTGGTCTGGAGGAGGCTGAACTCTTAATGGTTGGTAGGGGATCAAATACTTATTTCTCTGTGCACAATGTAAATAAATATATATAATTTTGACTATGTGATTTTCTTTTTTTTTTTATATATAATCTATCTCTCACTGGTAAAATTAACCTAGCCTAAAAATTCTAGACTGTTCATGACTTTGACAGTGGGCAAACTTACAAAATCAGCAAGGGATCAAATACTTATTTCCTTCACTGTATCTCAACTAAAGATAGAATATATACATGTAAAGTACATAGAAACTAGAACTTGACATCTGTACTAGAATTCAGTTAGAATAGCTGATACATCAAACATAGACATAACAAATTTCATCAAAAAGACAGAAATACCATCAATACATAGCCATAGAGGTAGTCTAGAATATAAACATAATTTGCGATCAATGTACATAAGCAATATATAGCTAACTGAGATCACTAAGGCATATATGGTATTATGGTGAAATCACCAGGGTATACTTATGAGAAAAATATAGTAATGCATGAAATGATTACATGATGAAAAAATTACATACAGCAATTACCGGAGGGGCATCAGCAAAATGCCCCTCAAGACCATACCATAAAGTACCGGTAGATATGGAATAGTGGCTAGGAGAGGACATAATAAAAGGAACGAGCATAGTTAGTAATCGTCAGAGAGACGATAATACCGGGAGGAACATAGCTAGAAAGCAGAGCGAATAGATGACAGTCAAAACGAACCTAGCGGTTAGGAGAGGACATAATAGAAGGAACATATGAAATAATCGTCAGAGAGATGGTAGTGTCAAGGGGAACGTAACCAGGAAGCAGTGTGAATAAATGGTGGACATAACGAACCTGCATAAGATAAGCCGAGGATGTGTAGTAGGCGTCCTCCCGACGCTCCAAATAAGTCAGTGTGCATCCAGGATTGTAGAACGGAACCAGATATAGGGCATGAAGTCCCTATACCAGATATCCGGTCTCGCTATGTCGGTGGAACGCAAGCCCATAGTGGCGCATGCGCAGTATGATTGAGTGAGTTGCGGTGTTCACTATGGGCTTGCGTTCCACCGACATAGCGAGACCGGATATCCGGTATAGGGACTTCATGCCCTATATCTGGTTCCGTTCTACAATCCTGGATGCACACGGACTTATTTGGAGCGTCGGGAGGACGCCTACTACACATCCTCGGCTTATCTTATGCAGGTTCGTTATGTCCACCATTTATTCACACTGCTTCCTGGTTACGTTCCCCTTGACACTACCATCTCTCTGACGATTATTTCATATGTTCCTTCTATTATGTCCTCTCCTAACCGCTAGGTTCGTTTTGACTGTCATCTATTCGCTCTGCTTTCTAGCTACGTTCCTCCCGGTATTATCGTCTCTCTGACGATTACTGATAACTATGCTCGTTCCTTTTATTATGTCCTCTCCTAGCCACTATTCCATATCTACTGGTACTTTATGGTATGGTCTTGAGGGGCATTTTGCTGATGCCCCTCCGGTAATTGCTGTATGTAATTTTTTCATCATGTAATCATTTCATGCATTACTATATTTTTCTCATAAGTATACCCTGGTGATTTCACCATAATACCATATATGCCTTAGTGATCTCAGTTAGCTATATATTGCTTATGTACATTGATCGCAAATTATGTTTATATTCTAGACTACCTCTATGGCTATGTATTGATGGTATTTCTGTCTTTTTGATGAAATTTGGTATGTCTATGTTTGATGTATCAGCTATTCTAACTGAATTCTAGTACAGATGTCAAGTTCTAGTTTCTATGTACTTTACATGTATATATTCTATCTTTAGTTGAGATATATATTATATCCTTATTTTGTTCTTATTTTCTACAGCGATTGTGAGAAAGGCTCAGGTTGGGCCGAAACGTTCAGTTTATCGCTTGCTTTTCCACAAATTACTAATTTCGGAATAAAGAATAACTTCTTTAAAATCCTATAATTCAAGTGTTCCTGGAGTGCTTTTTTGTTTAGGTTTTTACATACATAATGTTCATAGCAAACATCAATTCCTTTGGGGTGATTTGTCAGGTTCGTGTACAGTAATATAATTTAACAGTTATTATCTATAAATTGTATTTGGCATTTTCTTTTGTTCAATGTTGTATACATCCAAGATCAGAAAATGGCGAGTGTGATAACAAAAAATTGCTCATTTTCACTCCCCTGATCCTCTATTCCTATTAACACCTCGTCAAGGGCCCTTGAAAATTAAGAAACAGTTAGGGAGCTTAGGGTGGATTTAACATATAACTATTGATTACCGTTAGGGTATGTTCACACAGGCGGATAAGCTACATAATAGCACGCAGCGTATCCGCCCTTGTCGCTGGCAGGGAATTTTGGCCGAAAAAAACTGCTCCAAATTGTGGTGCAGTTTCTCAGCCAGGAATGTCCACTGCGGTATTCCTGCAATGAAAAAAACCCCTGAAAATACATACCATGGCGACGCATTTCTCTGACATCCTGACGTTCTTTAGCCCTGGGGTGACGTTTCATCCCATGTGACCACTGCAGCCTGTGATTGGCTGCAGCGGTCACATGGGATTAAACGTCATCCCAGGATGCCAGCCTGGACGAAGAAGCATAGAATTCTGGGGAAGTTTTGAAGATTTTTTTCCCGCAGCTTTTCCGTTGCAAAAATCACAACATCTGCTATTTGTTGCATGTTTTACCTCTCCATTGAATTGAATGGGGAAGCCCTCAACAGAAAAAGCAGCAATTACGCAAATACAGTTGACATGCTGCGGATTAAAAAAATCGCACCGCAGGTCAATTTCTGAGCGTTTGTTCCGCTTATCATTTACGCAGCGTGTGGATGAGATTATTCCAAAATCTGTTGTGGAAAATCCGCAGTATTTAGGCTAAGGGTATGTGCAGACGATGAGAGGCTTTTACGTCTGAAATGACAGACTGTTTTCAGGAGAAAACAGCTGCCTCGTTTCAGCCGCAAAAGCTCCTCATCGCATTTTGCGAGGCTTCTCTGACAGCCGTAAATTTTGAGCTGTGCTTCATTGAGTTCAATGAAGAACGGCTCAAATTACGTCTGAAAGAAGTGTCCTGCACTTCTTTTGACGAGGCTGTATTTTTACGCGTCGTCGTTTGACAGCTGTCAAACGACGACGCGTAAATGACAGGTTGTCTGCACAGTACGTCGGCAAACCCATTCAAATGAATGGGCAGATGTTTGCCGACGTATTGTAGCCCTATTTTCAGACGTAAAACGAGGCATAATACGCCTCGTTTACGTCTGAAAATAGGTCGTGTGAACCCAGCCTAAGTGTGAAGTTACCCTTAGGGTATGTTCACACGTAGCATAAACACTGCAGACTTTCCGCAACTAATTTAATTGCAAAAATCACAACTCAGAGAAAAAAACAACCTTTTTTTGTTTAAATTTAATAAAAAGGCTATACTTACATTGTCATAGCGACGCTTTCTTCTGTTCTTATCTGTTCTTTTAGGGCTCATTTACACGAGCGTGTTATACGTCCGTGCAAAATCACGCGCATCGCACAGACCTATATTAGTCTATGGGGCCGTGCAGACAGGTGCGTGATTTTTACGCAGCGTAAGTCCGCTGCGAAAACTCACGTCATGTCCTATATTTGTGCGCTGTTCGCGCATCACGCACCCATTGAAGTCAATGAGTGCGTTAAAACCACGCATGTCACACGGAAGCACTTCCGTGGAACAAGCATGATTCGCGCAACAACACTGAAAAGGATGAATGAAAACAGAAAAGCACCACGTGCTTTTCTGTTTACAAACATCCAAACGGAGTGTCATAATGATGGCGGCTGCGCGAAAATCACGCAGCCACGCATCATATGGTGATGACACACGGAGCTGTTAAGTGCCTTTTGCGCACGCAAAACGCAGCGTTTTTTGCGTGCGCAAAACGCACACGCTTGTGTAAATGAGCCCTTAGAGCAACTTTGTCCTCACTGGTGCTATGACTAGTTACTACAATTAGGCCCTGTTCACACGGAGTATTTGGCAGGCAGAAAAAATCTGCCTCAAAATTTCTGATGGAATTTCGAGGCAGATTTTGACCTGCCTGCACTTTCTTGCCGTGGTTTTTGCAGTGCTTTTTGCCTGTGGCTATTGAGCTGCGTGGGCAAAAAATGCAGCGGAAAATTCTTTTATTGATTTCGAGGCGTAACCAATCAATGGGAATCAATGGAAGGCAAAAATCAATAGGAGGTGGTTTCGGACGTTTTTTGGCGTTGATTCCGACGCGGTTTCTGTGTCATAATCATCGCCAAAAAACTGTGTGAACTGGGCCTTACTGTCCCTGGATTTCTGCATTGATTACTAATAAAATGTGGTCTGATTGTTATCTAAGTCACATTAATAGACAAATACAATCTATCTAAACTAATAACACACAGTTTTACTGTTCATGTCTTTTTTTGAACACATGTTTGTGGCTGCATAAAAGATGCGATCAACCCATAAACGAGTGTTTGCTCATTCATCGACTGGTCTTTGCCCTGTTTACACAGGGTAATATTTGGGAACGACCATTCGTACGAACGCTTGTTCACCGATCATTGACCCGTGTAAAAGAGCCTTTACTTTCTGTTTCTTGTGCTTGAATTATTAATCTAGTTGTGTCTAAAGTTTGGGATTTGTTTTCAATAATGAGTATCAATGGACAAGTCAGATCAGTAGTCGTTTATTACAAGAAGCTGTCAGAAGTCACTCCACTTATGTATCAACCGCTTTAGAACAGCTTTTCTACAACACGTCAGTCTACTGCAACCCAGAACAGACTCTTTTGTGTCTGCTGTGCCCAGACCGGGCTCTGTTTGAATGTGCAATTCGTTGTCAGATGACTGCTGTGTTGAGTCGTGTGAAATTCATCAAATGTTACCTTACGGAAAATTTGTGTAAACATGTTATTTCAACCAAGCAAAGT
Organism: Rhinoderma darwinii; assembly: GCF_050947455.1. NCBI lineage: Eukaryota > Metazoa > Chordata > Amphibia > Anura > Rhinodermatidae > Rhinoderma > Rhinoderma darwinii. The sequence goes on along the minus strand of NC_134690.1, from coordinate 202,215,792 downwards.
CCTTTAATTGCTAGAAGGCAGACAACAAGCAGCTCTGTGCGTCCAAATGCAAGGTGAAATAGCAAGTGAACCATCTTCAAAGGGGTCACCTAACATTAACATTATGGTATTTGTATAAATGGCAACTTTCACATTAATTAATCCGGAAAGGAAGAAATACAAGCAGCCAGTACGGAATCACAGTTTAATGTGTGCACGGGACTCACAAAGGTTATTCATAGTGAATTGTTAGAATTTTTCTTCACACCATTATACTAATTGCTTAACGAAAAACTATGGCAGGAAGACAAAAAGTCCCCCCTACCTCTTCCTCCGCAACTGCAGATTAAAAAAATATATTCATCTCGAAGTCTACAGTCCAATGTTAAGTTGCGGCCAGTCATCTTCCTCTCCCTCCCAGAATTGCTGGTGATGTTTACGCATACAGGAAGCGAGGCTGGACTTCCAAAGGAGCATTGAGATCTAGATACTGATAAAAAAAAAACAGCTATAGTGAAAATTATTAGTGCGTTTACACTAAGGCCTCATGCACACGACCGTAGCCATGTGCACGGCCGTGATTTTCGGGTCGGCCGGGAGCGGACTGTCAGCCGCAAGGCGCCCGCAAATCGCGGGGAATGCACATTGCCGCGGCCAATATTTTCAATGAGCCCGGACCGCAGAAGACGGCCGTAATAAGACATGTCCTTTCTTTCTGCCGTGCGGGCTCCCGGGCCATGCACAGACCGTAAGAACTACGGTCGTGTGCATGGCCCCATAGAAATGAATGGGGCCGCAATTCTCCCGTGGATTTTCGGGGGAATTGCGGCCGCAAAAGCACGTTCGTGTGCATGGGGCCTAAGCGGTTTTTGTTTTGTTTTAGTCTTTTGTTGCCAAATAAACATGAGCTTTGTTCACACTAGCGTCATGATTTCTGTTTATAATGGACATGGCAGTTATGGTAAATATGTTTGCAAACGGATTCAGAGGAATCCTGACTGAACCCATTGACTTATTAGGGCACATTCAGACGTGGCGGAATTGCTCTTGAATTCCGCTGCGGACAGTCCGCAGTGAAATTCTGCAGCAGCCGTTTTTTAAATTTGTTTCTATACATTTTTAGGAAACTTAGTTCAGACGTTGCGGAAAATAACTGTGTGGAATTTAGGCTGCGGTGCAGAATTTTCCCTCTGCAGCATGCTTATTACGTTGCAGAGAAGCAGCGGAATTTCACTGCGGATTTCAGCCTTTGCAATGCAAAAACGTAAATCTGCAGCAAGTCCGCTGTGATATCTGCAATGTCTGAATTACCTGTCAAATATGCAAATGTTGCTGCAAATTCGAATAATTTCCTCTTTAGTGTGTATTTACTTATATATCCTGAGACAAACATTAATCCTGAATATGAATGCAATGAATTGAGATTTAACACATTAAATATAGTTTGACGTTAAAACTGCTGATAGGAAAATATGGGATTTGAGAATTACAGTGACATGGTTGTAGTACAAAAAAAATGACATGTCCAGAGATTCATTTAATACACAGAACTCAGGTGCAGCTGGCAATTGTGCTATTACTAACTCAATGTAAGTATTATTTCCGTAAGCCTTTTCGGCATGATGCTGTGGCCACCAACAGTGCAGTTCTGAGCTCTAAGCTCTTGTAATGGATGATCAAGTTTTAATATGAAAGGATTGTCACAGAGAAATATAGCTTCACAATGGTTAACAAATCTGTTCCAATTCCTCAAAGCCCTTAGGGTATGTTCACACGGCCTATTTACGGACGTAAATCGGGCGTTTTTGCCCCGAATTACGCCCGAAAATAGCGCCTCAATAGCGCTGACAAACATCTGCCCATTGAAAGCAATGGGCAGACGTTTGTCTGTTCACACGAGGCGTATATTTACGCGCCGCTGTCAAATGACGGCGCGCAAATAGACGCCAATGAATAGCAGCGCTAATTACGGCCGTAATTGACGCGGCGTTCAAGCGCCTGCACATGCCGGTACGGCTGAAATTACGGGGATGTTTTCAGGCTGAAACATCCCCGTAATTTCAGCCGTTACGGACCCCCGCCGTGTGAACATACCCTTAGTCACATCAAAACTGCCTGGCTGGCAAACTTCCTTTTAACCCTAAATTGTCAGAAACATTTGAATTTATACCGCAGGTTTTCCAAGGAACATTTTATAATGATAAAGATATTTTTTTTTAAGTTGGTATAAAAAGAAATACAGCTGACTGTTAAATGTACCTCTGATGTATGTTAAATATATACTTGTTTTTATATATATATATATATATATATATATATATATATATATATATGCAAACCTTTTCAGCAAGGATAGGCTGAGGAGAACTAAACAATTTATCATCGTGGACTAGAAAACCAATCTTCTGGATAGCAGGGACATGGATATCACGGCAGATAATACCATAGACTGTGGTAGGCACCAGAGGTTACCAAGCCAATAAACATTATCAACTAGAGGGAAAAACACCACACACCAGGGACTTCTTTACCAAATAAGTCAACATCAGGGACTAGTGAACCAAACTACTGGACACCAGGGACGCTAAACCACTTGTTTCATATCAGGGAAATTGGCCCGCTCTCTATGTAAGGCCCCATTTTGCTAGTTTTGGACTATGCACAAAACGAACGTGGTCCTTTTTCCTCTGCCTGGAAAAGCATGCAAATCTCCAGAACCCCTTGTTTTCTTTCTGAACTTAGCTTGGTGCGGCCTTCCACCTGGTCATGGCTACAGCAGACGCGAAACCCAAGGCACAGGAAGTTTCAGTAAAGCTTCTATTATTCCTTAGGCAACGTTTCAACCACGCAGGGCCTTTCTCAAGCCAGAACAAGATTCAAGTTCTTGTTCTGGCTTGAGACAGACCCTGGGCTAATAAGAGATTGGGGAGCAGGATGTACTCTCCTCTATGTGTGCAGTGTATAGAAGACATGATAGCCATTAGGCTTCATCCACTAGCTCAAGGAAAACTAATTCGAGATAATGTCTGCAGGGGGGGGGGGGGGAGATGCTGAAAAATGCCATATATAAGTAATATAATGGCCAGAAATAGTGTTATCCCTCATGTGAACGATTATTCTGTAAGGTTAGCTGAACTTTAAGCTTTACTCAAACTTCGGGTGCCTTGGATCTCGCCTCAGACAAAAATGTAACATATTGTTTAATACATTTTTATCAGTAATTCAAATACGCACCTTTAGCATTATCAAATATAATGCCATACTTTGGAGGCATTCCAGAACATATATTTCTCCTACAAGCCCCTCATCCCAGCTACGGACCTCATCCATCAAAAGCAAATTAGGAATTTGGCAATGAACAGTTTTGTCTGGCTTCAGTATGCTCATTTGCATATATTAAATAAAGTGATTTTCTCTGCAAAGGAGCCACCCATGTGAAAAAGGAAAATAACATTACATTCAGGTGAGCCTACACTATATTACCCTGTCGCTAGTTTGATAGGTACGTTTCTGGTGACAGACTCCCTTTAATATTTCAAATTCTGAAGCCAGACAAAACTGTTCATTGCCAAATTCCTAAGTTGCTTTTGATGGATGAGGTCCGTAGCTGGAATGAGGGGCTTTAAGGAGACGTCTATACTAATATAATGCTCTGGAATGCATCCCACGTATAGCATTATTTTTGATATTTGTGAAGGTGCATGGGTCATTTGAATTACTGATAAATATTTTTCTTCTATAGACACTATACTGGGGTACTCTGATAGTGAGGAAAGAAAACAAGGGGAACAAAAATAAAGACTATAAAACTATGACAGTTTCCTCCACAATTTTATAATGATAGCAAGGTGTAAAGGGGATTTCAGGGCGTAAATAAAAAATTTATTAGCTAATAATTTATTACAAATTTTAATATACTTACCTTATAGATTCTAAGGTTTTTCAGTCCCTCTTTTTTCAAACTGTAAATAAAGATATGATGTCCATATCACATGACCGCAGTGGCCAGTTGAGACCTGCCATGATAGCGTTTTATCCCTGCTGACATCACGTCGTGCACCCTTATCAGTTATGTGATTACATACAGTTTCCTGCCACAGGAACAAAGAAGTATCAATAAGGTACATATGTTAAATATTTTCTTTAAATTTTTACCATATATCTTGACATTCCAGAAAACCCCTTTAAATTTGTATAGTTGTAAGGTTGCGGGCCCTTGGCAGATGGTAATATAGGGCCTGGTGCAGGTTGTGTCATAGGATAGATGGTAGATGAAGACAAGAGGTAGTTGCAAAACACCAAAGTTTATTTTAGGCTGGCACCAATGGTACTCACGACCACATGTATATGCAGAACTTCCCACTATATGGGAGGCACAATAATTAGGTACCGCTCAGACAGCCTCAGGTGGCTGGCTTGCTGTGATATGTTGAAGACAGAGACATGAGCGCCCTTTCTTGGTACAGGGATTGGTCTGGAAAATTTAGACCTAGTAGGCCACCACTGCTCACACACAAGGACACCAGACAATGGGGGACTCTTGCTCTCAGCCACCACTCGCTCTTCAGGACCTCTGCCACACAGGCGCAAGAATCAGCACCACTGCCTTCCCAGCAGCACACAACCTCCGTTAAAGCTCTTTCTCCTCTGCAGCACAGATCCTCCTCCTTAGCTCTCTCCCTCTCTCCTTACAGCACAGAGCCCAAGTAACAGCAAATTCCTCCCAACATCTTTTGGAGGGTTCTCCACAGTTTTATGCATGAAGTTCTCTCACAGCATTAAAGAAAACCTATCAGGTGAGATCTATCTGAGAGCAACATATGATACAGGGAGAGAAGCTGAGCTCTGTGATATATAGCTTCATGTTATTTGAGGCAGGATTTCTGAGTAAAAAGGAAGAGTATACCCTGACAGGACTCCAAGGAGAGACAGTAAGGGCACATTCAGACGTGGCGGAATTGCTGTTGAATTCTGCTGCGGACAGTCCGCAGTGGAATTCTGCAGCAGACGTTTTTTTCATTTCTTTCTATACATTTTTAGGAAAGTTAGTTCAGACGGTGCAGAAAATAACTGCGGAAAATGCTCATTCCATTGCGGAGAAGAAGCGGAATTTCACTGCCGATTTCAGCCTTTGCAATGCAAAAACTGAAATCTGTGGCAAGGCCGCTGTGATATCTGCAACGTCTGAATTACCTGTCAAATATGCATATGTTGAGGCAGACTCGTTGAGTAATTGCCCCAAATCTGCACCAACATTTGCAGCGGAAAAATTCTGCCACGTCTGAACATGGCCTTAGAGTCCTGCTAGCCCTGCCCACATAGCTTTCTCTGTACATCCACTGATCCAGAAAAAGCTGTCAATCACTGTGTGTGGCATAAATAATTGGAAAAACAAGGATATCTGGGCGCTACCGGATTAAGGACATAGACTGGAATCCATTTAAAAGAGTTTTTTTTATTCAACGTGTTTCAACACCGAACAAGTGTCTTCCTCAGGCAAGTCTTTTCATTCACGTTTTTTCGTATCCCTTTCTTATTATTTTGGGTGTGCGCAATTTTGCCTTTTCCTCTCTCCTAGTATTCCTCAGGCAAGTGACTCCTTGGAGTCCTGTCAGGGTATACTCTGCTTTTTACTCAGAAATCCTGCCTCAACTCGCATAAACCTATATATCACAGAGCTCAGCATCTCTCCCTCTATCATATGCTGTGCTCAGATAGAGCGGTATAAATTACCTGACAGGTTTCCTTTGAGCTCGGCCCCTAGTGCTAGGCTCCACTCCCAGCATGATGACGTGGCGCACGTACTTGCATGCTTTATCAATCAATTATGGGGAGGCACACACAGACAAAATGCCTCCTAGGCCGTACACCCTGCCGCCTACAATTTAGAGCGAAGCATCTCTTACCATGCCTGTAAATGAACTGGAACGCTGTCATCTCAGTGGCTGGACTGACCACTCCTCTTTTGCAAAGACGCCTAACGGAAAACAGCAGATAACAGCAGACAACAGGACATCTTAAATGTGCAGTGCACTATTATACTTTCATGCTATGTACAATCCAGAAGAGGGCCCAAAATACAATAAAATATGTAAAGAAAACATTTCCCTTCAACTTGGGAATTTCCCCCCAAAAAAATTTACATAGGGGGTAAACTTACAGAATAGAACATCCAAATGTGTAACATACATTTTCACAATAAGGCACATATAGAAAAAACAACAACCTGAAAACAGCATATTTACCACATTTACTCTCTTAAATCAATTGGAAGTACAACATTTTAAAGGGACCCCCTCACCCTCCTCCTATTACTAAGGTCTCATGCAGCTGGAACCCATTTGTGCTGTCTTCCTGAGTCTTTTTTCAAGGAAGATCAAGCTCCTAAAAACGACTAATGTATGGTTAATATATGAATGGGATTATGTTACATGTGTAACTGCGTATAGTATAATATATATATATACCTCTATAAATATAATATACTTAAATAAATATCTGACTGGTTACATCTTGTACTACTATTCACCACATTAGCCTTAACAATGGATTCAGTTTTATTTATTGGGAAACATTTGTCTTTTAGATCTAAGAGATTACAAGTCATGGCACTCCAGTGATGGACATTAAGTAATCTGTATGGAAAAGCAGATCTGTTTAGTTTTAACTCATCCGTCAAGTATCATTTACCTTGTATAAATATTTAAGAGACTTCAGCAAAATTCTTCAACTGTGTCCACTGTGTGACAAGTGAATTTGCTAGACCTTTGGGAAGTTAGTGGCTATACTTTTCCCTTCTCACATCCAGCGCATATGTTCCTTAAATTAGACGCAGACATTAGCAGATGATGTTGGCATCACATCTGGCTTCTGTTTTCTAGCAGATGCAACTGTTACAAAGGAAGCTACTATTAAAGGTGCTGTGCCTGCTGGAGGAACTATGAACAAACCATATAACCCTTTTATTAAAACATTGTGCTAGATGCAGCTGGTCGTGATGACATGAAAGCAGTACATAGATAGTGCTTATTGAACAGTTTGACTTTTCACAGTCTAGTGTAATATAAATACAGTGTCTATAAATATATATATATATATATATATATATATATATACATACACACACACACACACACACACACACACACACACACACACACACACACACACACACACACACAGACTATCTGGCTAAAGGTATGTGGACACCTGACTATCACACCTATATGAGCTTGTTGGGGATCCCATTCCAAGACCACGGGTGTTAATATGGAGTTGTGCTTTCCTTTACATTATAGCAGCCTCCACACTTCTAGGAAGGCTTTCTACCAGTTTGTGGAGTATATCTGTGGGAATTGGTGCCCATTCAGCCAAGAGAGAATTTTTGGGGTCAGACGCTTATGTTGGATGAGAAGTTCTCCTTCGCAGTTGGCCTTCTCTTCAACCAAATGGTGTTTGACAGGGTTGAGGTCAGGGCTCTGTTCAGGCCACTTGAGTTCCTCCACCCCATGCCTTTATGGATCTTGCTTTGTGCACTGGGTCCCCATCATTCCTGGAACAGGAAACCTTTCCAAAACGGTTCCCACAAAAGTAGAAGACACTTGTGCATATAAGACGTTTCCATATTCAGAAGAGGAGAGGCTGTTATAGCCCAACTCCTTTTGACAATATAGTATATGTGTCTTCATGGTTATAGAATATCATAGACTTAATGATTACCATAAGCATGGTTTAAGCAGTTTTCGTTTTTTTGCAGGGATACATAATGTACTACTGTATGACGCTAGCTGTCAAACGTAATGTTTAGGAGTAATGCAACACTTGTAAGTTCTTTTATGTGGAAAGGAAGGAGACATCAAGCAATAATTCCAGGAAAAAATATACAGATAGTTCTCCTCTACAAGGAAAGATATGTAACCGGAGACATCAATCTATGGACAGATCTGTTTTGCTCATTCGAAACACATCAGCACAGAGAATGGTTCCGTTTATAAGAGATAATACCTGAATAGGCTCAATGAATACTAGCCTTGAGACATCCAACAAGATGATGGGGTCCAAAAGCTACCCACAAATGGGTATTTCTGTTTAGCTAATATCCACGTCTGTAACCTGCTGGAGAAATCTGTCAGCAAGTGTTCAGTTACCATGCAAAGTCACCACAGAGAAAATGAAGCGGTGACCATTGAAATCTGGGTGAAATAGAGTGTTTTCTGCTATGGCTATCTGATGGTGGTAATGTATGAGGAAACCTTATCTAGTAACTCAAAAAGCCCTAATAGGGTATTTATAAACCAGACAACGCCTTTAACCCTGGATAAATAACATGAAAGCCGATCTAGAAAGAGAACAACACGTATTAGTGCCATTTGGTAGTTGATAGTATAAATTAGGGAAAGGTTTGTCAGAAGATTGTCAGATCTTCAGGTAGTTACATTAGTTGGTTGGTCAGTTTTCTTTCTTCTGGACGAGGACTCCATCCATAGTTCAAAAAATGTAGCAGTAGGTCAACTGGTTCCATACAATTTTTTCCAAATTCTGTCTTGTGTTTGCTTCTTTTTTTGTTTTATTCATTAGGAAACTAGACTACAGGTTTTACTGTGACAGGAACCAATATTATTCTATAACTTCCTATAACAAACTAGGGACATGTTTGGAGCTATTCATGAGCAACAGAAAATGGCAAAATTTTTATAAATATTTCTAGCACAGGGATGGTGTAGTCCAGTGTTTCTAAACTTTTTCAAGCCAAGTACCCCTTAGTGACAAAATGTTTTAACTGAGTACCTTCAATGAAGCGATCAGTTTTAAGGGTCTGCTCACACTGCTGTCAGAGGCTGTGTTTGGAGTCTCCATCGAAGATCCTGTCAGATTTGACAGGAATGATAGCACAGCATGCAGCGATATTCTTCCCTTCAAAATAATGGACACATCAACAGTACAAATTCTTGATTTCTGACCGGAAGATTAGAACAAAAAGCAGCTTGCACATGCACATTTTTTTCTTTATGCCCCGCACGTTTTTATAAGACATGCCCCAAACTAACAGCATTTGAATCGTAAATAGTTCATATGATTACTTTCAGGAGACCCCTAAAATTCTTACAGATTACACATCAGACTTGTTCAGATCACCCATTATGCAGTCCATGGGCCAGGCCCACCTCTATACAGACCCCAGACCAGACCATGTAAAAATGACAGATCCCAGATCAGACCAACTAATAATGACAGACCCCAGATCAGGTCCCTAATAATGACAGACCCAAGATCAGACCCCCTAATAATGATAGACCCTAGATAAGACCCTTTAATACTAACAGACTCCAGATCAGACCCAAGATCAGACCCCCTAATACTGACAGAACCCTCTAGTAATGGCAAACCTCAGATCACATCCACTAATAATAACAGACCCCTGATCAGACTCTGCCCGTTTCCCTGGAGCTATAAAGGATGAGGAGGAGGCGACGGCAGAGGCAGCAGGACCCTCATGAAGGTGGCAGTGGCAGGACTCTAAAAGAAGCGGCAGTGGCAGAGCGGACTTCTTGAGGTGGTTGGGCTTTAGGCACGTTAGCTCGCACATCAGTACCTTAGCAGCCAGCAATAAAGCTTTTCAAAACACCAGGGCAGTCTTATATTATTATATTTTTTTAGTACTCAGCGTACCCCCCTAGCCTGCAGTGCTAACCCCCTTGGATATGCGTACCGCAAGTTGAGAACCACTTTAGTGGACTATACAACAGTGGCTCCCAATTAGGGTTCCCTGAAAGTGGAACCAACCCTGCGTTTCCTTAGAACCTGGTCAGCAAATCCCCAGATGACAGCAGCAGCAGCAAGACCTATCAATTTTAAAGCCATTTCTTAGATGCTTGTGATGGTATAATGGTCTAGTTCTTTTCATACCCAGGGAAAGAACCAAACAGATAGCACAATTCACCTATAGGACCCCTCTTTCACACCACTGCGGTTTGGGTTGAGGTGCTTATCCAGCCCCAAGACTTTGGTCAATTAAGCTATTCCAATGTTCAGATACCTGAATAATCTCTAACGGAGAGGAACCCAGAATACATGGGAATGGGTTGGAGTAACTGTTGCTACAGGTAACAACAGAATTTTTTAAATGTACCAGTCATGGCAGTTCAATGGTTTGGGGATACAGGAGCATAATCAAACAAGCCAGAGGTCAGGTAACAGAGATCAGGCAGAACTGGGTATGCATTTCCATGGAGCAGACAGGATCATAGCCGAACAAGCTAGGCATCATGTAACGGGGGTCAGGCAGAACCAGGATGCAGTACTGTGGAGCAAGCAGAAGCTAGTCAAACAAGCCAGAGGTTAGGTGATCGAGACCTGGCAGAACCAGGTATGCAGTACCATGGAAAATCCAAAAAGTAGTCAGGGAAGCGGGTTCATAACAGGTCAGTTAAAGTTCCCCTTTAGGGCCATTGCTCCCACATAATAATAGTGCCCTCTAAGTAAGCTTCACAGTAAAAGTAACAAAAAAGCAAACTAACCCAACCCCGTTCATACGATGAACGAAGCATCTCAAGCTACAGGCTTCGTCTGGCCTGTAGCCTGCGCTGTTAGCGGCATTGTGCAGGTTGGTGAGATGACGTCACTGCATTAAGTTGGCCTGCGACAAAGTCCCAGCACCTCTCAGGGCATGACCAGACGTGGCGGAATTGCTCTGGAATTCCGCTGCGGACAGTCCGCTGCGGAAATCCGCAGCGTACACGTTTCTCCATTGCTTTCCACAGCTTTTTAGTGAGGTTCGTTTACACGTTGCGGAAAACTCCGCTGCGGACCATAGGCTGCGGTGCGGAATTTGGTGTCCGTAACATACACTGGTTGTTGCGGACGTGTAGCGGACTTGTTGCGGACTCATTGCAGAATTTCTCCATTGACTTCAATGGAGAGTCAAAATTCCGCAATGAAGTCCGCAGATGTTATGTGTGTTGCGTAGCATATTTGTTTTACGAACATGATATTTCTTCATTCTGGGTGGACCTATGTATTTCTAGGTCTACAGCCAGACTGAGGCCACATGCACACTAACGTAAAAACGGCCGTAATCACGGGCCGTTATTACTGCACGGGTAGGCCCATAGAAGTCAATGGGGCTCCCGTAATTACGGGTGACTACGTGTGTGCATCCGTATTTACGGGAGCGTTGCTAGGCGACGTCAGGAGGCAGTCACTGTCCAGGGTGCTGAAAGAGTTAAACGATCGGCAGTAACTGTTTCAGCACCCAGGACAGTGACTTCCGATCACAATATACATCAACCTGTAAAAAAAATAGAAGTTCCTACTTACCGAGAACTCCCTGCTTCTTCCTCCAGTCCGGCCTCCCGGGATGACGTTTCAGTCCAAGTGACGGCTGCAGCCAATCACAGGCTGCAGCGGTCACATGGACTGCCGCGTCATCCAGGGAGCTCGGGCTGGATGTTGAAAGAGGGACGCCTCACCAAGACAACGGCCGGGTAAGTATGAATTTCTTTTACTTTTACTAGGGAAAGGGCTGTCCTTTCTCTCTATCCTGCACTGATAGAGAGAAGGGAAGTACTTTCACCTCAATACGCAACGGCTAGTCCGCATCAATTTAATGCCCATTTTAGGCAGAGCCGCAACAGAATCTGCAATGCAGATTATGTGCGACATTGATGCGGACAGTGGCGAAAGAAATACGCCACGTCTGGTCATGCCCTTAGGCCGCAGGCATGAAGTGGCCCCTGGCTTACCAGAGCGAATGGTGGTGGAGGGAGCCGATGACTTACACGGACTCTTAACTTTATTAAAATGGTCAATATGTTGTATGATAAAAATAAATGTAACAAAAAAGGCAGCACTTGAGGAAGTGTGACTTAGTGTGGTTATGTTTTTGACACAAGACAATACAACGTGATGATGCAGCAGTAAAATAATTTGCTGAATATAGCAAAGGCAAAACAGTATCTGTGGCATTTATTAAACATATATTAGTTGAAGATTGTAACTGCTCTCCTTTTTACAATCATTTACAACAAACAGAAGTTATTTTGTATGTGTTCAAATGTATGACTCCTGTACTTGCAAAAATATAAATGGAAATGAACACTCCATGGCCACGTTTTGAGGTGAACAGTTGTGATGGATAGGACCCCACATTGCCTCCAGAACAGACTTAATTATTTGTAGTGTGAATTAAACATGGTGAGTGATACATTCTTTAGAGAGTCTGGTCCTTGTTTACATTTTAGCAATTGTAGAATTCTTAGTTGCACATTCAAGATCAGTGGCGTAACTACCCCTATAGCAGCCGTAGCGGCTGCTACGGGGCCTGCAGCATGAGCCACCCACCGGCATGGCCCCCCGCCCCATGGCCGGAGGCTCCGCTTGCAGCTGCTGTGGCTGCTACAGCACGACGCCACTGAAGGGGTTGTTCCTACAAAAGACATGCATCCCCTATCCACAGGATAGGAGATACATGTGTGATTGCTGGGACGCCCAGAAATAGGGAGAAGAGGGGACCGAAAGCTCCCTGAAGTTCTCCATGACAAACCTTGGACTTACGGGGTCTGTCTGCAGCTCCACTGAAATGACTTGCGCACCGGTCGCGCTGTTGCACATGCGTGACCAGCGCTCCTTTCATTTTTATTGAACTGTGCAGATGCCGGAAGTCCGAGGTTTGTCATGGAGAACTTCGGCGGACTTTCGGTCCCCCGTTCTTATCGCTGCCAGCAATCACACATGTATCCCCTATCCTGTGGATAGAGGATACATCTCTTTTGTAGGACAAACTATGGGCCATTTTTTTTTTGGGGGGGGGGCTATATGGCGTTATCTACAGGGGGCTGTATGGTCTCATCTACAGGGGGGATGTGGGGCTGTAAGACGTTATCTACAGGGGGGCTGTATGGTGTTATCTACAGGGGGGCTGTATGGCGTTATCTACAGGGGGGTCTGTATGGCGTTATCTACAGGGGGCTGTATGGCGTTATCTACAGGGGGGCTGTATGGCGTTATCTACAGTGGGGGCCGTATGGCGTTATCTACAGGGGGGCTGTATGGCATTATCTACAGGGGGGATTTGGGGCTGTATGGCGTTATCTACAGGGGGGGGCTGTATGGCGTTATCTACAGGGGGGCTGTATAGTGTTATCTATAGGGAGGCTGTAAGGCATTATCTACAGGGGGCTGTGTATGGCGCTATCTATAGGGGGGCGCTGTGTGGTGGAATCTATAGGGAGGCACTAGCTACAAGGGGGGGTTGTGTGATACCCAGCGGAGGGGGGGCCCGAGTTAAACGTTTGCTATGGGGCCCAGTCTTTCCTAGTTACGCACCTGCCCAAGATGCAAGCTTCCTGTTCTACCCCATCTCAAAGCTATTTTATTTGATTGAGATCTGATGACTGTACAGGCAATTGTTGTATCCACTGGTATGTACCATTTAGTTCTATTATTAGTACGCCCATTTGAACGATTTAAAAAGTCACGTCTAATATTGCGCAAAATTTTGTTCTAAAATTTGCGACATTTGTATTCTCACTGGTCAAGCTGTAACTGTACTTTTAGACTCACTTATCAAAACCAAAGTGTAAAAAAGGCGCAAATTAATGGCAAACATGTACAGCTGCTCAAAGTAGGCGTAAAAAGGAATTCAAACAGTCAGATAATTCCAAATGCACCAGATCTATCAAAAGGCGTGTACCTTTTAATAAAAAACCTCTATAATTTCATAGGCGCAAAACACATTATTAACCTTTCCCTACCAAAGACATATCTCATACGTTCTAGCAGAAAGGGACTTCAGTAGCCAATGACATATCTAAAATAGATTGTTGCTACTAACGACTGTAATTCAGTCTAGTTCACAGCTAGAGCTACGATTTTTGGCTTTGCAGTAGTCTAATCACCCCTCTGCACCTAATTAGGTTGTTTATTGGCTCCACGACCCAGATGTTTACTAGCGTCCGGGTCGGGGAGTAAAATAAGTCGCACCAAGTACTTGCCCCACACATAAACATCAATAAAGCTTGTACATTTTACACTGTCCCTATCCTGTCTGTACCCGATCTTTAGCATAAAATTTGCTATAGTCATAACGATAATGAATATCATTATAGAGGAATGTCTGATACATTTCTGATGGATGGAAAAGTTTTTTGTCACATAAGACATTTTCACTTACTGTCGCCATAAACGATAATTTCCAACTAGTTCCACTAAAAAAAAAATACATTAGATTACGTTTAGGACATTGCAAATATTGGATAGCGCTAGGCTGTGTTGACACGTTGCGATCAATCTGTGTTTTTGGATGCGGCAAATAAAGCAATTTCGCTTAAATTTTTTCCGCGATTTGACCACAACGTGTGAACACAGCTTTAAAGTTTTATAGGGGGTGGAAAATGATATACCTATATAACCCCCAATTGAATTTGCATGCAAAAATTGGTTGGTGCATTCTTGCGGTATTGGTGTGTTTTGTTTTTTTTACATCGACACCTATGAACTTAGACAGGTGTGATATGTATCAACTCCTCACATTTTACAGTTCTTGGCAGAGTACATTTTGTATGCAAAAGGGGACTGCGTTTAGCTTTCCTTTCAGGACGTATGAAATAAATCCATGGGCCAATAAAATTAGAGAGAGTGCCATAGTTGGTGCATTCCAGTGGTTCTGGCGTTTCTTTAACACACGTACCTGGGAATCTTACAGTGCTTTGCAGAGTACATTTTGTTTGATAAGGGATCTGCTAGAGTATGCATTTTTTTTTTTAAACTCTGTTTATTGTCAAGTAAGTGATACATAGATATGATAATCATGGGATGTGGAACTCCACTATCCGGCACTGCACAGAATGCTAATAGCACCTTGAGAGGGAAGAGTTAGACAAATACAAACAGCGATACATTAAAAGTACTATACATTCCAGGTCTGGTCCCACTTTTACATTCAGACGATGCAACCTCCCGCTTTATGACCCACACCTGTACCACTTCAACCTTCAGATATCCCATGTATGGATAAGGAAGCCCTGAGGTCTCTCACGTCAAAAGATGCAATGGGCGATGTACACCACCGGCCCCAAACCCTCATAAACTTATGCTGACACCCCCGATGTTTGTACACCAGATTGACATAGGATAGTACAGAATTAATCAACTTCTTCCATTGTGAAACTGTTGGATGAAGGTCCCCCATCCAGCAAATGGCAATAGCCTTCCTGGTCATGAACAGAGCCTCACGTAAGAATATACCTTCATAATGAGACCAGGAATCCAATGGAAGCAGACCCAATAAACATATACCAGGCTCACAAGGAACTCGTTTATCCAGTATTGAAGAGAGGAATTCTGTAACCTCTCTCCAGAAACTGGCAATCACCGGGCAGTGCCACATCATATGGTCAAAGTCCGCCCGGTCATGGTGGCATCTTTTACAAGTTGCCGAGGAAACTCTGCCCATATGCAATAACCTGTAACCTGGTGGGAGTAATATAGCATCTATGAATGATATATAGTTGAGTCATTCTATTATTCGCCGCAGGCGATACCAAAAGGTGTGAAGACATTGCGTCCATCCAATCCCCTTCAGTCAAAGCAGGGATCAGCCCCTTCCATCTGAGTTCCACCGTACATTCGGCACGGGCTAACCTCTGGGACAGAAGGAATGTATATACAACGGATATCAACCCCCGTGGGCCTTGTGTTCGGGGTATCCCTATAAGCGGTAAAGAAGATATTGGGGTCTGAGAGTGCCTAAATTGGGACAGAAGTACATGGTGTAGTTGTACACACCGAAATGTATCTCTCTCAGGTACCTGGAATGTGTCCTGTATCTCCCTGGCTGACAAAGTATGGCCATCATCAGTAATCAAATGTTTCAGTTGTGTCACCCCCAAACCCTCCCAGAATGCATGATCATGGAAACCCATAAAGTGAGGCAAACCGTGGTTGGACCATATAGGCATTTCAGCAACAATATCGGTATAATTCAACAGTTTCTTTGCATGAGACCACACGTGCTTCGCTAGTTTAATTAGTGGAAGAGAGTGTCTAGGACCAAAATCGTGAGGTTCTAAAACGGGCCACAAATTAGGGACTCTTAGGAAATGGGCCACATGATGCTCAGCGTTGGACAAAGGTTCATCTGATATCCAAAGCCTAATATATCGCAGCTGCCCCGCCAAATAATAAAGAAACACATCCGGTAGGGCCGCTCCAGCCAGCTGTTTAGGTCTCTGCAGAGTACCTAGCTTGAGTTTATGCCTACCCTTCCCCCAAATGAATGGAGAAAATAGAGAGTTAACCAGATTAAAGAACTTTTTAGGGACCAGTGTGTCTGCTTGCTCCAATATATATATAACAGTTTAGGTAACACAATCATTTTAAGAAGATTGATTCTACCCGCTACCGATCTGGAGAGCGCTTTCCAGACTGCAAATTTATCTTTTAAATAGGAGAGTAAGGGATATACATTTACATCATATGAATGTGAACTGTCACGAGAAATCCATATACCCAAATATTTAAAACTATACACAACCTGTAAGCCCTGAAAATGCGAATCCCAACCACAGTTATTGGAGTGAAGAGGCATGAGGTAAGATTTACTCCAGTTAATATGTAGGCCAGAAAAATTACTAAACACCTCCATCAGCCTCATAGCTCTAGGTAACGAGGCATTCGGGTTGGCCAAGAAAAGTAACATATCATCAGCATACAATCCTATGCAATCTTCTCGCGGGCCAATCCGAATACCCTGAAAGGCCGCGTCACTTCGGATGCGGATAGCCAAGGGTTCTATGGCCAGTGCAAACAGCAGAGGTGACAATGGGCACCCCTGCCTCGTGCCTCTATTGAGATAAAAGGAAGGGGACAAGATCCCATTGACCACCACCGAAGCCCGAGGATCTTTATATATGACATTGATCCATTTAATAAAGGCCTTCCCAAACCCAAATCTCCTAAGAACCTCAAAAAGATATGTCCACTCAACGGAGTCAAACGCCTTAGCCGCATCTAAGGATGCCAATGCCCAGTCCTGTTGCTCTCACCACCCGATCTGTGTGACCACTTGAGCTCTACGTATACTATCCGAGGTAGATTTCCCCGGTATAAATCCGGATTGGTCCGAATGTATAACGTCTTTTATGACCCGAGCTAATCTATTAGACAAAAGTTTGGTCAGAATCTTATAGTCTATGTTAAGCAATGAAATAGGTCGATAAGATCCACATTCCTCAGGGTTCTTTCCTGGTTTTAGAATAACTACAATAGTAGCATCTTTCATGGAGTCTGGCAAGTCACCTGCAATAAAGCTCGCCTCAAACAAAGTCAGGAGTTGGGTTGACAGTATATCAGTATATTGTATACAGACTTCCAATGGAATCCCATCAGGACCCGAGGCCTTACCCTTTGTCATGTCCAAAATACATTCAGAAATCTCTTCTACTGTGAATGGAGACTCGAGCAGTGCACTTCCGTCAGAGGACAACTGTGGAAACTGAATGCCATCCAAATAACCCTCCAAGTCTACCATAGAGTGACCAACCCTGGAAGTGTATAAGTCCCTATAGAAACCCGCAAATTGTTCCATTATTTCCTGAGAGAAATACAAAAGAAAAAATGCAAAGCGCACAATAGTGCATGAACCAAAAGAGATATAGGTCTGTTGAAGGTAACAATATATGCTCACCTTATGGAGTTATGCTAGGAGCATAACATCCATAGTTGCATGGAATAAATCCTTGATAGCAGTGACAGCTATAGTTCAGGTGCAGCCAGGGATCCAATTCGAGGTCTGTGAAACAGGCTCGATGTTTCAATAGCAATAGGGAATAGGTAGAAAAAAAGGAATTTCCCTCTGGCGCATCCTCAGTTGGAAATAATTATTTGCATTCAAAAGAGGTGATTCAGGCTAAAACGATCTTTATTCAGGTACAATTACTGTACCTGAATAAAGATCGTTTTAGCCTGAATCACCTGTTTTGAATGCAAATAAAGAAGCGGCCGTACTGCTGACTGCAAGGAGTGAGGGGAGGCCGACATGACAGGATAGGAGGGAACAGGTGAGGAAAGGGTTAAGGTTATGTGCAGGGAATGAAGGGGAGGGGATTGGAAGTGAGGAGGGAGGGGGAGTAGGTCTCGGGCTTCCCGCTGTTTTCCTCAGTGCGAGGGAGACAGTGAGAAGTGAGACATCACAGGAGTCCCGCCCACCCGCCCCTTTTTATTTTACAGATTTTGGAAGGAGAAGTGTGGGTATTGAATGGTGGTTATTGCCTGGTGTAATTGGTGGTGTTTGCATTGTCACGGTGGCTGGCGGGGGGAGTCCTTGAGGTTGGTCAGTAAAACTGGTGGGGGGGTCGCATCAGGGGTATGCGTCCCCCAAAAATAGGTGGAAGGCTTCTTAGGGTGTTACCCCTTTGAAGTGCTTTATGGAAAAGCCATCTGCAAGAAGGTGCCTTCGAGCCGGTTTACGGCTGGAGGTAAAACAAGTGGTGGTGGCAGATGGCTACGTTTTTTATAAGTCGTGGTAACCTCAAGGGCTTCCCCTGGTCAATTATAAGGTGTTATTTATATTGACCCTGTTAAGGGTTTGGTATGTGTATTCTGGTAGAATTTCCAATGTTTGGGAATTCTAAGTTATTTAAAGTTTGGGTTATAAAATTTTCTAATTTTATAAAATTTATAATAAACAGCTGCTGTGGCCATTAAAATCCAACCTGGTGTCGTGTGTTATTATTCTAAAAGGGTAAGGAATAATTATGGATCACTCGACTCTACTTATCCAAGTCATGGAAATTCCTTTTTTTCTACCTATTCCC
Source organism: Rhinoderma darwinii (assembly GCF_050947455.1). NCBI lineage: Eukaryota > Metazoa > Chordata > Amphibia > Anura > Rhinodermatidae > Rhinoderma > Rhinoderma darwinii. Next base: position 202,197,001 of record NC_134690.1, on the reverse strand, counting down.
TATTGCTATTATTTCCTGAGAGGTATTAACAAGATCGTTTTGCGCATTACGAATATGCAAAACTGGTGGAGACATATTATTCTGTCTCACAACTTGAGCCAATAATTTGCTGGATTGGTTTCCCAATTCAAAAAAGGATTGGCCAGTAAAAAAAAATCCTACGATCTGCCTTCTCCTGCAGTAGCAACAGATAGTCCCTCCCCACCGAGAGCCAAGCCTCCCTATTATGTGAAGAGGGGTCATCTACAAATGTGGCCTCCAAATCCATACACCGACCCGCCAGTTCCATTTCCCGTTGAGCTGAGGAACGCTTCACATAGGATATCGATGATTTCAAACAACCTCTCAAATATGATTTCAATGTATCCCACAGTAACAGACCATTCTGCTCCTGCCTATGTGCCTCTAGAAATACATCAAGCTGATCTGGGATCCTATCATTAAGTTTGACTAACTGAAGCCAAAATGGTTGTATCTTAATTGCCCCCCTCCGGCTCACATCAGGTATCAGTAGTTGAAGAAGTATCGGGCTATGGTCAGATATAGCCCTAGGGAGATGTTCAATTTTTAACACAGAGTTGAAGACAGAGGGTGTGCCAAAAATATAATCTATACGAGACAGTGCATTAAACTGTGGTGTGTGACATGTAAACTCATGAATGCCCGGGTGACTCACTCTCCATAAATCTATCCACCCTATCTCATCCATAAGAGAGGCCAACGGAGAGGTACCTGGCCGGTCTTCAGCCTCCCCCCGCAGCATGAACCGATCTATAGACAAATCCATTGTAAGATTAAAATCTCCCATGAGGATCACTCTGGCCTCTTGAGAAGTGAGACATCACAGGAGTAGCAGCAGCAGCAGCAGCAGCAGCAGCAGCAGCAGCAGCAGCAGCAGCAGCAGCAGCAGCAGCAGCAGCAGCAGCAGCAGCAGCAGCGTGTGTGTGTGTGTGTGTTCTTACCTGATCGTGGGAGATGGCGTCCTTCAGTGAACTTGTGGAGCGGCTCCGGGCGGCAGCTGATAATCAGGACGTCGGCTGGTTTGAGGAGCAGGTGACGAGACTTGTGGGGATGACTGTGCCCCAGGCTGCTGGGCCCCGGCGCTCTCATCGCGCGGTGTCCAGGGAGGGGGGAGGGGCGGCTTCCTATCTATCATCCCCTGCTGTTTTGTCCTTGGATCTAGGCAGCCCTCTGATGCTCAGCCCTCCGGATAGTGGAGTGAGCAGGCCCGTGCCCCAGGCTGCTGGGCCCCGGCGCTCTCATCGCGCGGTGGCCAGGGAGGGGGGAGGGGCGGCTTCCTCTCTATCATCCCCTGCTGTTTTGTCCTTGGATCTAGGCAGCCCTCTGCTGCTCAGCCCTCCGGATAGTGGAGTGAACAGGCCCGAGGTAGTTACGCCGGGGGTGGTGCCTGCTCGCAGGTCACGGCGTACACGGCCCCCAGCGAAACTTAGCCCAGAGGAAATCCCGCGGGTTCGGCGCCGCCGGGGAAGCCCCTCCAGGGTCGCTGCAGGCCGGTCCCCAGGGAGAGCGGCATCCCCTAGGGGGTCCCGGCCTGGCAGAAATCCCCAGCCGCGGCGGTGCTTGGCGGTCAGGGGGGGGTTGGCTCCTGGCTTCCCCAATACCCCCCCCCATCTAGTGTGGTTCATGATGCGGTGATGTCGGCAGCCCCGCCTGGTGAAGTGCCAATCAGGGGGCTGGCTGCTGCGAGATCTGAGTCCGGAAGACTGGCGAGTCCGGTGGGATGTGGAGTGCGGTCGGAACTGTGGATACCGCATAACGGGCAGCAAGTGGCTGGCCCTATCAGCGTCGGGGCCAATATGGAGGCCGGCCCTTCGGGACAGTCTGGTCGGGGATCTCCGTGTTCGCATTGTAGGTGCGGGCAGCGGTCGCAGATAACGGGTGACACGGATGAAGGAGACGTGGTTGAGGATCGGCGTGGGCAAGTTCGTCCGGCTGGCGGGATCACAGCGCCTGAGCAGCCAGGTGGGTGCTCTTCTTCTTTTCCTACTCTTACTCCGCGCATGGGGGGTGGCGCGGGGGATGCGGCGGGTTCTGGGGCAGTCGTCGGGTCTGCCGGGGGAGGTGGTAGCGGTCTCGATGACATAGTGGGATGTTTGCGTGAGCTGGTTAGCAGATTGGATAGGTCGCAGGCCCCGGTATCGGCGGGGGTGTCCCCGGTTGCGGTTTGGTCGGCGCCGCCGTTGGTAGTGCAGCCGCATGATAGGGTGCAAGTGGGGGGCTCGGCGGGGGCGGTGGCTGTGTCAGTGCAGACAGACGGGGCTCAAGAGGCTGACAGGGTGCGCTTGGATGATAGAGCAAGGGGGGAGGTGTATGTCTGTTTTGAGGGGCCGTTGGGGGCGCATTTAAAACAGGAAGTTCGGGAGCGTATTTGGAAAGACGAATATGTGGAGATATTTTCCCTTCTTCCGTTGGTAAAATTTAATTTGGACAAAGGGAAGAGGGATGAGAGCAAAAAGGAAGAGGAGGAACGTCGGCGTTATCGGCTTATCCCACAAACATTTGTGAATTGGCTGCAGGCCTTTGCGATCTTGGCTAGTGTGGTGGGGGAAAAGGCGCCGGAAAATTGTTCCGCGCTTTTTTGCTATATGGATGCTATCGGTGAGGCGCATCGGGCTTATGGCGGTATGGCGTGGCTGCGTTATGATGAACAATTTCGGCAGCGGAAGGCGGTTCGGCCCGGCATTAGATGGGATCAGAAGGATATCGCATTATGATTGAGGGTGACGGCTCCGGTTAAGCCGGGACAGTCCTTTCCAGGGAGCGGAGGGTCTGCAGGGCAGGTCGGTCAGTCTGGTCAAAGTTCCGGTTCAAAACTCGGTTTTTGCTGGCAGTTTAACGACGGCCAGTGTAAATTTGGGGCAACGTGTAAGTTCAAGCACGTGTGTTCCCATTGCAGCGGGTCATCTCATGGCGCATCAAGGTGTTTGCGAAAAGGCAAGAAGGGAGGGGGTTCAGCTGGTCAAGGGGGTGACGCCGGTGAAGCTGGAAAGGATGGCCCCCTTTCTAGGTAGATACCCGGATAGGGATGGGGCGCAATTGATTGCGGATGGTTTTAGCGTGGGTTTTGTAATTCCTTCTCCTCCTTATGATATTCCAGTGACTCGCCGGAATCTCCGGTCCGCTTACCAGCATGCGGGGGTGGTGACTGAAAAACTTCTTAAGGAAGTGGGTTTGGGTCGCATGGCTGGGCCTTTTGTTGAACCACCGGTGTCGGATCTTGTTGTTTCCCCGTTGGGTGTGGTGCCGAAGCGGGAGCCAAACAAGTTTCGGTTGATTCATCATCTTTCTTTTCCCCGGGGTGCATCGGTTAACGATGGTATTGATCCGGTATTGTGTTCGGTGGTGTACGCGTCATTTGATAAAGCGGTGGCGCTGGTGCAGGAAGCGGGCGCAGGTGCTTTGTTGGCAAAAACCGACATTGAGGCGGCTTTCCGGTTGCTGCCGGTTCATCCCAAGAGTCAACCGTTGTTGGGTTGTTTTTGGGAGGGGAAGTTTTTTGTGGATCGTTGTTTGCCAATGGGCTGTTCCCTGTCTTGCGCCTACTTTGAGGCTTTTAGTTCTTTTTTGGAATGGGTAATTAGGGATGTCGCAGGTGTGAATTCAGTTATTCACTACCTGGATGATTTTTTGTGTGTTGGCCCAGGCAGATCAGCGGTGTGCGCCAATATTTTGTTTGCCTTGCAGAGAGTCATGAAGGAGTTTGGAGTCCCGCTGGCTCCTGACAAAACGGAGGGGCCTGTTACGGTTATTCGTTTTTTGGGCATCGAAATTGACTCGGTTTTAATGGAATGCAGGCTTCTGGAGGATAAGTTGGTGGCTCTTCGTTTGGAGGTTCAGGCGTCGTGTCGGCTTAAAAAGGTCACCTTACGTAGTCTGCAGTCAATGTTAGGGAAGTTAAACTTTGCATGTCGGATCATGCCTATGGGCAGGGTGTTCAGTAGGCGGTTGGCGGCGGCGACTGCTGGTGTGAGGGCTCCGCATCACTTTGTCAGATTGAGAGGGGAGCATCGGGACGATTTGGAAGTGTGGCATCGGTTTTTGGGACAGTACAACGGCAGGTCCTTGTGGATGGCTGGGGCTTTCGATTCCGTGGATCTGGATTTATTTACGGATGCGGCTGGAGGGGGCGGTTTTGGTGCTTATTGTGGTGGCCAGTGGTGTTCTGGGGGATGGCCGGTTAGTTGGGTGGAAAGCGGTTTGACAAAGAACCTGGCCCTGCTCGAGCTGTTTCCCATCGTGGTCGCTGTGACCATTTGGGGGGATAGGCTCAGGGACAAGAAGATTCGTTTTCACTGCGATAACGTAGGGGTGGTGTTGGCTATCAATAACATCTCGGCGTCTTCTCCTCCGGTGGTTCAACTGTTGCGGCATTTGGTGTTGGTTTGTTTGTCATTAAATGCTTGGGTGGTGGCGGTGCATGTGCCGGGGGTTGAAAATTGCGTTGCTGATGCCCTTTCTCGCTCACAGTGGGATCGTTTTCGTCAGCTGGCGCCGGGAGCGGATCGGATCGGCATGGTATGTCCGGATCATCTTTGGGAGTTGGTCTCTCTGCGGCAGGAGCATTGATTGAGCGATCCTTGGCGAGTTCTACATGGGCAGCGTATAGGGCTGGCTGGGCTCAATGGGAGCTTTGGTTGAGAGGTTTGGGTGACGTCCGGTCAGACCGGGACAGGATGGTGGCCTTATTGTATTGGTTGGGGGATGCGTATGAGTCTGGTGTGTCTGTAGCGAAAGTGAATAAGTTTGTGTCCGCTGTGGCATTTGGCTTGAAATTGCATGGCGAAAAAGACGTTACCAAAGAATTTTTGGCGGTTCAAGCTTTAAAAGGTATTCGCAGGGGAAGAGGGTCGGTAGATCGGCGGCGGCCAGTTTCTTACCGAATTCTTTGCCTATTAGGAACGGCCGTGGAGTTGGTTTGCAGTTCAGCCTTCGAAGTCCGGTTGTTTCGCTTGGCTTTTTCATTAGCCTTTTTTGGGGCTTTTAGAGTGGGTGAATTGGTGTCACCAAGTGGGTTGCGCGCGGGGGGACTGAGTCAAGAGGATGTGGAGTTGTTTGCCGATAGAGCTGCGCAGGTCAAAAACGGACACGGCGGGTAAGGGGACGCGAATTGTGTTATTTTCCATCAGGGGCTCGGTGGTGTGTCCGGTACAGTGTATGTCTGCTTTTGGGGTACAGGTGGGGGTAATGGGGGTTCCGTTACTGCGGCATGAAGACGGGTCCTTTTTATCCAGGTTTCAATTTGGGGCAGTGTTTAAACGCTGTTTGCTGCCAATTGGGTTGCAGTCAGCTGAGTATTCTTCCCATTCGTTTCGTATTGGCGCAGCAACTGAGGCGGTGCGATGGGGGTTGGATGAGGCTGGGGTCAGGCGTATCGGGAGATGGGAGTCTAACCGTTTTCGATGTTATGTGCGGCCTCACTTGCTGTCAGACTGTTAAGAAGCTGCTGGGAGTTATGTGGTGCTGGTGGAAGATGGAGTGTGATTGGGAGTTGTAAGAAGTGTGTGTTTATTTCTTTCACAGGTTCGCGTCCTTTGCTGGTGTGGATCCTGGGGCACTCCTTTGTGTACTGGGGCGCATTACGGGCGGAGGTTCGCCCGGATGGTCGTCAACTAAGGATTCCGCGGGAGGATGCTATCCTGCATTGGCTGGGTTTTCGGGGAATGGTTTGGTCAAGGGTACTACCGGAATTCCAGGTGTATACGCAGCTAGACCGGGTTCCCGAAATTTTAGTTTTACATGTTGGGGGGAATGATTTGAGTGTTCGCCCTTTTCGAGATTTGGTGAGGGATATTAAGCACGACTTGTTGTGTTTATGGGCATTACACCCGGGCCTGATTATAGTATGGTCAGATATTGTACCAAGAAAGACATGGCGCTTGGCCCGATCCGTGGAGAGACTTAATAAGGCCAGAATAAAAGTAAACAGGTCTGTGTCGGCATTTGTGGCAAGAAATGGAGGTGTTGTGGTCAGGCATAGGGATCTGGAAGGGGGGGTAGGTTGTTATTGGAGACAGGATGGGGTGCATTTGAATGAGGTGGGGATGGATTTGTGGAGTTTGGCCCTAGCAGACGGGATTGAAAGAGGTGTGTTGGTGTGGAGGAGCTCACGGCCTTGAGGCGGTCAAGGTCCATGTCGCAGTGGCGGGGGGAGTCCTTGAGGTTGGTCAGTAAAACTGGTGGGGGGGTCGCATCAGGGGTATGCGTCCCCCAAAAATAGGTGGAAGGCTTCTTAGGGTGTTACCCCTTTGAAGTGCTTTATGGAAAAGCCATCTGCAAGAAGGTGCCTTCGAGCCGGTTTACGGCTGGAGGTAAAACAAGTGGTGGTGGCAGATGGCTACGTTTTTTATAAGTCGTGGTAACCTCAAGGGCTTCCCCTGGTCAATTATAAGGTGTTATTTATATTGACCCTGTTAAGGGTTTGGTATGTGTATTCTGGTAGAATTTCCAATGTTTGGGAATTCTAAGTTATTTAAAGTTTGGGTTATAAAATTTTCTAATTTTATAAAATTTATAATAAACGGCTGCTGTGGCCATTAAAATCCAACCTGGTGTCGTGTGTTATTATTCTAAAAGGGTAAGGAATAATTATGGATCACTCGACTCTACTTATCCAAGTCATGGAAATTCCTTTTTTTCTACCTATTCCCTATTGCTATTATTTCCTGAGAGGTATTAACAAGATCGTTTTGCGCATTACGAATATGCAAAACTGGTGGAGACATATTATTCTGTCTCACAACTTGAGCCAATAATTTGCTGGATTGGTTTCCCAATTCAAAAAAGGATTGGCCAGTAAAAAAAAATCCTACGATCTGCCTTCTCCTGCAGTAGCAACAGATAGTCCCTCCCCACCGAGAGCCAAGCCTCCCTATTATGTGAAGAGGGGTCATCTACAAATGTGGCCTCCAAATCCATACACCGACCCGCCAGTTCCATTTCCCGTTGAGCTGAGGAACGCTTCACATAGGATATCGATGATTTCAAACAACCTCTCAAATATGATTTCAATGTATCCCACAGTAACAGACCATTCTGCTCCTGCCTATGTGCCTCTAGAAATACATCAAGCTGATCTGGGATCCTATTATTAAGTTTGACTAACTGAAGCCAAAATGGTTGTATCTTAATTGCCCCCCTCCGGCTCACATCAGGTATCAGTAGTTGAAGAAGTATCGGGCTATGGTCAGATATAGCCCTAGGGAGATGTTCAATTTTTAACACAGAGTTGAAGACAGAGGGTGTGCCAAAAATATAATCTATACGAGACAGTGCATTAAACTGTGGTGTGTGACATGTAAACTCATGAATGCCCGGGTGACTCACTCTCCATAAATCTATCCACCCTATCTCATCCATAAGAGAGGCCAACGGAGAGGTACCTGGCCGGTCTTCAGCCTCCCCCCGCAGCATGAACCGATCTATAGACAAATCCATTGTAAGATTAAAATCTCCCATGAGGATCACTCTGGCCTCTTGGTAAGCAGAGATAAAAGATACTGCTTCCCCAATCAGCGCCAAAGAACCAGGTGGTGGGTTATATACACCCATTACAACATAGGCAGTGGAATTAATATTAGCGTGAACAAATACGTATCTTCCCTCCTGATCAATTTTAGTGTGCAGCACTTCCCACCTGAGAGTTCTATGTACCAACAAGGACACTCCCCTAGAAGAAGAAGACCTTGTAGAATGTCTGCCCCACTGTATCCAAGGTTTACATAAAAATTGAACTGTGTCGGCTGTTAAATGCGTCTCCTGAAGACATATTATATGTGGATTCACTTTCTTAATCATAGAGAAAATCATATTACGTTTCCTAGGAGTCCCCATGCCCCCCACATTCCAGGACAAAAACTTAAGTGATGCCATACTGAGCAATCCTGCTGTGTATTAATGTCAGTCCTACCAACCCACCCCACCTCCTCCCCCAAAGTAGGACCTGCATCGCATATCTAAATCCCATTTTGAATCGCACCATACGCATGTCAAATTCTAGTACAGAGATCAGAAACTTTAAACATATAAAAACATAGGAAGTCATCAGGAGCTCAACAGGAGCTCGTGACCTGTATATCATATAAGAAAGGGGGTAGTTTCCACCGTTAAGGAGTATACACAGTGGACTCACAAAACAGCCTGCGTACTCCAGCAGTTCCCCCCTATAATATGCTTTACTGTGCCAAATCTTATAAGAGGAACATCCCCCTAGACCAGGGGTGGGCAAACTTTTTGACTCGCGGGCCACAATGGGTTCTAAAATTTGACAGAGGGGCCGGGCCAGGAGCATTTGGAGGGAGTGTTTGGGCCGGATATACTAAAGCATTAAATGTAGTGTGTGCAAACCTCATAGCACAGTAAGAACACTACAACCCAATTTATTAACTGTCTTTCAAATGTGAAAAATAGCCCTTATCAGTTAATAAATTTGTCTCAAGGAATATGCAAGATATGGCATTTACATACTATTTCGCAGATACTGGGAGGAGGAAATGTAAATAGATTAAAATAACATACGCACTGTGATTTATCAAGAAAAAAGTTCTGTTGACTCTGTAAATTAGCTGCCAACCTCTGAGCAGTAGCCGCCCGTTCTTGTGTTGACTGCTTGCTAGCATAGTTTGCATGCTTCGTGGCAAAGTGACGGCTGATATTGTACTCTTTGAAAACCGAAGGGCTTAATGGTGACGTGAAACGAAGTGAAAATTAAAGTGAAATAAAGAGAAATACGCGCCACATTAACCCCTTAATGACCGGGCCATTTTGCACGTTAATGACCAAGGATTATTTTTTGTTTTTCCACGGTCGCATTCCAAGAGTCGTAACTCTTTTTTTATTCCGTCGACATAGCCGTATAAGGGCTTGTTTTTTCCGGGACGAGTTGTATTTTGTAATTGTACCATTTTTAGATGCTTATAACATATTGATTAACGTTTATTAACTTTATTTTAGGAGAGAATTGAAAATAAGCAGCTATTCCAGCATTAATTTTCACGTTATAAATTTACGCCGTTTACTATGCAGCGTAAATAACATGTTAACTTTATTCTATGGGTCGGCACGATTACAGGGATACCAAATCTGTAAGGGTTTTATATGTTTTTTCTACGTTTGCACAATAAAAACCCTTTTAGAAAAAAATTACTTGTTTTTGCATCGCCGCGTTCCAAGAGGCGTAATTTTTTTATTTTTCCGTCGATGTGGCCGTACGTGGGATTGATTTTTGCGGGACAATGTGTAGTTTTCATTAGTACTATTTTGGGGTACATAGGACTTATAGATGAACTTTTATTTTATTTTTTATGGGGGGAATGGGAGAAAAGAGAGAATTTTGCCGTTGTTTTTTGCGTTTTCTTTGGACGCCGTTCATCCGGCGGTTTAATTAATGTGTTCATTTTATTGGTCAAGTTGTTACGATCGCGGGGATACCATATATGTGTATGTGTGATTTGTTTTGACCGTTTTATTAAATAAAACCACTTTTTGGGGCAAAAAAGTAGTTTTATTTGACTTTGACTGTAATTTTTTTTTTTTTTTTTTTTTTCACAAACTTTATTTAACGGTTTTACTTTTTTTTTTTTAGTCCCACCAGGGGACTTCACTATGCGATATGCCGATCGCATATATAATGCTTTGGTATACTTCGTATACCAAAGCATTATTGCCTGTCAGTGTAAAACTGACAGGCAACCTGTTAGGTCATGCCTCTGGCATCGCCTAACAGGCAGATGCTGAAGACAGACCTGGGGGTCTTTGTTAGACCCCCGGCTGTCATGGAAACCCGACGGCGACCCGCGATTTGTTTGCGGGGGCGCCGATCGGGAGACAGAGGGAGTTCCCCCCTCTGTCAAACACATTAAATGCCGCTGTCACTGTTGACAGCGGCATTTAATGGGTTAAACTGCCGGAATCGGCGCGTGCTTCGATTCCGGCAGTTGCAGCAGGAGCCAGGCTGTGTATAACAGCCGTGCTCCTGCCGCTGATCGCGTGGGTAAACTGTCAGTACCCGCGCGATCACAGGACGGATATATCCGTCCTCCTGCGCGAACTAGCAGCTGCTGAGGACGGATATATCCGTCCTTCGGCGTTAAGGGGTTAACAACGGTCAATGTGTTTTGAGTGCGCCATCTATTGGGAAAACGTGGGCATTGCAGGGAAAGGGGAAAAAAAAGGAGGTTTTTACTATTATTTGGACAAGTTCGGCGGGCCGGATTAAAAAGCCTAACGGGCCGTATGTGGCCCGCGGGCCGTAGTTTGCCCATGTCTGCCCTAGACAGTATCCCCCCGATGAAGCAAGAGGAACATATAACTGCTTATGAATGCACTTAATCTGGCAGGATCTGTAAAAATAACTACAAAACATTCTGATCATCAGTCAAGCAAGCAGAGGTATATGAAAGCATCTGTAAAGCGAGGCAATATGCATTAAACGGAGAGCCGTGCACTCCCCATGTGAAAAGGCCACAAATATATAACAGCAAATGTCCGTTCAGGATACATAGTCACCATTCCTTTGCGCAAGTCTCCAAAAATCAGCGTCGAGGCGACCTCTTGTTTCTCAACAGCCACTCATCCACCTCTTCAGGATTGGTACAGAAAACCGCTCGATCTCCATCCACAACTCTCAGGCGAGCCGGGTAGGCCATAGAGTAGGGAATCTGTCGGTCCCGCAGTCTCCGTTTGATCACCGCAAATGATGCTCGTTGGCGTTGTAGCTCCGGGGAGAAATCAGGGAAAATCGATACCATGGCGTTATCCACTTTAATCGCCCCCTTGCGCCTGGCAGCCTGCAGGACCAGGTCTCGGTCCTTACAATTTAACAATCTCGCCAGGAATGGTCGAGGATTCGCTCCTGGAGGTGGCGGCCTAGTTGGAACCCTGTGCGCACGTTCCACCGCAAAAGCCTGCGAAAACGAAGTGTCTGGGGATGCACTCAATATTTAGGGGGTATAATCCCTGTATTTTGTAGGTTATTACTTTTTTACATTTACAGATTAACCCCTTAACGCTCAGTGACGTACTATTACGTCATGGAAAGCGCCCTGTTCGCGCTCCATGACGGAATAGTACGTCTCGGGAGTAACGGCCGTTTCGGCCGTCCTCCCGACACATACAGGAGCTGTGACAGCTGCTGTCTCGTACAGCAGCTGTCACAGCTCCTACAGCGGGGACCGATCGCTGTGTCCCCGCTGATTAACCCCTTAAAAGCCGCGTTCTATAGAGATCGCGGCTTTTTAGAGGTTAAGCTGCCATCGCCGGCCTGCTACACGATAGCGACCGGCGATGGTGACTATGGCAACCGGACACCAAACAATGGCGTCCGGCTATGCCATAGATGGAAGCCTAGTGGGTCCTGACAACGTCAGGACCCACTATGCTTGCTGTCAGTGAGTAGCTGACAGTTCTAATACACTGCACTACGCATGTAGTGCAGTGTATTAGAATAGCGATCAGGGCCTCCTGCCCTCAAGTCCCCTAGTGGGACAAAGTAAAAAAGTTAAAAAAAAGTTAAAAAAAGATGTGTAAAAATAAGAAAATAAAATATTTAAAAGTATTAAAAGTAAAAATCCCCCCTTTTCCCTTATCAGTCCTTTATTATTAATAAAAATATATAAACAAACAAATAAACTATACATAATTGGTATCGCCGCGTCCGTAACGGCCTGAACTACAAAATTATTTCGTTATTTATCCCGCGCGGTGAACGCCGTAAAAGAAAATAATAATAAACCGTCCCAGAATAACAATTGTTTGGTCACTTCACCTCGCAAAAAATGGAATAAAAAGAGATCAAAAAGTCGCATGTACCTAAAAATGGTATTGACGGAAACTACAGTTCGTTACGCAAAAGATAAGTCCTCGCACGGCTTTATTGATAGAAAAATAAAAATGTTATGGCTCTTAGAATAAGGTAACACCAAAAGTGAGTGATTTATTACAAAACGTATTTTATTGTGCAAACGCCATAAGACATTAAAAAAAACTATAAACATGTGGTATCGCCGTAATCGTATCGCCCCGCAGAATAAAGTGAATATGTCATTTATAGCGCACGGTGAACGCTGTAAAAAAAAAATAGAATAAAAAAACAATAGTAGAATTGCTGTTTTTTAGTCACCACGCCACCTAAAAATAGAATAAAAACTGATCAAAAAGCTGCATGCACCCCAAGAAAACTACAATGGATTCCTCAAGGGGTTTAGTGTCCAAAATGGGGTCACTTTTGGGGGGTTTCCAATGTTTTGGCACCACAAGACCTCTTCAAACCGGACATGGTGCCTAATAAAAAAGAGGTCTCATAATCCACTGGGTGCTCCTTTGCTTCGGAGGCCGGCGCTTCAGTCCATTACCGCACTAGAGCCACATGTGGGATATTTCTCTAAACTATAGAATCTGGGCAATACGTATTAAGTTGCGTTTCTCTGATAAATCCTTTTGTGTTGTAAAAAAAATGGTATAAAGAGGATTTTCTGACAAAAAAAAAATGTACATTTCACACCTACTTTGCTCTAAATTTCTGTGAAACACCTAAAGGGTTCATATAATTTCTAAATGCTGTTGTGAATACTTTGAGGGGTCTAGTTTCTAAAATGGGGTGTTTGATAGGGGTTTCTAATATATGGGCCCCTCAAAGCAACTTCAGAACTGAACTGGAACCTAAAAAATAAATAAATGAGGCAATACTTCGCTTCTTACATTATACTGATAATGAGCCGTGCCCACCCCGAGGTGACCCCAGTTTTGACCGTTTGTATAAACGGAGACCCCTATTAGACCGTTTCAGTGCCCGGTTTTCCCAAGTATTCACCCCCGAGACGTGTATTTCTATTGATGAGTCCCTGGTACATTTTAAAGGGAGGGTTCAATTCCGCGAGTACCTGCCAGGTAAGAGGGCAAGGTATGGTGTGAAGATATATAAGCTGCGAGAGTGCATCAGGGTATACCTACAAATTTAGGATATATGAAGGAAAGGCCAACCCCAAACCAGACTGCATCCTGGACTACAATAGGTACATGGGAGAGGTGGACTTGTCAGATCAAATCCTGAAGCCCTACAACGCCATGCGGTGTGGTATAAGAAGCTGGCCGGGCACATCATACAGATGGCATTGTACAATGCGTACTTGCTACGTCGATGTGCAGGCCAGACGGGAACTTTCCTGGAATTTCAAGAGGTGATTATCAAGAACCTAATCTTTAGGGACCAAGAAGGGGGGGCACCCAGTACTTCTGGAAGCGGGGCCACACGCATCGTACCAGGGCGGCAACACTTTCCAGGAGAAGTTCCCCAAACTGGCAAGAAGGGAAAAAGTCAAAAGAGGTGCAAAGTCTGCTATAAGAGGGCGATAAGGGATGACACAATATACCAATGTGACCCGTGTCCCGAATAACCAGAGCTCTGTATGAAAGAGTGTTTTAAAATTTATCATACATCCCTTGGTTTATAATTTACCCCAATTTTACTTACCCTGACTCCCCCCCCGCACAGCTTATCCCCCCTCGTCTTTCCCCTCTGAGCCCTGCTGTGTGCCCAGGCAGCTGATAACAGCCACATGTAGGGTATTGCCGTACCCAGGAGAACCCACATTACAGTTTATGGGGTGTAGGTCTCCGGTCAAAATGCTCACTACACCTCTAGATGAATGCCTTAAGGGTGTCGTTTTTAAAACGGGGTCACTTCTTGCGGGTTTCAACTGTACTGGTACCTCAGGTGCTTCTGCATACATGACTTTGCACTAGAAAATCCCCAGTAGGCCAAATGGTGGTCCTTTCCTTCTGAGCCCTCCCATGAGCCCAAACGGCAGTTTATCACCACAAATGGGGTATTGCTGCACTCAGAACAAATTGCGCAACAGAATGGGGTATTTTGTTTCTTGTGAAAATAAGAAATTTTCAGCCAAAACGACATATTATTTGAAAAAAATAATTTTGTTTTCATTCCCAGCCCAATTCAAATAAGTTCTGTGAAAAAACTATGGAGTCAAAATGGTCACAACACCCATAAATGAATTCCTTGAGGGGTGTAGTTTCCAAAATGGGGTCATTTGTGGTTGGTTTCTATTGCTTTGATACCTCTGGGGCTCTGCAAATGTGACATGGCACCCGAAAACCAATCCAGCAAAATCTGGACTCCAAAGAACAAATAGCGCTCCTTTGCTTTTGAGCCCTCCCATGGGCCCAAACTGCAGTTTATCACCACAAATGGGGTATTGCCGCACTCAGAACAAATTGGGCAACAAAATTGAGTATTTTATTTCTTGTGAAAATAAGAATTTTTGAGCTAAAATTACATATTATTGGAAAAAATATATATTTTTTTCATTCCCAGCCCAATTCAAATAAGTTCTGTGAGGAAACTATTGGGTCTAAATGGTCACATTATCCATAAATGAATTCCTTAAGGGGTGTAGTTTCCAAAATGGGGTCACTTCTGGTGGGTTTCCATTGCTTTGATACCTCTGGGGCTCTGCAAATGTGACATGGCACCCGAAAACCAAACCAGCAAAATCTGCACTCCAAAGACCACACAGCGCTTCTTTCCTTCTGAGGCCTCCCATGCATCCTTAACCCCTTCCCGCTCCTTGACGTACTATTACGTCATGGCAGCTGTATCGTTCGCGCTCCATGCCGTAATAGTACGTCTCGGGAGTAACGGCCGTTTCGGCCGTCCTCCCGACACATACAGGAGCTGTGACGCTGCTGTCTTGTTCAGCAGCTGTCACAGCTCCTACAGTGGGGACCGATCGCTGTGTCCCCGCTGATTAACCCCTTAAAAGCCGCGTTCTATAGAGATCGCGGCTTTTTAGGGGTTAAGCTGCCATCGCCGGCCTGCTACGCGATAGCGGCCGGCGATGGTGACTATGGCAACCGGACACCAAACAATGGCGTCCGGCTATGCCATAGACGGAAGCCTAGTGGGTCCTGACAACGTCAGGACCCACTATGCTTGCTGTCAGTGAGTAGCTGACAGTTCTAATACACTGCACTACGCATGTAGTGCAGTGTATTAGAATAGCGATCAGGGCCTCCTGCCCTCATGTCCCCTAGTGGGACAAAGTAATAAAGTTAAAAAAAGATGTGTAAAAATAAGAAAATAAAAGATTTAAAAGTATTAAAAGTAAAAATCCCCCTTTTTCCCTTATCAGTCCTTTATTATTAATAAAAATATATAAACAAACAAATAAACTATACATAATTGGTATCGCCGCGTCCGTAACGACCTGAACTACAAAATTATTTCATTATTTATCCCGCACGGTGAACGCCGTAAAATAAAATAATAATAAACCGAACCACAATCACAATTCTTTGGTCACTTCACCTCCCAAAAAATTGAATAAAAAGAGATCAAAAAGTCGCATGTACCTAAAAATGGTACTGATCGAAACTACAGTTCGTTACGCAAAAAATAAGTCCTCGCACGGCTTTATTGATTGAAAAATAAAAAAGTTCTGGCTCTTAGAATAAGGCAACACAAAAAGTGAATGATTGTTTACAAAACGTATTTTATTGTGCAAACGCCATAAGACATAAAAAAAAACTATAAACATCTGGTATCGCCGTAATCGTATCGCCCCGCAGAATAAAGTGAATATGTCATTTATAGTGCATGGTGAACGCTGTAAAAAAAAACGAAAAAAAAAACAATCGTACAATTGCTGTTTTTTAGTCACCACGCCACCTAAAAATAGAATAAAAACTGATCAAAAAGCCGCATGCACCCCAAGAAAACTACAATGGATTCCTCAAGGGGTCTAGTTTCCAAATTGGGGTCACTTTTGGGGGGTTCCCAATGTTTTGGCACCACAAGACATCTTCAAACCGGACATGGTGCCTAATAAAAAAGAGGCTTCAAAATCCACTAGGTGCTCCTTTGCTTCGGAGGCCGGCGCTTCAGTCCATTACCGCCCGAGGGCCACATGTGGGATATTTCTCAAAACTGCAGAATCTGGGCAATACGTATTAAGTTGCGTTTCACTGATAAATCCTTTTGTGTTATAAAAAAAATGGTATAAAGAGCATTTTCTGACAACAAAAAAAAATTTAAATTTCACCTCTACTTTGCTCTAAATTTTTGTGAAACACCTAAAGGGTTCATAAACTTTCTACATGCTGTTGTGAATACTTTGAGGGGTCTAGTTTCTAAAATGGGGTATTTGATAGGGGTTTCTAATATATGGGCCCCTCAAAGCAACTTCAGAACTGAACTGGAACCTAAAAAAATAAATAAATGAGGCAATACTTTGCTTCTTACATTATACTGATAATGAGCCGTGCCCACCCCGAGATGACCCCAGTTTTGACCGTTTGTATAAACGGAGACCCCTATTAGACCGTTCCAGTGCCCGGTTTTCCCAAGGATACACCCCCGAGAAGTGTATTTCTATTGATGAGTCCCTGGTACATTTTAAAGGGAGGGTTCAATTCCGCCAGTACCTGCCGGGTAAGAGGGCAAGGTATGGCGTGAAGATGTATAAGCTGTGAGAGTGCATCCGGGTATACCTACAGGTTTAGGATATATGAAGGAAAGGCCACCCCCAAACCAGACTGCATCCTGGACTACAATAGGTACATGGGAGGGATGGACTTGTAAGATCAAGCCCTGAAGCCCTACAGCGCCATGCAGTGTGGTATAAGAAGCTGGCCGGGCACATCATACAGATGGCATTGTACAATGCGTACATGCTACGTCGA
Organism: Rhinoderma darwinii; assembly: GCF_050947455.1. Taxonomy (NCBI): domain Eukaryota; kingdom Metazoa; phylum Chordata; class Amphibia; order Anura; family Rhinodermatidae; genus Rhinoderma; species Rhinoderma darwinii. Next base: position 202,180,288 of record NC_134690.1, on the reverse strand, counting down.
TGTGCAGGCCAGACGGGAACTTTCCTGGAATTTCAAGAGGTGATTATCAAGAACCTAATCTTTAGGGACCAAGAAGGGGGGCACCCAGTACTTCTGGAAGCGAGCCCACACGCATCGTACCAGGGCAACACTTTCCAGGAGAAGTTCCCCAAACTGGCAAGAAGGGAAAAAGTCAAAAGAGGTGCAAAGTCTGCTATAAGAGGGCGATAATGGATGACACAATATATCAATGTGACACGTGTCCCGAATAACCAGAGCTCTGTATGAAAGTGTTTTAAAATTTATCATACATCCCTTGGTTTATAATTTACCCAAATTTTACTTACCCTGTTGCACTCCACACAGCTTATCCCCCCTCGTCTTTCCCCTCTGAGCCCTGCTGTGTACCCAGGCAGCTGATAACAGCCACATGTAGGGTATTGCCATACCCGGGAGAACCCACATTACAGTTTATGGGGTGTAGGTCTCACTACACCTCTAGATGAATGCCTTAAGGGTGTAGTTTTTAAAACGGGGTCACTTCTTGCGGGTTCCAACTGTACTGGTACCTCAAGGGCTTCTGCATACATGACTTCGCACTAGAAAATCCCCAGTAGGCCAAATGGTGGTCCTTTCCTTCTGAGCCCTCCCATGGGCCCAAACGGCAGTTTATCACAACAAATGGGGTATTGCGGCACTCAGAACAAATTGCGCAACAGAATGGGGTATTTTGTTTCTTGTGAAAATAAGAAATTTTCAGCCAAAACTACATATTATTTGAAAAAAATAATTTTGTTTTCATTCCCAGCCCAATTCAAATAAGTTCTGTGAAAAAACTATGGAGTCAAAATGGTCACAACACCCATAAATGAATTCCTTGAGTGGTGTAGTTTCCAAAATGGGGTCATTTGTGGTTGGTTTCTATTGCTTTGACACCTCTGGGGCTCTGCAAATGCGACATGGCACCCGAAAACCAATCCAGCAAAATCTGTACTCCAACAAACACACAGCGCTCCTTTCCTTCTGAGCCCTCCCATGGGCCCAAACGGCAGTTTATCACCACAAATGGGGTATTGCCGCACTCAGGACAAATTGGGCAACAAAATGGAGTATTTTATTTCTTGTGAAAATAAGAATTTTTGAGCTAAAATTACATATTATTGGAAAAAATATATATTTTTTTAATTCCCAGCCCAATTCAAATAAGTTCTGTGAAGAAACTATGGAGTCTAAATGGTCACATTACCCATAAATGAATTCCTTGAGGGGTGTAGTTTCCAAAATGGGGTCACTTTTGGTGGGTTTCCATTGCTTTGATACCTCTGGGGCTCTGCAAATGCGACATGGCACCCGAAAACCAAGCCAACAAAATCTGTACTCCAAAGAACACACAGTGCTCCTTCCCTTCTGAGGCCTCCCATGGGCCCAAACGGCAGTTTATTGCCACAAATGGGGTATTGATGCACTCAGGAGAAATTGGGCAACAAAATTGAGTATTTTGTTCCCTGTGAAAATAAGAAATTTTGGTAAAAAATTACATCTTATTGGAAAAAATGTCATTTTTTTAATGTCACAGCCCAATTGAAATAGGTGCTGTGAAAAAACTGTGTGGTCAAAATGCTAACAACAACCATAAATGAATTCCTTGAGGGGTGTAGTTTCCAAAATGGGGTCACTTTTGGTGGGTTTCCATTGCTTTGATACCTCTGAGGCTCTGCAAATGCGACATGGCACCCGAAAACCAATCCAACAAAATCTGGACTCCAACAAACATATAGCGCTCCTTTCCTTCTGAGCCCTCCCATGGGCCCAAACGGCAGTTTATCACCACAAATTGGGTATTGCCACACTAAGGACAAATTGGGCAACAAAATGGGGTATTTTGTTCCCTGTGAAAATAAGAAATTTTGATCACAAATGACATTTTATTGGAAAAAATGACATTTTTTTCATTTCAGAGCCCAATTCAAATACGTGCTGTGAAAAAACTGTGCGGTCAAAATGGTAACAACAACCCTAAATGAATTCCTTGAGGGGTGTAGTTTCCAAAATGGGGTCACTATTGGGGGATTCCTACTGTTTTGACACCTCAACACCTCTTCATACGTGGCATGCTGCCTAAAATATATTCTAATAAAAAAGAGGACTCAAAATGCACTAGGTGCTTCTTTGCTTCTAGGGCTTGTGTTTTAGTCCACGAGCGCAGTAGGGCCACATGTGGGACATTTCTAAAAACTGCAGAATCTGGACAATACATATTTAGTAGTGTTTCTCTGGTAAAACCTTCTGTGTTACAGAAAAAAAAATGAATAAAATTGAAATTCAGCAAGAAAAATGAAATTTGCAAATTTCACCTCCACTTTTCTTTAATTCCTGTGAAATGCCTGAAGGGTTAAAAAACTTTCTAACTGCTGTTTTGAATACTTTGAGGGGTCTAGTTTTTAAAATGGGGTGTTTTATCAGGGTTTCTAATACATAGACCCCACAAAGCCACTTCAGAACTCAAGAGGTACCTTAAAAAAAAGGCTTTTTAAATTTTCTTAAAAATATGAGAAATTGCTGTTTATGTTCTAAGCCTTGTAACGTCCAAGAAAAATAAAAGAATGTTCAAAAAACTATGCCAATCTAAAGTAGACATATGGGAAATGTGAACTAGTAACTATTTTGGGTGGTATAACTGTCTGTTTTACAAGCAGATGCATTTAAATTCTGAAAAATGCAATTTTTTCAAAATTTTCTCTACATTTTGCAATTTTTCACCAATAAACACTGAATATATCGACCAAATTTTACCACGAACATGAAGCCCAATGTGTCACGAGAAAACAATCTCAGAATCGCTTGGGTAGGTTTAAGCATTCCGACGTTATTACCACATAAAGTGAAATATGTCAGATTTGAAAAATGGGCTCTGAGCCTTAAGGCCAAAACTAGGCTGCGTCCTTAAGGGGTCAAGGGGTTAAACTAGATTTTTGGTCTCTTTAATTCTTGTGATTTTATGAAGATATGTGCATTTAGACATAAATGGTATGTATGAACGCTACATATTTTAAATGTGTATCTTTAGAAGTGTGGTGCTTTTAATTTTCTTTTTAAGTCACACTTTTAGCCACAAATATAAATTTGGATGCATCTTTATGAAAAATTAAATTTTGACACAAAATTGCATGATGGTGCTTGTCTGTATAAAGTGATGTGTCCTACTTTTCTGATTTTACGGCCCGTGCTCCCATACTTTGTATGGGAGCACGGCATGAAAATGCGGCCCGCGGGTGTCGGCGGCCAGCCATGCCCGCAATCACGGGCCGTGATTACGGGCACGGCCATGTGCATGAGGCCTAAGCCCTATCTGTATGCAATGATTATACTAAGCAGCCACCCCCCTCATGAACAGTAGGTGTGAGAGTGGTTGTTTATCAGTATTTTGCACCTCTGTGATTTCCCTCTGTGGAGCATTGTGGTTTATCTGCATCCTGTTGGGAATTGGTGTAAAACCTGCCCTTGTATGAGTATGGCCTTTTTCAGTGATTTTACATGTACCGATGAAGAAACGTTTTCAAATGGATTTTGGGGAATATTTATTTTATTATTGGAATATTTATTTTATTTTTGGCAGTCGGACAGCCCCTGTAACAGTGATGTCTGACTGCTATTTTTTTTAAATTAAAAGAAAGGTATTTTAAAATAACAAGGTGGGCTTCAACTTTATTTGCTTCAACTTTTCTTACATCGTTCATCTTTTGCCCATGGTTTTCACCATCATTGTCATCAGCAGTGCTTAAAAAATGTACTTTCTCTCTCAGATAATGGAATGCTTCAGCTGCAAAGCTTTTAATGGAAATAACGGGGAACACTTATAAAGTGAAGATGAAAGTTGGTTCTTACTCAGGTATTTAAACATGTGACCTGAGATAATGGATGTAATACCTTTATGACATTTTCATTCAGGTTATTCATGTACTCGGTTTGGCTTATGTCTCAGTTTAATGGTGCACAAGCTGTTGATCTTTTATCAGATTCACTGATTTCTATAACAATGGGCTAAACACATTGCAGCCATAGTAGAACATTTTATGCGGAGTCTCCGCTTCATACGATTTTACAGAAAACGTTTTAATCTGACGAGTATCCAGTCAATAGATTTCAGATATGAACATGCTGTGCAAAAAGCATAAACATTTAATACTGAATTTCCCAGTAGTTTGGTAGTCATATGTGGCTCTCACGACCGCTACATATGGCTTCCTTGTTGTCAGCTGCAGAGACTCTTGTGCACCAATGTGACAATGTCATGGCATGCCTAAAATTTGCCACTAAGGTTAGAGCCATCACTGGAATTTGACTCCCGACTAAGATCCTTATCACTTGGCTAGAATAATAATGTTATTACTTTAAGGCTGGGTTCACACACACTATTTACGGACGTAATTCGGGCGTTTTAGCCCCGAATTACGTCCGAAAATGCGGCTCAAAAGCGTCGGTAAACATCTGCCCATTCATTTGAATGGGTCTTACGATGTTCTGTGCCGACGGTCATTTTTTTTACGAGCCGCTGTCAAAAGGCGGCGCGTAAAAAAGACGCCCGCATCAAAGAAGTGCCTGTCACTTCTTCAGACGTAAATGGAGCCGTTTTCCATGGACTCCATGGAAAAACAGCTCCAATTACGTCCGTAATGGACGCAGCGAAAGACGCCTGCACATGCCATTACGGTTGAAATTACGGTGCTGTTTTCTCTTGAAAACAGCACCGTAATTTCAGCCGTAACGGACGCTGCCGTGTGAACATATCCTTACATTTACTGGATTTAGGCCTCATGCACACGTCAGTATTCTGGTCAGTATTTTGCTTCAGTATTTGTAAGCCAAAACCAGGAGTGGGTCCAAAACACAGAAGAGGTGCAAATCTTTCCATTATAGGTTTTCTCTGTTTGTTCCACTACTGGTTTTTTGCTTCCAAATACTAAAGCAAAATTCTGACCTGAATACTGACGTGTGTGCATGATTCCTTAGGCAGTGGTGTACATAGACAAGAGTGGACCCCATAGCAAAGACCCCAGGAGTGGACCCCATAGCATAGTCACCCAGGACATAAGAACCTGGTGCTTGTTTCTCCTCGGTGTACTTCCCATGACATTTGGGACTGTTCCCTACCCCCTAGTTTGCTAACAATGCAGTTCCCCTGAAGACGGGAGCTCTGCACAGGTTCTCGCCACCCAATATTCAAAGGGGATGAGACCAACCTTGATGGGGCAACCTCACTCCAAGGGCCCCATAGCCACATGGTCTACCTCTTTGGTATGTACACCCATAGAATTTAGGTCACTTTATTTTAATATTCAACACTATACTTTTCCTTTTAACCCCTTAAGTATGTCAAGTACTGATACGCAGCAGTCGTTAAGGGGCAGTATGGAACGGGCTCATGGGCTGAGCTTGGTCCATACACAGCGGGTGACGGCTGTGTTATACAGCCGACACCTCACTGCAGCGGGCGGAATCAAAGATCACTTTGATTCCACCTGTTTAACATCTTAAATACAGCGGTCGCGCATCCCCCTCAAACACGCCATCGCGCCCCCCTGCGACACGATAGGCCGTTTACAGTGGTTGTTATGGCAGCCTGGGGGCCCAGTAAAGGCCCCCCAGGTCTGCCATCTTTGTACTCCTTTGAAGCTCTGCCTCATGCAGAATCAGATTCACGATATACTGCAATACATTAGTATCCAACGATCGCTGCTTCAAGTCCCCCTAGGGGGACTAATAAAAAAAAGTTAAATACAGTTAAATAAAGATTTTTAGAATGTTACAAAAAAAATGTTAAAAGTTTAAAAAAAAAACCTTTTCCCATTTTTTTCCCTAAAGCAATGTTAAAAAAATAAAAGTTAACCACGTCTGTAAAAGTCCGAACTACCACAATATAGCGTTATTTAACCCGCTCGTGAACGACGTAAAAAAAATAATATATATATATATATATATAAAACATGCAAATTGCTGTTTTTTTGTCACTTTAGCTCTAAAAAACAACGGTATAGGTGAAAACGACAGCTCCCCTCACTAAATGTAAGCCCTCATAACTCTAAATTGATGGAAAAGTAAAAAGTTATGGCTCTCAGAATAAGGTGACATTTTTAGTTTTTTTAGCAAATAGTTTAACTTTTTTAAAAGTGGTAAAGCATAGAACAAAACATATAAATTTGGTATCGCCGTAATCTTATCAACCTGTAGAATGAGGTGAATATGTAGTTTTTACCGCCTGATGGACGCTGTAAAAACCAAAACCCCCAAAAAATCGTGTAATCACTGTTTTTTGCCCATTTCACCCCATAAATAATTTTTTTTTCAGATTCCCAGTATATTATGCGTACAAAGAAATAGAAAAGTTACGGCTTTTGGAAGGTCGGGGAGGAAAAAATGAAAATGAAAAAACTCAAATTGGCCGTGTCTTTAAGGGTATTCAATGTTATTATAAAAGAATGTGGCTCTCAAGGTGAGAAAAGATCTACAAATGTTTTCACTGTGCCAAATATCATTGGTTAGGACTGGCTAGGTGACCAGTGTAGCCTGTTTGACCATTAGTAGCCTTGTTTATGTGCAATATATTTATTATTTGCATGTGTAGTGAGTGCACTTTAATTCCTGAGAAATTTCACAACTAACAATTACGCAACATTATTTTATTTTAGCAACACAATTAATACTGTCTAGTAAAATTACAATGTATTTCATAGGATTTAATGCTTAGACTTTTCTTTTAACAACTACGCCCAGTGTAGGCGCCTTTGGTGGTGGACAGGTTTCAGCATGGACACTCTTCCCGATCTGCAGCTACACAGCTCCAAGCACACCAAGCTACAATGCAATGTGTATTCTGACCCCTATGTGTTCTGACACCAGCAGTAACTTATTTTTTGGGCAATTTGTACTACAGTAGATTTTCTGTGGGATCGGACCAGACAGACTAGCCTTTGCTCCCCATGCACATTAATGAGTCTTGAGCACCCTTGACCCTGTTGTCGGTTCACCAGTTCTCCTTCCTTGAACCACTTTTAGTAGGTACTAACGACTGCATACCGGGAACAACCCATAAGAACTGCCGTTTTGGAGATGCCCTGACCCATCTAGCCATCACAATATGGCCCTTGTCAGTCATTCAGATCCTTAAATGTTCTCATTTTTCTTGCTTTAAACTCATCCGAACGTGCCCTTAGGTCCCTTAGATTTTTTTTCTATCAATTGAAGCTGCATTAAAAAAATGGCAGCATTTTGGAAAATGTAACAGCATTTTTTATGGCATTTTTAGTGGCGTTTTTCATTTAGTGTCGTGTACATGTGTTTTGTTCTGGCACCTTTAAAGTCCTAAAGAGAAGCCTATGGGAATAATGCCTGAAAATAAACGGCACTGACAAAAATACTGCCTCACAAACGCAGTTGTATATAGTGTTTTTGATCGTTTTCTATAGACTTTAATGTAACATCTGGTTGCACTAAATATCGCATTGAAAAACGTAGTTATAAACTACTTTAGAACACCATGATCCACAAAAACGCAGTAAAACACTGTGAATCCAGCCTCAGGCCCTGCTCACCCACCGCAGATTTGTTGCAGAGTTTGCATGTATTTTTTAAGCCAAAACCAGGAACGAAGCCTAAACAGAAGAAATATATAAAGGAGGGCCTTAGGCCAGGATCACATATACAGTTTTGATGCAGTTTTTCACACAGTTTTTTTAGTCAAAGCCAGAAGTGGATCCAGTGGTGTAACTATTGGGGTCGCAGAGGTTGCAGCGGTCGCAATTGCCCCCCGCACCACGTCTATAAAAAGTTACTATAGTAACTGGGACCTATGTAATAAACTACACGGGCCCCTGTTACTATAGTAACTGACAGTATACTTACCCTCCTCGTTCCGGAGGTTCTGACGTCTCGCACAACATCCCGATGCTGGATGGAGTCAGGACCTCCGCTGTGGCCGGAGCCGAACAGGAGGGTAAGTATACTATTACTGTCTGCTGGGGCCCGGGTTGTCTGCTGGGCCCCGGATAGGCGATTCCCAGTGTGAGCGAGTGACCAGAATAAAGGGGAAGCAGCGCTCATACAAGCACTGCAGCCCCTTCAAAACAGCTGATTGGCGGATATGATAGGCCATACATTTTTAGGGACTGGACAACCCCTTAAGCCTACCATGTGGTAGGCTTACATGGTGTGATCTTGTCTGCTGGGCCCTGTATTTAAAGAGGCTCTGTCACCAGATTTTGCAACCCCTATCTCCTATTGCAGCAGATCGGCGCTGCAATGTAGATAAGAGTAACGTTTTTGTTTTTTTTTAAAAACGAGCATTTTTGGCCATGTTATGACCATTTTTATATTTATGCAAATGAGGCTTTCTAAAGTACAACTGGGCGTGTTTAAAGTAAAAGTACAAGTGGGCGTGTATTATGTGCGTACATCGCGGCGTTTTTACTTCTTTTACTAGCTGGGCGTTGTGAATGGGAGTGTATGATGCTGACGAATCAGCATCATCCACTTCTCTTCGTTAACACCCAGCTTCTGGCAGTGCACAGACATAGCGTGTTCTCGAGAGATCACGCTGTGACGTCACTCACTTCCTGCCCCAGGTCCTGCATCGTGTCGGACGAGCGAGGACACATCGGCACCAGAGGCTACATTTGATTCTGCAGCAGCATCGGCGTTTGCAGGTAAGTCGATGTAGCTACTTACCTGCAAACGCTGATGCTGCTGCAGAATCAACTGTAGCCTCTGGTGCCGATGTGTCCTCGCTCGTCCGACACGATGCAGGACCTGGGGCAGGAAGTGAGTGACGTCACAGCGTGATCTCTCGAGAACACGCTGTGTCTGTGCACTGCCAGAAGCTGGGTGTTAACGAAGAGAAGTGGATGATGCTGATTCGTCAGCATCATACACTCCCATTCACAACGCCCAGCTAGTAAAATAAGTAAAAACGCCCAGATGTACGCACATAATACACGCCCACTTGTGCTTTTACTTTAAACACGCCCAGTTGTACTTTAGAAAGCCTCATTTGCATAAATAGAAAAATGGTCATAGCTTGGCCAAAAATGCTCGTTTTTAAAAAAAAAAAAACGTTACTCTTATCTACATTGCAGCGCCGATCTGCTGCAATAGGAGATAGGGGTTGCAAAATCTGGTGACAGAGCCTCTTTAAGCCCTTCCTTGTATTAGGCTTAGATACAGGGCTCATCAGACAGGATCACTATACTATGAAAGATTACTGTCTGCTTGACCCTGTATCTAAGCCTACCTTGTGGTAGGCTAGGATACAGAGTCCAACAGACAGTATCACACAAGGGCCCTGTATCTAAGCCTACCACTTGTGTTACTAATGTTCGTCCGGAATTGCGGATGGAAAATATGTAGCAGAAAACAGTAGCAGCAAAGTGGGTGAGATTTAACAAATCTCATACGCACCCTGCGTAAAAATGCTGTCCACAAATTGACCTGCGGTGAGTATTTTTCAGACTGCAGCATGTCAATTCCTGCTGCGGAAAGTGGACTGAATTGCTGCGTTTTTCAGAGGAGAATGTCACCATCTCCCAGCATTGTGAAATATGCAGCAAAATACCCACCATTAACTGCAGACAAAAACGCAGGAAATGGTGCGTTTTTGCCGCAGCGGAAAGTCTGCTACTTTCAACGGAATTGGCGCAGAAATTTTCTGTAGCAAATCCGTCACTTGTGGATGAGCACTTACATGGTCAGCAGGCTTTAGATTCCTATGATTAACATTATTATTTATCTTTTTATTATTACTATTACTATTATTATTATTATTATTATTATTATCTGTGATCTGCATACGAAAAAATTCTAGGATAACACAGATCATGTTTTCCCAGCTTCCTCCAGTTCCAGGAAACAAAATTGTAAAAAATAAAAACAAATAAAAAGAATAAAAAATAAATAATTTGTGAAATAAAAAATAAATAAATCTTTCCCCTACCCCAACCCACCAACACCACCAGGGACAAATGTGTCAATATCAAAGATGATCAAATCCACACAAATTATTACCCATCACTTGTTTTTGTCTCCTTAGCCCCACTCCTACCATAAAATATTTGTACATTGTAGATTTGCTCCTGTTTACAGATCCCACATACCGCCTAAAGGCAGGAGGCACACTATAGCGATGATGTAGGTTGGGCAAAGTACACGTATTTGGCATTGTTATACACGAGAGAGTGCAAGGATTATTTTGTGGCAGAAAATTTGTCTTGTTAAACTAATTATGTTCAATTACTAAAGAAAACATTTGTCCTATTTTTTCCTATTTTTTTCATTTTCTCCTATATAAAACGTAAACAATTTAATGATACTATTTCTACTTCAATATCACATTTGTTTCCCCCACAAAAAAAAAGAAAATTTGACCAAACTGTATAAAATAACTAAAAAATATTTTGAGTGTGCCAAACTGAAAGGTGGCATTTTGCTGTGGAGAATAAGGCATCTGAAGGCCTTGGATTTAAGGATTTGTTTACATTAGTTATTTTTTGTGGTGGTTTATGACACAGTCGCGTTAATTGCAGCAAAACTGCACCATTTTTGTTGCAGTATTTGCTGCAAATACAGCATTTGTGGCAAAAAAATAACAAAAAATGACTCATACCATAAAAGACTTAAAATATCTGACTAGAATCTCAGTTTAATATATTAGGGCATGTTCACAGGGCTTATTTTCAGGCACAGAAATAGAAAGAGAAATTAACCTCTGAAAACCAGGCGTTTTGGAGCAGAATTTGAAAGCATTTTTGAAGGGTATTTTCGAATCATTTTTGTCATTGCCAATGGGAAACGTTAAAAATCTGCTTCAAAAACGCCTCAAGAAGTGAGGCATATTTTTATGTTTCACTTTTTTTAAACAGTGGCAAAAAATGATGCCTCGTACGAACTACAAAGCTTTTCATCATTTAAAACAATGGAAGTCTATTTGCAAGCATTTTCAAAGTGTATTTCGGAGTGCAATACGAGCGTCTTACACTAATAAGCCATTTATTAAGCCATGTGAACATGCCCTTACATTGACCTTACCTCAAATTAATGAATGCTGTACTACTACATAGATATTTTCTTTTTCCACTAGTGTATGCATTTTGCTGTAGGCATCAGTCGTGTCTAGGCAATAATGATTGATACAAAAATTTCACTTATGTAAAAAAAAAAGTCTTAAATTATTATACCTTTCAATATTATCTATTATCCCAAATATTTTTTAAGTCTCACATTACTACAATTTCCTAAGGACGAAAAGCTGAACCTCGGCAAACTTAAAGTACTGTGCTAAATTACAGATGAAAGCAAGCATGGCCGTTGCCACTAAGTTGAATCCAAGACTGTCGTGGAATAGATTTGTGATGTCATTGGTAAATAATACACAGTGGCCCACATATATCAAAATATTTATGCCAGCGTTTGTCGTAAAATGCAACTTTTTATAAGTCGCATTGTGACGCGGCCAAACATACGCAATTTATATATTTTTTTATTATTTGCCAAATTTCAAAAATCGGTTTGGTCTAAAAGAAGAAAAAGGATACATTTTATTGTGTAAATCTACATCTGCCTAGCAGGCGTAGACTTTATTTTTGGCCCGTCTGAGGGATCAAAATGTGCCAAATTCAAACAGGTGAGCTTTTTAGTAAATTTGGTACAAGTCACTCCAACTACCGCCTCCATTTTTACTGTTGCAAAATACACCAGTCTTAGTAAATATGGGCCATGGAGTTCTGAAGCCACGTGGCTAATGACATCTTATTTAGGCTGGGTTCACACGAGCATGTTACGTCCGTAAAGGACGGAACGTATTTCGGCCGCAAGTCCCGGACCGAGCACACTGCAGGGAGCCGGGCTCCTAGCATCATTGTTATGTATGATGCTAGGAGTCCCTGCCTCGCTGCAGGACAACTGTCCCGTACTGTAATCATGTTTTCAGTACGGGACATTAGTTCCACGGAGAGGCAGGGACTCCTAGCGTCGTACATAACTATGATGCTAGGAGCCCGGCTTCCTGCACTGTGTTCGGTCCGGGACTTGCGGCCGAAATACGTTCCGTCCTTTACGGACGTAATGTGCTCGTGTGAACCCAGCCTTAGGCCGGACTCACACCAGCGTACTTAACAGCTCTGTGTGTCAGTCCCGTATGATGCGCGGCTGCGTGATTTTCTCCCTCATTATGACACTCCGTTTGGATGTTTGTAAACAGAAAAGCACGTGGTGCTTTTCTGTTTACATTCGTAGTTTTACAGCTGTTGCGCGAATCATGCTCGTCCCACGAAGTGCTTCCGTGTGGTGCGCGTGATTTTCACGCACCCATTGACTTCAATGGGTGCGTGTTGCGCGAAATACGCACAAAGAACGGACATGTCGTGAGTTTTACGCAGCGGACTCACGCTGCACAAAAATCACTGACAGTCTGCACTGCCCCATAGACTAATATAGGTCCGTGCGAGACGCGTGAAAATCACATGCGTTGCACGGACGTATATCACGTTCGTCTGAATAAGCCCTTAGGGTATGTACACACAGGTCGAATACCCTGCATAAAAGTGCAAAGTGTATCCGACCTAGAAACCACAGGGAATTACAGACAAAAGACCGAGCCAAATTATGGCGCAGATTTTCATCCGGAATTTCTGTGATGATACTGCAGCCCATGTGACTGCTACAGCGTGTGATTGGCTTCAGCAGTCACATTGGATGAAAGATCTTCCCAAGAGGCCGGACTGCACTGAGAACAGCCAAGGAAACAAGGAGCCGTCGCTATGACACAGCCATAGTGATAAGTATAGATATTTATTTTATTCAATTTAATGTTTTTTAAGAATTGTGATTTTTGCTGTGGTATTGCAGCTTTTTCGGCGCATAAATCACAATTGCTATTTGTTGCGGCTTTTACCTCCAGATTAAACTTAATGGGGAAAAATACTGCAACATAAGTGCAACGATTCCGCAGCATAAATTGATATGCTGAATACAAAAAAAATGCACCGCAGCTCAATTTTTGCACATTTTCTCAGCTGATTTTTTCCACAGTTTGTTAATGAGATTTGTTCAAATCCCATCTACTTTGCTGCTACTGTAAAATGCTGTGGATTTTCCACACTGAAATCTGTTGCAAAGAAACCGCAGCTAATTAGTCCAGTGTGCACATACCCTTAACATGCACTCAGGCAGAATTATATCAACAGTGCAGCACCCTTTGTTTCTCAGTGCCTGTTGGTAAGGAGCAGGTTTGAAACAAGCAAAAGTGTCATGCTTTGCTGCTCATATGCTTAAATGTCTGCTTTTGCCCCGCTGTGATTGGCCACAACTGACATATTCTTAAAGAGGCTCTGTCACCAGATTTTGCAACCCCTATGATGTTTGTCACTGGACCCTCTCCCTCCCACCCAGAGGAACAGCAACATCTAAAGAAGGCCATACCTGTGCTTAAAGAGGCTCTGTCACCAGATTTTGCAACCCCTATCTGCTATTGCAGCAGATAGGCGCTGCAATGTAGATTACAGTAACGTTTTTATTTTTAAAAAACGAGCATTTTTGGCCAAGTTATAACCATTTTCGTATTTCTGCAAATGAGGCTTGCAAAAGTACAACTGGGCGTGTTGAAAAGTAAAAGTACAACTGGGCGTGTATTATGTGCGTACATCGGGGTGTGTTTACTACTTTTACTAGCTGGGCGTTCTGATGAGAAGTATCATCCACTTCTCTTCAGAACGCCCAGCTTCTGGCAGTGCAGATCTGTGACGTCACTCACAGGTCCTGCATCGTGTCGGCACCAGAGGCTACAGTTGATTCTGCAGCAGCATCAGCATTTGCAGGTAAGTAGCTACATCGACTTACCTGCAAACGTCGATGCTGCTGCAGAATCAACTGTAGCCTCTGGTGTCGATGTGTCCTCGCTCGTCTGACACGATGCAGGACCTGTGAGTGACGACACAGCGTGATCTCTGGAGAACACGGCTGTGTCTGCACTGCCAGAAGCTGGGCGTTGTGAAGAGAAGTGGATGATACTCCTATGCACAACGCCCAGCTAGTAAAAGTAGTAAACACGCCCCGATGTACACACACAATACACGCCCACTTGGACTTTTACTTTTAAACACACCCACTTGGACTTTTGCAAGCCTCATTTGCATAAATACGAAAATGGTCATAACTTGGCCAAAAATGCTCGTTTTTTAAAAATAAAAACGTTACTGTAATCTACATTGCAGCGCCTATCTGCTGCAATAGCAGATAGGGGTTGCAAAATCTGGTGACAGAGCCTCTTTAACATTACTTTTTTTTCATGGCATACATGTATCCCATTAGCCCCCTTTGATTTCATTTAGTTTTAAAAAATTCAGTGACATGCTATTGGATCCATATTACAGGGAAATTATGTTTTACATGCTTTGTTGTATTCCCCCCCCCCCCTAAGGCATTGTAAATAGAATGCAACTATAATAGTGCACTGTACCTTTAAAGGGAATGTGTCGCTAGAATTATTATTTTTTTTTCATTTAAACAATTAGTATTTGAGTGATTACAAAATTGCAGCATGGTCACTGTGGTAAAGCAACCTTATTGATTCATGCTGCAAATTTGGGGTGGACACACTCTCCTCTAATGTCCTCACACAATCCCCCCTCCCTTCTTCTGGCTAGTGCCAGGAGAAGGAGGGGTTTGAACCTTCAAACCTCCTACACTGTGTGCCGCCATTTTCTGAGCGACTGCACAGTGTAGGAGGATTAGATACAGGGCTCAGCAGACAGTATAACACGAACATACACGAACATAATACACACATCACATACACGAACATAAATGACCTGCTCCCGCCGCCGCTGCCGTCTCCGCTCCTATTCCTTGCGCCTTTTCTTCCTTGAACATATGGCCGGAAGCCGCGGCCGGAAGTCACCATCTTACTGACCGGCAGCGGCTTCCGGTCCACATGAAAATGGCGCCGGATTTCGCTCTGCGAACGAACTTCGTTTTGGTCTGTGTGGGAGCGGCGCATGCGCCGTTCCCACACAGACGGCGTACGCTTCAGAGAATGGAACGGCTCCCGTTCGCATTCTCTATGGGGTTGTATGTGCCGTATTCCATCTCTGTATTTGTCATTAATCGACACATACAGAGATGAAAAAAAAAATGGCAGCCCCCATAGAGAAGTAAAAGTAAAAACACAGTAAAAAGTAGAACATGAGAACACAAATAAATAAAATGTATGTTAATATCATATTAAAAGCAATATAATAATAAAAAATAAATAATCATGACACCTTCCCTCCACTGTTATCAGTTGGTTTTGTGTCTTTTCACAACTAGGTCCAGTCGGTGTGATGACAGCATTGGTCAGTCCGGCCACTTTGTATATAGAACGGCCGGAGCTGAGCCCCGGGCTTAGGAGGAGGCTTAGGAGGAGGCCACATGACTGTGGGAAACAGGAAGGGGAGGAGCTTGTGCCACGAGGCCGGACAGGCGGTGCTCTGGCTTGAGCCCCAGTCTGTCCGGAAACACAGTAAGGATCAGTTGTCTCCTCTGCTCTCTACATCCTTCGGCTTCCCCGCATCTCCATGCCTCCATGGATATCCAGGTGATCCTGGAGCAGCTCCGTTCTATGGCCGGCGAGCGTGGGTCAGATTGGCTATGGACCGAGCTCGCCATTCTAGTCGATGGCCCGGACGTGCCTGGCTCACCCGGTCCTGCAATTGAGTTGGAGACAGAGGAGGAGACTGTGGGGGGTTCGCAGGATTGCGTTCCCTGGGGCGGGCGGCAGCGTCGGTCGAGGAGGGCACAGCCACCGTCCCATTTCAGCCCGAATGTTACTCCCAGGGTCCGGCGCAGGGTTGGAAGCCCCTCCATGGACCCTGGAGGCTGGGGGGCTGGGCCCTCAACTGCAGGCCGCAGGCCCCGGTCTGGCAGGAATCCCGCTTATGTCCGGATCCATCGGCAGCAGGTGGTTCGGTCCCCATGGAGCGGGGGACGCCACCTGGCTCCAGGTCAGTCTCTTCTGGATCGGCGTTGGGCCGGCCTGGCGATGGTCTAGTCGGGCGGCCCACAAGACAGAGGTTCCGTCACTACGCGGCGGCCACGGTTGGTGGTAACGGGGGGCGGGCGGGGCCCCACTGGCTATGTGTCAGATTGTCGACAGCCTTCCAGGGCTTTGAAGGCGGTGGAGATCTTGCTTAGGGCGGAGGGTAACAGGAGTTACCCTTCAGGTTCGTCGTCATCACGGATTCGGGAGGAAGATGGAGGCCATCATGAGGGACGGCTGGATGATCCGGGTCTTCCGGCTAGTGGGATCACAGCTGCTGCGTAGCCCGGTGAGTCTTTGCCCTTATGGGCCCGGTATCTAAGCCTACCACATGTGTTACTAATCGTTTTTTTTGTGTTTGTGTTTTTTTACAGGTTTGGTCGTTGGACTACTTAAATGACGGCTTTTTTTATTATCAATAAAATGGATAACGAGGGTTTTGTGTTTTTTTTTATTTCAATGAAAAAAAATTCTGTCTTTGTGTTTTATTTTCACTTGATTACTACCGCCTTAGTAATGGCCGCCGGCTGATTGACCCCTCAAGACATTTCCTATAGACTGGATTCACACATAGCGTTTTGGTGCAGCCAGATATTACATTAAAGTCTATAGTAAAATATAAAAGGAACTACATACACCTGCTTTTTGGTTTGTGGCATCTTTGAGACAATTTTGTGGTCAGTGGCTTTTTTTCCCAAATGCAGCATGCTCTCGGTACAGCATTATCGCTGGCATTTCTCCCATATGCTTCTCTATATGACTTTAAAAATGGAGAAAAAAAGGATGTACACATGACACAAACTAAAAATGCTAAAGAAAATGACACTAAAAACGCCATAAATAATGCTATTACATTTTACAAAACGCTGGTGTTTTTACGTGCATTTTTTTCATGCAGTTCAATATGCCAAAAAATATCTATGTGTGAAGGTCGCCTACAGTTGGCCTTTTTAAGTTTTTTTTCCTGGTGTTTTTTGCTGCATTTTTAGCTACAAAAACGCTGTGGCCAGATGTTAGCTTGAAGTCAATGGGGAAATATGGAATGCCATACACACATGGTGCTTTTTTTAGGTGACTTTTTTTATTTTAACCCCTTGGAGACAGCCTATTTTTTCAAATCTGACATGTGTCCCTTTATGTGGTAATGACTTGGGAATGCATCTACTTATCCAAGCGATTCTGAGATTGTTGTCTCGTGACATATTGTACTTTATGTTAGTGAAAGAATCTGATCGATAAATACAATATTTATTTGGTAAAAACACCAAAATTTAGCATTTTTCTACATTTAAATGTATCTGCTTGTAAGACAGATAGTAATACCACACAAAATAGTTACTAGTTTACATTTCCCATATGTCTACTTTATGTTTGCATCATTTTTTTAAACATCCTTTTATTTTTCTAGGACCTTAGCAGCAATTTCTCACATTTTTAAGAAAATTTCAAAAGGCTATTTTTTCAGGGATCAGTTTAGTTCTGAAGTGGCTTTGAGGGCCTTATATATATTAGAAAGTCCCCTTAAATCGCCCCATTTTAATAACTTCACCCATCAAGGTATTCAAAACAGCATTCAGAAAGTGTCTTAACCCTTTAGGCGTTTCACAGGAATTAAAGCACTGTGGAGGTGATATTTACAAATTTCATTTTTTTTGGCGGAAATTCGTTTGTAATAAATTTTTTCCTGTAGCACAGAAGGTATAAACAGAGAAACGCAACTCAATATTTACTGCCAAGATTCTGCACTTTTTATAAATATCCCACATGTGGCCCTAGTGTGCTAATTGACTGAAACACAGGCCACAGCAAAGAATCACCTAGTGGATTTTCAGGCCTCCTTTCTATTAGAAAATATTTTAAGCACAATGTCAGGTTTGAAAAGGTCTTGTGGTGCCAAAACATAGGAAAAACCCTCAAAAATACCCCATTTTGGAAACTACACCACAAGGAATTAATCTAGGGATATAGGGAGCCTTTTGATCTCACAGTTTTTTTGCAAAAATTCTTTGAATTAAGCCAAAAAACGAAAATCACATTTTTTTCCAATAAAACATACAATGTTTTCATTTTTACAAGGAATAAAGAAAAATAACACACCAACATTTGTTAAGCAATTTCTCTCGATTATGAAAATACCCCATATCTGGTCATAAACTTATGTTTGAACACACGGCACCCCTTAGAAGGGAAGGAGCGCCATTTGGCTTTTGGAGCTCAAATTTTGCTGGAATGGCTTTCATGCGCCATGTCGGATTTGCAAAGCTCCTGAGGGACAAAAACAGTGGAAACCCCCCAAAAGTGACCCCATTTTGGAAACCACACCCATTATGGAATTTATCTAGGGGTATACTGAGCCATTTGACTCAACGGATATTTTGCAGAATTAATTGAAAGTAGGCCATGAAAATGAAAATCTTAATTTTTCCCCATAAAATGTAGTTTTAGCTTAGATTTTTTCATTTTCACAAGGGCTAAAGGAGAAAAGGCACCTCAATATTTGTAAAGCAATACCCCGTATGTGGACATACATTGCTGTTCGCTCCCACGGCAGGGCTTAGAAGGGAAGGAGCGTTATTTAGCTTTTGCAGCTCAAGTTTTGCTAGAATGGTTTGCGGCGCCATGTCACATTTGCAAAGCCCCTGCAGTACCAAATCAGTGGATACCCCCCAAAAAATGACCCCATTTGGGAAACTATGACCCTGAAGGAATTTATTGAGTGGTATAGTGAGCATTTTGACCCCACTGTTTTTTAGCAGAATTTAATGTAATTATGCTGTGAAATTGAAAATGACATTTTTTTTTCTGATAAAATGTGTAAGTTTATTTTTTTTTTACAAGGAATGAAGGAGAAAATACACCCCAACATTTGAAAAGAAATTTCTCCCGATTACGGCAATACCCCATATGTGGTAATAAACTGTTGTTTGGACAAACGGGAGGGCTCAGGAGGGAAGGAGTGCCGTTTGGCTTTTGAAGCCCAAGTTTTGCTGGAATAGTTCTTGGGTGTCATGGCGCATTTTCAAAACCCCTGAGGGACCAAAACAGTGGAAAAACACCCCAAAAGTGACCCCATTTGAAGCTAAAGCCCTCAAAGAATTTATTGAGGGGCCTAGTGAGCATTTAGAACCCTCAGGTTTCTTGCTGAATTTAGTGGAATTAGGCCGTGAAAATGAATATCAAAATTTTTTACACTAAAATGTTGCATTTTTTCATTTCCACAAGGGATAAGGGAGAAAAATCTCCCCAACATTTGTAAAGCAATTTCTCCCGAGTACGGTAATACCCCATATGTGGTCATAAACTGCTGTTTGGACAAACGGCAGAGCTCAGAAAGGCAGGAGCGCTATTTGGAATACAGATCTTGCTGATTTGATTTTTGGGCGCCATATCGCATATGCAAAACCCTGAGGTACCGGAGTACAGTGGAAGCCCTCAAGAAGTGACCCCATTTTAGAAACTATACCCCTCAAGGCATTTATCATTTTCCAGGGCAATTGACAGGGCTCAGAATTGAAGAGCATCATGCGCATTTGAGGCCTATTTTTGTGATTTTCACAGCATTGCCCCACAATTGCAGGGCTCTGGGCTCAGTGACCGCGATTTTGGAAACTACACCCCGTAGGGCATATTAAGGGGTGTAGTGGGCATTTTGACCTCACGTGTTTTTCATTAGAAATGAATGCGCAGCGGATGGTGCAAAGTAAAAATTGCAATTTTCCACTGATATGCCATTTTAGTGCACAATATATCGTGCCCAGTTTGTGTCACTGAAGACAAATACCTCATAAAATGTTAAGCGGGTTCTCCCAGGTATGGCGATGCCATGTATGTGGCTGTAAACTGCTGTTTGGGCACACTGTAGGGCCCAGAATGGAGGGAGCGCCATTTGGCTTTTGGAGTGCAGATTTAGCTTGGTGGTAGTTCTGTTTGGGGTTTTATTGTGTTTCCATTTACAATGTGGGGGCTTATGTAAGCTGTGTGGAGTTCATCAAGGTGTAATAAGAGGGTATAATAATGCGGTAAATAAATAATAATTCATAGATGTCTGGCCAGTGTCGAACTGATAAATGGTGACCAATCTTATCCGCTTTTGGAATACTCAGCACATTTTACGTCACCATATTCTGAGAGCCAGAACTTTTTTATTTTTTCTCCACCGGAGCTGTGTGAGGGCTTATTTGTTGCGGGACAATCTGTAGTTTTCATTGGTACTATTTTGGTGTACAATGCGTTATTCCATTTTTTGGCAAGCAAGGTGACCAAAAATTAGCAATTCTGCCAATTCATTTTTTTTTGTGTTCACCATTCACTATAAATGACATTTTACTTTATTCTGCTTGTAGAAACGATTACGACGATACCATACGTATATAGTTTTTTTTATGTTTTGCGGCGTTTGCACAATAAAATAACTTTTTTTTTAAAATAATACCTTTTTTGTATCACGATATTATGAGAGCCATAACTTTTTTATTTTTTATAAAAAGAGCTGTGTAAGGGCTTGTTTTTTGCGTGACAGGTTGTAGTTTTTATTGGTACTATTTTGGGGTACATGGGACCTTTTTGATGACTTTGCATTGTATGTTTTATGAGGGGTGTTTTTTGCGGTGTTCACTATGGGGGAAAAATAAGAACATAGTCTTACAGATGGGGTCGTTACAGATGCGGTGATACTACATATGTGTACTGTTTGTAAAGATTTCTTTTTTTTCCTATAATAAAACTCTTATTATAGGAAAAAAGGCAGTTTTCTGTTTTTTTAACTTGAAACTTTTATTTTTACAGTTTTATGCACCATTTTTATTAAGTTTTTGTTTTGCCCCACTATGGGACTTGAAGGCCTACACCTCTGATCTTTACTCTAAGGGTATGTTCACACGGCCAAATTTCAGACGTATACGAGGCGTATTATGCCTCGTTTTACGTCTGAAAATATGGCTACAATACGTCGGCAAACATCTGCCCATTCATTTGAATGGGTTTGCCGACGTACTGTGCAGACGACCTGTTATTTACGCGTCGTCGTTTGACAGCTGTCAAACGACGACTCGTAAAAATACAGCCTCGTCAAAAGAAGTGCAGGACACTTCTTTCAGACGTTTTTGGAGCTGTTTTCTCATAGACTCCAATGAAAACAGCTCCAAAAACGAGTTGGTAAAAAAATGAGTTGGTAAAAATGCGAGTTGGTAAAAAACGTCTGAAAAGCAGGGTCTGTTTTCCCTTGAAAACAGCTCTGGATTTTCAGACGTTTTGGTTGACTACGTGTGAACATACCCTAATACATTGCACTACCCACATAGTGCAATGCATTAGTGCTGTCAGTTATTCACTGACAACAAGCCTATTAGGCCCAGACTACGGGCGGGGCCTAATTGGTTTCTATACGTGGCAGACCAGGAGGCCAAAGCAACTATCGGCAACCCTGCGATCACATCGCAGCGATGCCGATCGGCTTCAAACCACTAAGATCCCACGATCGCTTTTGATCGCGGCATCTAAGGGGTTAATGGCAGTGATCGGGACTAGCTCTGTTCCCTGCCATTACAGCAGGGTGTCAGCTGTAACATACGGATGTAGCCATCTTTATCTTGACTCTGATAACTTGCTGAAGCATGATATCACACAACAAAAGCCATTGATACATCATTGAATAAATCAAGATCTTGCCACTGTGTATTTAATGCGTTAAAAGTCAAGATAAAGATGGCTACATCTGTACAGCTGACACCCACGGCTGATGTCGCAGGCTCAGCTTCTGAGCCTGCGCTATCTTGTTTCTGGGGACGGAAGCCTTTTAGGCCCTGCCTCCGAGCGGGACCTAACAGGCTTCCATACTTGGCGGACAGGAAGCCATTTTTGGGCCTCTGGTCTGCCAAAGCAGCTATCGGAACCCTATGATTACATCGCTGGGTTCCGATCTGCTGATAAACCCCATAGATGCAGCGCTCACTTTTGAGCGCTGCATTTAAGGGGTTAATAGGCTGGATCGAAGGCTAGCTCTGGTCCTGGCCATGCAGCAGGGTTTCAACTGTAATATACAGCTGAGACCCGCTGGCGATGGTGCGGGATCAGCTTCTGAGCCTGCACCAGCAACACAACGTACGGTTACGTTGTTTTGCCTTAAGACCTTGGCGGCAGCAACGTAATAGTAAGTGACATTTCACCATGGGGTTAACTTACATTTTTGGGTTTAGTGGCGTTTTTCCAAAATCGGAGCAAGCCTGGCTTGGCATTTTTTGCATCATTCAGTGGTGTTTTTCTCCCCTAGACCTACATAAGTTTTTTTGCCTCTTTAAAAGAAGACAAGGTGTCAATGTGTGTTGCACTTTTATGTCAAATTTTTGGTTTCGTTTTCTTAAGATAAAAGCATGTGTTGCCATGAGGAATCTTTGCATCACATGATCTTTGAATCACATATTTTGCATGTATGTTAAAAATGCAACATAAAATAAATGCAGGTAGTAAAACACACTGTGAGCAATAAATGGCACCAAAAATGTCCTAAAAAAAGCGTATGTACCATTTAACAAAAAAATTATAATTGCATGCGTTTTTTGGACTTTAGACACTTTTTAAGCTCCTATTGTTGCCTCATTGAGTTTTGATCACAAAGCTAGACCTGGGAACTACATACATAAATGTATGTGGATCGGGCACTGATCTCATGTACACATCTTTATGCATGTCAGAGCTAAAAATTATTGTTCATGACTATACATTCATCACGTTGACTTTAAATCCTTGTTTGCATAAGGGTGTATTCACACAGTGTGGTTTCACAGCATTTTTTTGCAGTATGCATTTAAAACGCAGCGAATTGTGGTAGAAATGCATGCGCTTTTTCAGTGCCACAGCAAAAAATGCGGCAAAACCGTGCTGTGTGAATACACCCTAATAGCATGGCTTTGTGTGTAGTCACATAGATGGGCGCTGGTAGGGTGACAGACGAGCTGTGCAGGCACAAAAGTCTTCAATGGTACTCCAATGGTAAACTCAAATCCAGCAGCTTTCCTTCAAATACTTTGTGATACATCAGCCATCAAAAGTTGCAGTTGAAGTAGATTTAAGTTGCTTATATAGCACTAACATATTCTGCAGCGCTTTACAGAAGCTATCATCACTCAGTATGCAACGTGTGAACACTGTCTATGGCCCCATGCACACGACCGGGATTTACACGGACAGATCGGTGCGGTGTTCGCAAATACGGACCGCAAACATTCAGGACATGTAATTTTACGGTTCTGATTTGCAGATTCACCAATACTGGTGAAATGTTGTGGATCCATGAATCCAGATGACACACGGATGCACAACAGGGTTTTTTTGTGGTTTGACGGACCGCAACGGACCCGTGGTTTTGCGGACCGCAAAACAGATATAGTCGTGTGCATGAGGCTTAAGCCAAGCATTATTATCCAGTACTTCTCATTGGGTCATGGCTTTCATAGACGACATCTGTACCACAAACATTTGCTGCTCTGGCATCATCACGAGTTATTGATGCTGCTGGGCGGGTTGCTGCCCTTTACAAGGCTGAGGAAGTCTGCTGTATACAAGACATTTTTTATATGGCTCAGCGCTAAGTGAGTTTTTAATCTGCTAAATCTAAGCTGAATGAGATCTTCACATAAAACACTCCTGGTGACTAGTTTAGAAGTAGTGATAGAAAAAACATGAGAGAGAGTTCAGTAATTCATTGTTGTAGGTCCCTTGTGGCTCATGACCATAAATTTCTTATGGCCATTTGGCTGCTATATACATACAGATGGAGCGTGTTTAACTCATGAATGATATGAGGGAGATTGTCAGCTATAATGTTTTTGATAGTTCTGCATGGTTGCTGTTACAGGGATTACATGAATGGGTATAAAACACTATATAAACCTGCTAGACATGAACCTGCATAGCGAGATGTTCTCATAAAAGCTCATGTAAAGATTCTCCATTTCAGAAATCTTTATCTAAAAAATGAATCTGGTAACCGTAGCATGTCATAGTAAATATCAATGCAATATCCAGTATAACAGCAGTGTATACACCAGGGTATACAAAAATAGTACACCTTTCCACTAAATTATTGGCATATTGCCAGGATTTGTCATCACTTAGGGCTTATTCAGACAGGCGTTGCTCAACTTGCCGAAAACTGATGATTTTACATCAGTTTTCATCATTTATTTCTGCAATTTGTTTCAATTTATTTCATCAGTGTGCCATCCGTTTATTACGTCCATGAAAAAAAACCTCTGGATTGTCCTAAATTCTCCCAACGCACTGAAAATACCCCCAGGAAGGTCACAAGACCGCAGAAAAATAATTTTCTGTTGCTTATAGCATAGAGAGCATTGTGAGTTTTTTCTTGTGCTATTTTTGGCTTCTAACCATGTCTTATATTCAGGACCACACTTCTCTGGCTCTATTTCATGGTTTCACTTCTCAAGTGTCTCGGGGCAACCGTCCGTGAAAAATGTAACGGAACGCATGGCATCTGCGTGGCCACTGTTTTTCATGCCGAACCATTGTTTTCCGTGGGACATTTCTGTGTGAAAAACAGACAAAGATAGAGCATGCTGTGATTTTTTTCATCACGGACGAATGGTCAACATCCTACACATAAATGCAAGGTTTCGACCCGTAAAGAATGTGTAAAAAAATTTAATTTTTAAATACATATGGACTAATCAACATGAAAATGCAATCAATCAAATATTCAATAGTTCACGATTAATACAGTAGTTATCAGCACAGCTATCTCATATATATACTCCTCAACATTGAAATTGCAACACCAAGAAGGATAAGCCATAAGGTTATGCAAATCGAGAAAGTAGCAGGTGTCGCTAAGATCTGAAAATGATCAAATGTTCAAGCACCTATCTCCAATCTGTGGCATGTGAGATGGGCATAAAAGCCAGAGTGAAAGCAAAGTCTTTTAGCCACATGAAACGTAAAAAATCAGATCAGGTGGTGTGGGATGATTGTACGATGCCTCCTATTCGTCAACATGCCAGTTATCGCCACTTGTCGCAAACTGAAAGGGACAGAATCCTTGAACTGAGAGACCTTGGTTTATCACTCTGGCAGAACGCTATGCGCCTATTGTAGACCGAGATGTCAGCACTGTTCATTGTTGCGTGTTCCGAAGGTTGAGAGCGCAACAACAAATAGGAATGTTAGCAAGAGGTGCGGAGGCGAACCTCTGCACGGACGGATCGTCAGATTGGAAGAATAATGCGTAATGATCCATTCTGTACTGCAAGTGAAATTGGACGTCCCAGCCCAAGCCTAGGGTGGCAACCAGTGTCGACACAAACCATCTGAAGGCATTTGCATGACATTGGTCTACAAGCCAGAGGTCCAGCTACAAGTGTGTCATTGACCACACACGACCGCTCGCGAAGGCTATCATGGTGCACAGCAAGACAGCAATGGAAGCTGGAATAGAGCTCTATCCTCTTCAGTGATGAATCTGCTTTTGTCTCGGACGCAATGTTAGCTGGAGGATGGTCTGGAGACCACTTGGGCAACGACATGAAAAGGCCTTTATGAAATAACATCGCACCAGTCCTACTCCTGGGGATATGGTGTGGGGTGGGTGGCATAATGTACAGTAGCCGGACCCCTATAGTCTTTATTTCAGGTACACTAACAGCTCAGTGTTACATTGATTTAGTCGTGGAATCAGTGGTATGGCTATTTCTCCCAAGTGTCCCAGAAGCCATTTTTCTACAGGACAATGCTAGGCCACATGTTGATTGTGCTATTGTGAGCAGCCTGTGTGGCCTAAATGTGCTACCATGACCTGCAGTGACTCCCATCAAGCACATCTGGAACGTCATCGGTCGGCAATTGCATAGAGAGCTGCCAGCTGCCAATCTTGATGATTTGCGTGCCCAAGTGCCCATATCTATCTATCTATCTATCTATCGAACAATTGCATGCTACATGGAGAGATAGATCTTTAAAAAAAGGGGATCTCGTATTAGTATACTCATGATCAGATTAGTAAGATTAGTATTCGGGTATAGCCACTGCCATGTCATTAGGGACATAAACATAACTAAAGCTCAGATTGTGGTCTTTGGGATTCGAAAATGTGGAGATACACATAAATAGGCTAAAAGTGAACTTGCCACGTTGAACATGCTGTCCTGTCTGCTGGTAGGATGTTATAGAGCAGAAAGAGCTGAGTAAAATTGATGTACAGGGTGGGCCATTTATATGGATACACCTAAATAAAATGGGAATGGTTGGTGATATTAACTTCCTGTTTGTGGCACATTAGTATATGGGAGGGGGGAAACTTTTCAAGCTGGGTGTTGACCATGGCGGCCATTTTGAAGTCGGCCATTTTGTATCCAACTTTAGTTTTTTCAATGGGAAGAGGGTCATGTGACACATCAAACTTATCGAGAATTTCACAAGAAAAACAATGGTGTGCTTGGTTTTAACGTTACTTTATTCTTTCATGAGTTATTTACAAGTTTCTGACCACTTATAAAATGTGTTCAAAGTGCTGCCCATTGTGTTGGATTGTCAATGCAACTGTAAAGGATCTGCCAGGCACAACTTCTGTGTATACGCCCATAGGTAATCAGTCTGCACCTGAGTCTATGTCTCTGAGACTGACTCCAGCTTCGACCACTCAGGATGGCAGGCTTAGGAGTGGGAGAGCCTATCGCAGCCTGGCCAGACGGAGCTAGCTCCCGCCCTCTGTCTATTTATACCTGCCTTTCCTGTTCCTCCTTTGCTTGTGATTCTTCTCGTGTGGTTTCCTGGCCCAGCTACAGCTTTTGACTATTTGATCCTGCTCCATACTGACCCTGGCTTTCTGACTACTCTTCTGCTCTGCGTTTGGTACCTCGTGCACTCCTGGTTTGACTCGGCTCGTTCACCACTCTTGTTGCTCACGGTGTTGCCGTGGGCAACTGCCCCATTTCACCTTGCTTTGTGTTCCCTTGTCTGTTTGTCTCTTGCACTTACTGAGCGTAGGGACCGCCGCCCAGTTGCACCCCGTCGCCTAGGGCGGGTCGTTGCAAGTAGGCAGGGACAGAGTGGCGGGTAGATTAGGGCTCACTTGTCCGTTTCCCTACCCCCGTCATTACATAATCACAAGCCCATATACCTAGTCTACCCTGGTCCCTGACACTACTATGGACCCCCTTGAGACCCTGGCTCAGCAAATGCAGGGTCTCTCCCTACAGGTCCAGGCCCTGGCTCAGAGGGTCAACCAGCCTGACGCTACCATGGTAGTGTCCCTCACCTCACCTCTTGAACCTCACCTCAAGTTGCCTGACCGGTTCTCAGGGGACCGGAGGACTTTTCTCTCCTTTCGGGAGAGTTGTAGGCTCTACTTTCGCTTAGAGCCTCACTCCTCATGTTCTGAGAGCCAGCGGGTGGGTATTATTATGTCCCGGCTCCAGGAAGGGCCCCAAGAGTGGGCCTTCTCCTTGGCTCCTGACGCCCCTGAACTTTCCTCCGTAGATCGTTTCTTTTCTGCTCTCGGACTCATTTATGACGAGACTGACTGGACTGCCTTTGCTGAGAGTCAGCTGGTGACCTTACGTCAGGGTAAGAGACCTGTTGAGGAGTATTGTTCTGACTTTAGGAAGTGGTGCGTAGCTTCTCGCTGGAATGACCCTGCCTTAAGGTGCCAGTTTAAGTTGGGTCTGTCGAACACCCTGAAAGACCTGCTAGTTAGCTATCCCTCTTCTGACTCCCTTGACCAGGTTATGGCTTTAGCGGTACGACTTGACCGACGTCTCAGGGAACGACAACTTGAATGTTTTTGTGTTTTCCCCTCTGACTCTCCCATGATGCCTCCCGAGGTCCCGTTGCTTCTCTCTTCCACGGAAGACTCGGAGGTACCTATGCAACTCGGGGCCTCCGTGTCCCCCCGACAACGTAGAGAGTTCCGCAGGAAGAATGGTCTCTGCTTCTATTGTGGGGATGACAAGCATCAAGTGAACACCTGCCCTAGGCGTAAGAATAAGCAGCCGGAAAACTTCCGCGCCTAAGTAATCATCGGGTAGGTCACTTGGGCGCATAGGTATTTCCCGTAAATATGAAACATAATAAAATCTTGCTTCCCTTTCAGGTCTCTTTTGGGGGTAGGTCTGCTACCGGCAGTGCCTTCGTGGATTCAGGGTCTTCTACTAATATCATGTCTGTGGAAATTGCCATGTCTCTAGCTATGCCTTTAATTGATTTGCCTAAACCTGTCCCGGTAGTGGGTATCGACTCCACTCCTCTTGCTAATGGTTATTTTACACAGCATACCCCTGTTTTTGAACTCCTTGTTGGCTCCATGCATTTGGAGCAGTGCTCTGTACTGTTGATGCAGGGATTATCATCCGATTTGGTTTTAGGCCTTCCCTGGTTGCAGTTGCATAATCCCACATTTGACTGGAATACTGGGGAGCTTACCAAATGGGGTAATGAATGCTTGACGTCATGTTTTTCTGTTAATTCTATTTCTCCCCCTGAGGAGGTGAACACGCTACCTGAGTTTGTTCAGGACTTCGCTAATGTTTTCTCTAAGGAGGCCTCTGAAGTGTTACCTCCTCATAGAGAATACGATTGCGCTATCGAATTGGTACCAGGAGCTAAGCTCCCTAAGGGTAGGATATTTAATCTTTCTTGTCCCGAACGTGAAGCCATGAGAGTATATCCAGGGATGCCTGGCCAAGGGTTACATTCGCCCCTCTACTTCTCCGGTAGGTGCTGGCTTCTTCTTCGTAGGGAAGAAGGATGGTGGTCTTAGGCCATGCATTGACTACCGTAACTTGAATAAGGTCACTGTAAGGAACCAGTATCCCCTTCCTTTGATTCCTGATCTCTTTAATCAGGTTCAGGGGGCCCAATGGTTCTCTAAGTTTGATCTACAGGGGGCGTATAACCTTATCCGCATCAAAGAGGGGGATGAGTGGAAGACTGCGTTTAACACGCCCGAAGGTCATTTCGAATACCTTGTCATGCCCTTTGGGTTGTGTAATGCTCCTGCGGTCTTCCAGAATTTCATAAATGAGATTTTAAGAGATTACCTGGGGGTATTTCTTGTAGTGTACCTTGATGACATACTGGTGTTTTCCAAGGACTGGTCCTCCCACATTGTCAGGAAGGTGCTCCAGGTCCTTCGGAAAAACAAACTGTTTGCGAAAACCGAAAAATGTGTGTTTGGGGTACAGGAGATACCATTTTTGGGTCAAATCCTCACTCCTCATGAATTCCGCATGGACCCCGCCAAGGTCCAGGCTGTGGCGGAATGGGTCCAACCTGCCTCCCTGAAGGCGTTACAGTGTTTCTTGGGGTTCGCTAATAATTACAGGAGATTTATTGCTAACTTCTCGGTTATCGCTAAGCCTCTTACGGACCTCACTCGCAAAGTTGCTGATCTCCTCCACTGGCCCCCTGAGGCTGTCCAGGCTTTTGAGGTCCTTAAGAAGTGCTTTATCTCGGCCCCGGTGCTGGTTCAGCCCAACCAAATGGAGCCATTTATCGTGGAAGTTGACGCGTCCGAGGTGGGAGTGGGGGCTGTCTTGTCCCAGGGTACCAGGTCCCTCACCCATCTCCGTCCCTGTGCCTACTTCTCCAGGAAGTTTTCGCCCACTGAGAGTAACTATGATATTGGCAACCGCGAACTCTTAGCCATTAAATGGGCATTTGAAGAGTGGCGCCACTTCCTGGAGGGGGCTAGGCACCAGGTAACGGTCCTTACCGACCACAAGAATCTGGTTTTCCTAGAATCTGCCCGGAGGCTAAACCCGAGACAAGCTCGATGGGCGCTATTTTTTACCAGATTCAACTTTTTGGTTACCTATAGGGCTGGGTCTAAAAATATTAAGGCCGATGCACTGTCGCGTAGCTTCATGGCCAGCCCTCCTTCGGAGGAAGATCCTGCTTGTATTTTGCCTCCTGGTATAATCATTTCTTCTATTGATTCTGATTTAGTCTCTGAAATTGCGGCTGATCAAGGTTCAACTCCCGGGAACCTTCCTGAGGACAAGCTGTTTGTTCCCCTGCAATACCGGCTAAGGGTACTTAGGGAAAATCATGACTCCGCACTATCTGGTCATCCAGGCGTCCTGGGTACCAAACACCTCATTGCCAGAAACTATTGGTGGCCTGGGTTGCCTAAAGACGTTAAGGCCTACATCGCCGCTTGTGAGGTTTGTGCTAGGTCCAAGACTCCCAGGTCCCGACCAGCGGGCTTACTACTTTCTTTGCCCATTCCCCAGAGACCTTGGACCCATATCTCCATGGATTTCATCACCGATTTGCCTCCATCTCAAGGCAAGTCGGTGGTGTGGGTGGTAGTAGATCGCTTCAGTAAGATGTGCCACTTTGTGCCCCTCAAGAAACTACCTAATGCCAAGACGTTAGCTACCTTGTTTGTCAAACACATCCTGCGTCTCCATGGGGTCCCTGTCAATATTTTTTCGGACAGAGGGGTACAATTTGTTTCATTGTTTTGGAGAGCCTTCTGTAAAAAGTTGGAGATTGATCTGTCCTTCTCCTCTGCCTTCCATCCTGAAACTAATGGTCAAACTGAGAGGACTAATCAATCTCTAGAACAATATTTAAGGTGTTTTATCTCTGACTGTCAATATGATTGGGTCTCATTCATTCCCCTCGCCGAATTTTACCTTAATAACCGGGTCAGTAACTCGTCAGGGGTCTTCCCCTTTTTCTGTAATTTTGGGTTTAATCCACGGTTCTCCTCCATCTCACCTGGTAGTTTCAACAATCCCGAGATAGAGGTCGTTCATCGGGAACTGTGCACAGTCTGGGCCCAGGTTCAGAAGAACCTAGAGGCGTCCCAGAGCGTACAAAAAACTGAGGCTGATAGAAGACGTTCTGCTAACCCCTTGTTTATGGTCGGGGATCTGGTGTGGTTATCGTCTAGGAACTTGTGCCTTAAGGTCCCGTCCAAGAAGTTTGCTCCCCGGTTTATTGGGCCGTATAAGGTCATTGAAGTCCTCAATCCGGTCTCCTTCCGACTGGAGTTGCCCCCATCTTTTCGAATACACGACGTGTTTCATGCCTCCTTCCTTAAACGCTGCTCCCCGTCCTTGGCTCCCTCGAGGAATCCTCCTGTTCCCGTTCTCACCCCTGAGGGGGTGGAATTCGAGGTGGCCAAGATTGTGGACAGCAAGATGGTCCAAGGCTCCCTCCAGTACCTGGTCCATTGGAGAGGATACGGGCCTGAGGAGAGGACTTGGGTACCCGCCCGGGATGTTCACGCTGGGGTATTGGTCAGGAGGTTCCACCTTCGTTTCCCCAATAAACCAGGTCCACTTAGAAAGGGTCCGGTGGCCCCTCATAAAAGGGGGGGGGTACTGTAAAGCATCTGCCAGGCACAACTTCTGTGTATACGCCCATAGGTAATCAGTCTGCACCTGAGTCTTTGTCTCTGAGACTGACTCCAGCTTCCACCACTCAGGATGGCAGGCTTAGGAGTGGGAGAGCCTATCGCAGCCTGGCCAGACGGAGCTAGCTCCCGCCCTCTGTCTATTTATACCTGCCTTTCCTGTTCCTCCTTTGCTTGTGATTCTTCTCGTGTGGTTTCCTGCCCCAGCTACAGCTTCTGACTATTTGATCCTGCTCCATACTGACCCTGGCTTTCTGACTACTCTCCTGCTCTGCGTTTGGTACCTCGTGCACTCCTGGTTTGACTCGGCTCGTTCACCACTCTTGTTGCTCACTGTGTTGCCGTGGGCAACTGCCCCATTTCACCTTGCTTTGTGTTCCCTTGTCTGTTTGTCTCTTGCACTTACTGAGCGTAGGGACCGCTGCCCAGTTGTACCCCGTCGCCTAGGGCGGGTCGTTGCAAGTAGGCAGGGACAGAGTGGCGGGTAGATTAGGGCTCACTTGTCCGTTTCCCTTCCCCCGTCATTAAAGCAACCCTCTTCTCCCACTCTTCACACACTGATAGCAACACCGCAGAAGAAATGCTAGCACAGGCTTCCAGTATCCATAGTTTCAGTTGCTGCACATCTCGAATCTCCACGGCATAGACAATTGCCTTCAGATGACCCCAAAGATAAAAGTCTAAGGGGGTCAGATCGGGAGACCTAGGGGGCCATTCAACTGGCCCACGATGTCCAATCCACTTTCCAGGAAACTGTTCATCTAGGAATATTCGGACCTGACACCCATAATGACATAAATAACTCATGAAAGAATAAAGTAACGTTAAAACCAAGCACACCATTGTTTTTCTTGTGAAATTCTCGATAAGTTTGATGTATCACATGACCCTCTTCCCATTGAAAAAACTAAAGTTGGATACAAAATGGCCAACTTCAAAATGGCCGCCATAGTCAACACCCAGCTTGAAAAGTTTCCCCCCTCCCATATACTAATGTGCCACAAACAGGAAGTTAATATCACCAACCATTCCCATTTTATTTAGGTGTATCCATATAAATGGCCCACCCTGTATATTTTTTGGGGAAATTATGCAGTATAACTTGTAATTTATTGATTCAAAGTCCAGTGGGAGGTCCTACTCAATGATTGACAGCCTTTCTTGTTCGAGTATGCACACAGAGACAGTTGTCAATCTCTGAGTAGGACCGCCCACTGGACTCATAAACCAAGAGAGCAGCAATTTAAATCAATAAATTACAAATTATACCAATCATCACCTGCTATATATATATATATATATATATATATATATATATATATATATATATATATATATATATATATATTTATATATCTGCTCAGCTCCATCTGCCGTAAAACATTTTGCTAGGAATAGGACAGTATGTTCATTGGGACAGGTTTGCTTTAAAAAATACATTACTTCATGTACCAGTTTGTTTAAATCTAATTCTATCATATTGTGTGTTGAGACAGAAAATGTAAGCAGTTGTATCATGAAGATAACCCCTTTATAAATAGAAGCCAGCCTGTATAACAGCCGATCTCCGCAGGTCTGGATTCTCGATTCCCTGGCGATCAGCTGTTATAGCCGGTAGAAGCTGCGTCTGGCTATACATTTCCCTTGAAGTGGCCGCTGCTGGGGAACTGTAGCAATACATGTGAGCCATTCAAATGAATGTCCAATCTTGTAATGCCTGGATCGTCCAGGTCCGCCAGGGCATGAGCTGCCCTTACACAGCAACTCTTCATTTTGCTTATAGGGGGCGGTCTTATGACGTAAATATAACATCAACACTATTGTTCACCGGCAAGGGAATAGCTGCAGTTGTCATCTCCATCCACTCATCCGCCCACAACAGTGTTGTGCCTGTTGTTTGCACAACCTCTCCAGGTGAGCATATCTGCTACTTTCTTTCCATTTTTTTCAACCTGGGTGACCTACCCCATGAGGCGCTGTGCATTTTTCTCTTTGTTCTTTGTTTTTTTCTGTCTTTTAGATCTATGATGTAAATATGTCCTAATTGCACTATTAGGGGGTGATCATGAGACAATCACTTTAAATTACAGAATGTGTGTGTATATATATATATATATATATATATATATATATACATACACTACTGTTCAAAAGTTTAGGGTCACTTCGAAATGTCCTTATTTTTGCAAGAAAAGCACAGTTTTTTTCAATGAAGATAACATTAAATTAATCAGAAATACACTCCATACATTGTTAATGTGCTAAATTACTATTCTAGCTGCAAACATCTGTTTTTTAATGCAATATCTACATAGGTGTATAGAGGCCCATTTCCAGAAACCATCACTCCAGTGTTCTAATGGGACATTGTGTTTGCTAACTGTGTTAGAAGGCTAATGGATGATTAGAAAACACTTGAAAACCCTTGTGCAATTATGTTTGCACCGCTGTAAACAGTTTTGCTGTTTAGAGGAGCTATAAAACTGACCTTCCTTTGAGCTAGTTGAGAATCTGGAGCATTACATTTGTGGGTTCGATTAAACTCTCAAAATGGCTAGAAAAAGAGAGCTTTCATGTGAAACTCGACAGTCTATTCTTGTTCTTAGAAATTAAGGCGTTTCCATGCGAGAAATTGCCAAGAAACTGAAGATTTCCTACAATGGAGTGTACTACTCCCTTCAGAGGACAGCACACACACAGGCTCTAACCAGAGTAGAAAGAGAAGTGGCAGGCCCCGCTGCACAATTGAGCAACAAGACAAGTACATTAGAGTCTCTAGTTTGAGAAATAGACGCCTCACAGGTTCTCAACTGGCAGCTTCATTAAATAGTACCCGCAAAACGCCAGTGTCAACGTCTACAGTGAAGAGGCGACTCCGGGATGCTGGCCTTCAGGTCAGAGTGGCAAAGAAAAAGTCATATCTGAGACTGGTTAATAAAAGGAAAAGATTAATATGGGCAAAAGCACACAGACATCGGACAGAGGAAGATTGGAAAAAAGTGTTATGGACAGACGAATCGAAGTTTGAGGTGTTTGGATCACACAGAAGAACATTTGTGAGACGCAGAACAACTGAAAAGATGCTGGAAGAGTGCCTGACGCCATCTGTCAAGCATGGTGGAGGTATTGTGATGGTCTGGGGTTGCTTTCGTGCTGGTAAAATGGGAGATTTGTACAAGGTAAAAGGGATTTTGAATAAGGAAGGCTATTTCTCCATTTTGCAACGCCATGCCATACCCTGTGGACAGCGCTTGATTGGAGCCAATTTCATCCTACAACAGGACAATGACCCAAAGCACACCTCCAAATTATGCAAGAACTATTTAGGGAAGAAGCAGGCAGCTGGTATTCTATCTGTAATGGAGTGGCCAGCGCAGTCACCAGATCTCAACCCCATAGAGCTGTTGTGGGAGCAGCTTGACCGTATGGTATGCAAGAAGTGCCCATCAAGCCAATCCAACTTGTGGGAGGGGCTTCTGGAAGCATGGGGTGAAATTTCTCCCAATTACCTCAGCAAATTAACAGCTAGAATGCCAAAGGTCTGCAATGCTGTAATTGCTGCAAATGGAGCATTCTTTGACGAAAGCAAAGTTTGAAGGAGAAAATTATTATTTCAAATAAAAATCATTATTTCTAACCTTGTCAATGTCTTGACTATATTTTCTAGTTATTTTGCGACTCATTTGATAAATATAAGTGTGAGTTTTCATGGAAAACACAAAATTGTCTAGGTGACCCCAAACTTTTGAATGGTAGTGTATATATACACACAATTTTACAGACTGTTAAAGGGAATGTGTTGCCAGAAAAACATGTTTTTTTTAAAAAAAATTAAACATTTAGTGTGTGGGTGATTAAACATTGTTCAAATTTTTTTTATTTTTTTGCACGAGTCCAGGAAATATTATAAATTATTTCTAATTTATAATACTACCCATTTTTGGTCACTAGATGGAGCTGTTCCCAAAATTGCAGCATTGCAACATTTGGTTAAAAGCCCTCGCTCTAGTGAGCTCTCAGCATTCCCCCCTCCTTTATCCTGGCTAGTGCCGGGATAAACGAGGGGTTTGAACGATGTAACCTCCTACACTGTGTGTCGCCATTTTTTGAGCTAACCCACAGTGTAGTAGGTTTACATACAGTAGTAAACACACACAAACACGAACATACATTGAAATCTCTTACCTGCTCCTGCCGCCGCGGCTCCCTCCGGCCCGTCCGCTCCGTTTGCTGCCGCTGGTGCAAGTGCACAAATCCGGAAGCCGCGACCGGAAGTAGTAATATTACTGTCCGGCCGCGACTTCCGGTCCACAGGAAAATGGCGCCGGACGGCGCCAATTTCGAATAGGACTGTGTGGGAGCGGCGCATGCGCAGTTCCCACACAGACGCCGTACACTGCAGTCAATGGGACGGGAGCCGTTCGCAGTCCCTATGGGACTGTGGCTGCCGTATTCCATGTCTGTATGTGTCGTTAATCGACACACACAGAAATGGAACAAAAAATGGCAGCCCCCATAGGGAAGAAAAAGTGTAAAAATAAGAAAAAGTAAAACACAAACACACAAATAAATATAAACGTTTTTAATAA
Source organism: Rhinoderma darwinii (assembly GCF_050947455.1). Lineage (NCBI taxonomy): Eukaryota > Metazoa > Chordata > Amphibia > Anura > Rhinodermatidae > Rhinoderma > Rhinoderma darwinii. The sequence continues at coordinate 202,144,287 of NC_134690.1, read as the reverse complement.
AGCACTAACATCTTGAACATATGAAAAATTTTTTGGGTGATGACACTGTTCCTTTAAGGAGGTTTTCCCACCAACCAAGTAAAAAAATTACTCCTGGCATTAACTTAAAACATCATTCTAATGTTAACTTTTTTACAAGTTACTCACCCCTTTCCTTCTTTGGTCCGTTCCTGTGCTGTGGGTGGGTAGCAACACCACATCACGTGACCCTCCTGCAGTTCGATCTACCAGGAGTGCTATGTGGTTAGCAGTAGTTAATTGGCATAATGAATGTGCCACATGAGGAGAGATCAATGTGCAGCGCGGAGTCGGACCAGAGAGGAGTTCAACAACTGCGCATGCGTGTCCACCGCTTCACAATGAAGAAGTTGGACGCCCATATCAGGACATGGCAGCAAGACTACGGGGTACTACCACTGACATTAAGGTAAGTTTATTTCAGCACAGAAAAAGAAGGTTCTTTCACTTTATACATAATACATTCATGGGATAACCCCTTTAGTGAAAAAGTAAACGAATGTTTTAGAACAACATCACGTTATTCTGTGTATTCTGTGGAGGTTCATGCTGGGTTCTAGTTGTATTCAGTATAGACATTATACAATATTGCTGTGCTATTTATATAAATTAATATATATGCTTGTCATTTGAGTAAAAATATGCATGAGCAGTATAATGACAAGAATTATATAAACATTATTGTTTCGCCGTTATCTCCAGGGCTAAACATAAGCCATTTTCCTACAGATGGACTTTTATAACGTAAGCGAAATATAGGGTGCCATGGGAAATCAACAGTCATACTATTTCAACCAGAGAAGCCTGACATTTTTATTAGTTTTAAAGCTGCTAAGCCGAACTTATTTAAATATGAAATAAATCCTGCATAAAGTTTTGTAACGAAAGACGTCAGTTGTTGGTAAAAAAAAACAAAGAAAAACCATTTGGATGGAAAAAGATAATGTTTGCAAATAGGGGGTCCAAATGGGAAATTGACCATTATTTGTCTACAGTAGTCAGTGTATCTCACTGATATTCCTTGTCATTTATATACTGTACATGATTTCTGAAGTTTTTTTATGTTTTATTAATAAATTGAAGCTATCACTTTTTATAGTGATATTAACCCCTTCCCTTTTTCAGATTTTCATATTTGTTTTTTCCTCCCCACCTTCCAAAAGCCATAACGTCTTTATTTTTCCGTCGATATAGTACTATGAGGGCTTGATTTTTGCGGGACGAGTTGTAGTTTTTCATAGCACCATTTATTTTGCCATATAATGTACTAGGAAACAGGAAAAAAATGATTTGTGGGGTAGAAAATGAAAAAAAAAACAGCGATTCCTCCATGGTTTTTTGCGCGCCGTTTTTATGGAATTCACTGTGCAATTAAAACAACATGTTTACTTTATTCTGCCAGTCAATATGATTACGGTGATACAAAATATGTATAGTTTTTTCTATATTTTACTACTTTTACAAGTAAAAACCTAAGTGTAAAAAAGAAAATTTATTTTGTGTCGCCAAATTCCGAGAGCCATAACTTTTTATTTTCCCGTCGATTAAGTGATATGAGGGCTTATTTTTTGCTGTATAAGCTGTAGTTTTTAATAATACCATTTTGGTGTACATGTAACGGTTTCATCACTTTTTATTTCATTTTTTTGTGGGAGATGATGTGACCAAAATATAGAGATTCTGGCGTTTACAATTTTTTTTTTACGGCGTTCACCGTGCGGGTTAAATAATGATATATTGTAATAGTTCAGACTTTTACGGACACGGCGATACCAATTATGTTTATTTATTTATTTTTTTACTATGCTCTAGGGGGAAAATGGGAAAAGGGTTATTTTTTAAACTTTTAATATTTATTTATTTTTTTACACAAAAAAAACCTTTATTTAACTCATTTTTACTTTTTTTATTAGTCCCCCTAGGGGACTTCAACCAGCGATCGTCAGATCGCTTGCACGATATACTGCAATACTAATGTATTGCAGTATATCGTGATTCTGACAGGCAACTATTGAGCCCTTAGTGGGTGCACAAAGATGGCTTGACCTGGGGGCCTTCATTAGGCCCCCAGGCAGCCATACCAACCATCGCCCCCCCGCGATTGCGTTGCAGGGGGGTGCGCTGAGCTGTTAGAGGGGGTCACCCCCCTCTTTCTAATGATTTAAATGCTGCGGTTGCTATTGACCACAGCATTTAACGAGTTAAACAAGCGGGATCGCGTTCGAGCGCGATGCCGCTCGTTACTCTGAAGCGTCGGCTGTAACAAACAGCCAACACCCGCATCGTATGGAGCGGGTTCACTCCATGAGCCTGCTCCATACTTCCCCTACCCGACTTTGGCGTATGGATACGTAAAATGTCGGGAAGGGGTTAAAGAGGACCTGTCACTAGGTCATATAAGTTGAACTGGTTTATTGACCGGAATAGTGCTGTCTCCCTGATTCCAGCACTGGGTTTTTTTCTGCACCTCCCCGTTCCAGAGATATGGCCCACTGTTGTGTTGTCTCCCTATATGCTAATTTGCTCTATCTAGCCAACAGGGCGTGAAGTACCTTCAAGCTGCCTCATGCTGATTAGTCAACATCAGAGATAGGAAAGGTAGCTCCACCTCTTTGGCCAACTACAATAATAATAGCATATAGGGAGCCAACATAACAGTGAGCAATATTTCTGGAACGAGGGGGTCCAGAAAAATCAGTTCAACATTTATGACCTAGTGACAGGTCTCCCTTAAAGCGTACCTCCACTTTCAGTGAGAAACGATGATAGTGCAGGAGTGTGCACTATAATAGTTATTCTAAATAACTTGTATTACTGATTTTGCTTTTAGCAGCAGTACGGACTGTGTAATGTCCATGCGAACAGCTGCTCTACAGTAGGAGACAGAGCGTCCTGCTTGTCTCCATGGTTCCCGTATCCAGAACGGCCTCCAAAGCTATAGAATCCTATAGCGCTAACGGCTATACTGGATATGGTAATCATGGAGACGAGCAGGACACTTTGTCTCTAACTGCATAGGTATGAGCCGCTGTTAGCATGGACATAACACAGAATGTGCTGCTGCTAGAAGCAAAATCAGTAATACAAGTTATTTAGAATAACTATTATGGTGCACACTGCTGCACTATCATCGTTTCTCACTGAAAGCGGAGGTACACTTTAAATGATATAGGATATAGGGTAGCAGGTGCTCTTATGGGGGGCGGGTGGGTAACACATACAGTACACAGACTGAGTATGTTCAGAGCCTTCATGACACTGCCTCTGGCTGCATTCCACCACCACCACCACTGTCCTGCCTTTCTTAGAGGACATAGGAGCAGAAGCCAACTCCTGAATGATGACAACTTATGCCACAAGTTGTAATCTCAGCAGTCAGGGGTCCGACTGAAGTGGAAATATCTAAGAGCAAAAACAGCACAGCCGTAGAGAGATAGGTCACACAAGCGCAAACCATCAGAAAGTTTTAAGAGGGGATCACAAGTTCATATTAATGCACCATTTAGTCATCACCGTCACAAGTCCATTGGACTTCTCCAGGAACTTTAATCATGATGTTCATAAGGCAGGAGACATTTTCAGAGAATCCAAGCAATTTTAGTTATATTCTCTTTTTCCTCCACCATCAGACCCTGATCTGTCATCATGAGTTGGCACTATTTTCAATCTCAGTTTCATCTCTATTCCTCTTATTTGTTAGTTTTCCAGTCATTAGACTAGAAATTTGTTGCAACAGTACTCCGTTACTCTGCCAGCGTAGTATAGCTGTTGATCATGAATCTGCTAATAGTAATACTGTAACGGCCGTGGTCGCAGACACCTTTTTTCCTGCCGACGTCTTTCTCCCCGAGGATGCCAGCACATGCGGCCATCCTGTCCTGCAGTGACCACTAGGGTGCGCTTACGAGCTCATTACCGGCCTTAAAAGGCTAGCGTGTACACATGTTAAGAATTGACTCATTACTCCCAGATCACCCTGGATTATAAGAAGGGCCCTACCCCTGCACTCCTTGCCTGAGCGTTGTTAAAAATTCCCATGTTAGTCTTTGCAAATGGTCCCTTAGTGTTTACCCTGTTCCCAGTGTTCCCATGCCCTGCTACCTGTATCCTGTATCCCGTGCTGTGTTATTGTTCCTGAGCATGTTAGTGATTGGAGTCGTGTCCTGCTGCTCCTGTTGCCATCCACCACGTCTGGAGCAACCTACTGCACCTGTTGTCGTCCACCACGTCTGGCACATACTACTGCACCTGCTGTCATCCGCCACGTCTGGCGCAACCTGCTGAACCTGCTGTCATCTGCCATGTCTGGCCCAACCTGCTGCACCTGCTGTCATCCATCACGTCTGGCACAACCTGCTGCACCCACCTCCATCCCTGCTAAAGCCACTGTCTGGACTATTCAGGTACCCTTGTGCTGGACTTTGTATTAATTGGGTGCTCCCCTGTTTGGCCAGCTGCCTCTCTGCTACGGTGGTGCGGCCTAGTGGGTCCACATACCCACAGACCGTGACAAATACACTAGAAGGCAGGCAATAAGACAGGTATGCTCGCAGGTAGTGAGACCACTATGTCAATATCTGTCTGTTCAGTGAAGTAGCCAAGCATTGACACAAATCAGTGGACCACCTGGAATGACATTTGACCAGTGGGGATTACATTGGAGATTACAAGAGCCCCTCATTGTCACCAAGGATTACAAATGTCTCACTGAAGCACAGAATATAATCCCGTCAATGAAACACCAGGGATTACAAGGCTATTGAACAAAAGCACTAGATCACAGCTATAATATCATGTATGCAAATGTATGCAAATTTTGGGGGTTGAGCCCTCCTAGCCAATCAGATGTGCCAAGAGGGCTAATACTAGCAACTTCTGCCCGCAAAGACTTGTTTACGAATGAATGAGTCTGCACACGTGGAAGTTACCAACATGTTAGTCCTCTAAATGGATCTGATTGGCCAAAAGCAGTTAACAAAAAACAATAGCATACAGCATAGATAGGCCCATGGGTAGACCCACAAGCCTGCATTTGTTAGGGCATTTTAAGTGACATACTGCCGGATTTACACCCAGTCACATGTCAATGAGTCACTGAAAAATGGGATCAAAGCAGGGTTGTAACTTGAAACTTTAGGGTTCCAATACAAAATCTGTAACAGGGCCACCCGCCTAGCATGTAGCCTTTGAGACCCATCAGGAATCAGGGCCGGGGTGCGACTGCTACCTCTGCACCCAATAGCTACACCACTGTATCAAAGTTCAAATGTCACTAAGACCCCTTGCACAACACCGTATTTTTCATCGGACCCATTCATTTCTATTGGCCACGGACACCTTTCCGTATTTTTAGGGATGGGTGTCAGTGCTGAAAAAATTATAGAACGCGTCCTATTCTTGTAATTACGGCACAGACTCTCTCATAGAAGCCTATGGGCACTTCCATAAATATGGACGGCTACGGGTGTGCATCCGTAAACCATCCGTATTTATGGAAGCGTTGCTATGCAACATGTTGGTGACATCATTTGCAGCCTCCCTCTTTTTTACAGATCCGTATATACGGATCAAATATTTGTGGACCGTATTTGCGGATACTGTTCCGTATATATGGATAAATTATGGATGACTATGAATCCGTATTTACAGATAGATGAAAATACTGTTGTGTGCATGGGGCCTAAGAAAGGCCATTCTTCTGATACTAAAGGAAAAAGCAGATAAGCCACAATGTTATATAGGGGAGTGAACTCAGGTGCCACATCTTGACAATCAGTCATCCAAACACCTGCCACTATAGTGGTGGCTGCTCAGTATTTCAACTACACAAAGATACGGCTTCTTTAAGTCACATTTCTACACCATACTGGCTACATGCACTAAGCTGCCCTGCACCCTGAAGTAGACTAGTACTGTCACCCTATACTCACTTAACAATATCAGGAAAATGTGCATTCAGAAAGTTAACAACATGTAAGCCCTCTTGCATACTTGCCAACAGTCCCGAATTTGCCAGGACTGTGCCGAATTTCAAATTGCTGACCAGGGACTTGTCCCGGCAACTGCTACATTCATTCTGCGTCCTCAGATACAGATACAATTAAATACTAAGGCAGAGCAGGAAACTATCCGCTTCCTGCTCTGCCACTCACTCCTCCTGGAGTGCCGAAATCCTCGGCCAAAGCTTTGCCGATGCCCTGGCCGAGGATTCCACTCATAGACGGAGCCTCTGACTTCTCTGTCCATATAAGGGCAGTGACGTCAAGGCAGGGCACCTCCTGCAGTGGAATCCACGGCTAAAGCATTGCTGATGCTCTAGCCTCTGATTCAGTTCATAGACGGAGCCCCTGACTTCACTGTCCATATAAGGGCAGTGACGTCAGGGCAGGGCACCTCCTGCAGCGGATGGACAGTGGTGTCAGGAGCAGAGCAGGAGTCCTAGGCAGAGTGCTAGTAGCGCTCTGTTCCAGGACTCAGGCTGGGGAAGCCCCTGACATCACTGTCCATATATGGACAGTGATGTCAGGTGCAGAGCTGGAGTCCTAGGCAGAGTGCTAGTAGCGCTATGCTCTGGGACTGCGGCTCTACGGTTTCCCCTGACATCACATTCCGGTCCAGGAGCATCCCCTGACATCACTGTCTATGGACAGTGATGTCAGGGGCTCCTCCAGCAGAGGAAACCTCGGCTAAAGCGTGGCATCTACAGGGGGGCTGTGTGGCATCATCTAAAGTGGGGCTGTGTGGCATCATCTACAGGGGGGCTGTGTGGCATCATCTTCAGGGGGCTGTGTGGCATCAAGTACAGGGGGGCTGTGTGGCATCATCTGCAGGGAGGATTTGTGGCATCAAGTACAGGGAGACTGTGTGGCATCTTCTACAGGGAGGCTGTGTGGTATCATCTACAGGGACGGCTGTGTGACTCTATCTACAGGGGGCTGTGTGGCACTATCTACAGGGGGCTGTGTGGCTCTATCTACAGGGGGCTGTGTGGCTCTATCTACAGGGGGACTCTGTGGCTCTTACAGGGGGGGCTGTGTGGCTCTATCTACAGGGGGCTGTGTGGCTCTATATACAGGGGGCTGTGTGGCACTATCTACAGAAGGCACTGTGCTATTATCTACAGGGGGCACTGTGCTATTACCTACAGAGGGCACTGTGGTACTATCTATAGGAGGGCCATGTGGCACTATCTACAGGGGCACTGTGGAATTATCTACAGGAAGCAGTGTATGGCAATAACTACAAGGAGCAGCGTGTGGCAAAAGCTACAGGGAGTAGTATGTGGAAAATTCTACAGAGGGTCCATGTGGCATTATCTACAGGGATCAGTGTGTGGCACTATCTACAGGGGGCAGTCTGGAGCACCATCTACAAGAGGCACTGAGTGTGGCACGATCTACGCTGGTTTTTACACTACCAGTAGTGGTCAGCACATATCGCCGAGCCCTAGTGATAAAGTGAGACATCACCTGCCTGTATACAACCGGAAAATCAGAGAGAGATACTGGCTACCAAAATAGTTGTCAGCCAAATTTTTGTTCGTTTATTTGTGTGCAGAAATTCTTATCATAGTAAAATAAATGTATACTTAAAAAATAACATCACTGCAATGTAGAAGAGAGCTTTGAAATCAGAATTCTATATTTTAATCTGATACATTATCTAAAAAGATAACTAGAATTAACTTGTTGCTTCACTAAATTTACTAGTAATGATTTAAGAGTTAATGTGCCATTACACACAATATATTCAGCTATATTTTAAAGCTCCCCTGTAGATATAACATAAAGCAGGTGTTTCTTAAATCGAACATCTTACCAAAACAGGGTCTCTCTCTCTCTAGTAATGTGATCTAGCAGGCTTGTAGACAGAGTGACTGTGACAGTGCTGCAGCTTCACTGTGTCTGTAGGATGGCAGACAATATATGCATCATTTTTTGACCAGTGGAGGTCCGACCTCTGGGACCCAGGCCACTCAAGACAATGAAAGGGCTGTGAGCGCTGTGTCCCCTTCATTGTTAACATAGGAACAGCGGATATTTACGCGAGTGGCTGTGACTGTTACTGCAGCTTGTTCCATTCTCTTGAAGGATATACTGTAGCCAGGGGTGTAACTAGGAAAGACTGAGCCCCGTGTAGATAGTGCACGCTTGTAGATTGTGTCATACGGCCCCCCTTTATATTGTGCCATACAGCCCCCTGTAAACAGTGCTATACAGTCCCCTGTAGACAGTGCTATGCAGCCTGCCCTGTAGACAGTGTCACACCCCACTTGTAGATAGCACTATCCAGCCCCCTGTAGATAGAGCCATACAGCCCCCCTCTAGATAGAGCCATACAGCCCCCTGTAGATAGCGCCATACAGCCCCTCCTGTAGATAGCACTATACAGCTCCCCCTGTAGATAGCCCCAGACAGCCCCCCTGTAGATATCACCATACTATTACCATACAGCCCCCTGTAGATATCGCCATACAGCCCCCCTGTAGGTATGGCCATACATCCCCCCAGTAGATAGCGCCATACAGTTCCCCTCGTAGATAAAGCCATACAGCCCCCCTGTAGATAAGCGCCATACAGCACCTCCTGTAGATAGCACTGTACCGCTCTCCCTGTAGATAGCACCATTTAGCCCCCTGTAGATATTGCCATACAGCTCCCCCTGTAGATAGCGCCATACAGCCCCCTGTAGATAGTGCCATACAACCCCCTGTAGATAGAGCCATACAGACCCCCCTGTAGATAGCGCCATACAGACTCCTGTAGATAGCGCCATACGTCAACCCTCTTTAGATAGCGCCATACACCCCCCTGTAGATAGTGCCATACAGCTCGCCCTGTAGATAGCGCCATACAGTCCCCCTCCTGTAGATAGCGCCATACAGCCCCCTTCCAGCAGATAGCGCCATATACCAACCCCCCACCTGTACATAGCGCCATATAGCGACCCCCCTCCGGTAGATAGCACCATATAGCGACCCCTCCTTCTGTAGATAGCGCCATATAGCGACCCCAAAAAAATAAAACAAAAAACCTTCATACTCACGTAGGCCCCTTTCCCGTGACGATCGGGGCGAATCAACACCGACGGGATCCTAGCGTTTTCTCCATTTTACTCCTATACAGGGATCTAGATTTCACTGCAGGGGATCCCCAGGTCACAACCCCCAGAGTAGTCTCCATTGGTGCCGGCCAACATAACAGTTGAAGCTCAAATACAATATGCAGAGTCAGGTATAGCAAAACATCAGGGCAGGTAGCAGGGTTTTGGGTCAGTAGCCAGAGGTCATGGCAGGCGGCAGAAGTTTGTCACGGATCACAAGCAAGAGGTCAGGGCAGGCCGCAGGCAAAGAAGATCAAAGGCAGAGGTCAAACACAGGAAATCCAATAAATGATATAGCAGAAGTACACAAGAAACAGTTGGAGGAACCAAATTGCTATTTCAAGGAGCAAAGGAAGAGGAGGACCATTTCTACCCAGCGAAAGCTGTGTAGAATAATTTGCAGCACACTGGCCCTTTAAGACGATGAGACCATTGTGTGCTATAGGACCACGAGTAGAGCGCCAGCGGCCAGATGCTGACCTTGGAGAAGAGAAGTGACGCCGGCCAAGAGGGATAAGACGCCAGGAGGAGGTAAGTAAATGGCGGAGGAGAGAATAACAATTCCCAAAGAAGTATAATTTTCTGCCAAATTTTTAGGAAGGCCATGCAGCCATTGTCTGTCTTTACTCTTTCTTTATAATGTATTCTTTCATTTTCTTATGGCGTTAGCGTATAGTTCATACCATGATGAAAATGTCCAATTGTACTCTACCACTTATCCTTAAAATTATGCCCGGTTGGGTGTGGATCTAAGCCAGCAACAGACTGGTACAAATATTTGCATTAGTAATTAATGAGTTATAACCCTGTTTCCATATGTAGATGGCGGCTCAATTCTTCTGGGCCTTGTAATCTAAATCTATGTGATTATGTGACTAGGCCAATTTCATTGCAAAGGAAACTTTTGCTCCTGAATGAACATTAAAGTTAAAGCTGTACTAAAGCCACCAGAGAAGGTAAAGAAAGCCCAGGTTCCTTGCCATATAATCTTATAAATATAATAATCTTCTACAATGTTATGTTGAAGTTGGATGAAATTATTAAGATGCATAGGAACTTTTCACATCACTCATCTTGCTCCTATAATTATCTTAATGAATCGCACTGCTTACATAAGAGCAAATGATATCAAATGACATTTTATGTAACATATTAAATCCTTACCTAGATTTCCAATCATAATTAGAACTATACCATGAAACTAATGTATAGTTGAGATCTGGCTCATGTTTCAACTTGAATTATGTTGCAGACATTGAATGTGAAAATAGTCATTTCTGGTAACGTTATGGAAAGTCTGCAGTCTGCTTAAATGTATTCAAAGTGACAAGAAAAATTAACTTTGAAAAGAATAAAGATAAATAAGTTCCTTTAAAATGTAATTGAAGATGGATCAAATTTAAGGGATCATAAAATAATGAAATAAGTATTTTGATATATTGAGTTAACCACATCTATTCTTTTACATGCCTATATGTAAAATATGATTATATTACTATTCAGTGAGGCTAGTAACAAGTATGATGCTTTGACAGACTTGAAGTTTATTTAAAGAAGCTCTGTCACCAGATTTTGCAACCCCTATCTCCTATTGCAGCAGATCGGCGCTGAAATGGAGATAAGAGTAACGTTTTTTTTTTTTTTTAAAAATGAGCATTTTTGGCCAAGTTATGACCATTTTTATATTTATGCAAATGAGGCTTTCTAAAGTACAGCTGGGCGTGTTTAAAGTAAAAGTACAACTGGGCGTGTATTGTGTTCGTCACATCTGGGCATTTTTACTTCTTTTACTAGCTGGGCGTTGTGTATAGAAGTATCATCCACTTCTCTTCACAACGCTCAGCTTCTGGCAGTGCAGACACACAGCGTGTTCTCGAGAGATCACGCTGTGACGTCACTCACTTCCTGCCCCAGGTCCTGCATCGTGTCGGACGAGCGAGGACACATCGGCACCAGAGGCTACAGATGATTCTGCAGCAGCATCGGCGTTAGCAGGTAAGTCGATGTAGCTACTTACCTGCAAACGCTGATGCTGCTGCAGAATCAACTGTAGCCTCTGGTGCCGATGTGGCCGACACGATGCAGGACCTGGGGCAGGAAGTCAGTGACATCACAGCGTGATCTCTCGAGAACACGCTGTGTCTGTGCACTGCCAGAAGCTGGGCGTTGTGAAGAGAAGTGGATGATACTTCTAGTCACAACGCCCAGCTAGTAAAAGAAGTAAAAACGCCCAGATGTACGCACATAATACACGCCCAGTTGTACTTTTACTTTAAACACGCCCAGTTGTACTTTAGAAAGCCTCATTTACATAAATATAAAAACGGTCATAACTTGGCCAAAAATGCTCGTTTAAAAAAAAACAAAAAAAAAACGTTACTCTTATCTCCATTGCAGCGCCGATCTGCTGCAATAGGAGATAGGGGTTGCAAAATCTGGTGACAGAGCCTCTTTAAATAAAGAAGAAAGGCACTGTTATTATAAAGGCTTGATATATTGTAATGTTCTGTAAGTTCTGTACAGTATATCGCATGACATTCTGATCAAAATGTAAAATGGATGCACAAGTCAACATGACAAAACCTCCATAGCAATTAAAAAATATTTAAAAATTGGATATAAATAGAAAGCGCTACTCATGAAGAATAGATAGACTGAGTAATAATAATCCACTGGGAATGTGGTAGGAAGCAGACCGAAAACGGCTTCTCCACATCTCCTCTGCATGCTGCCGAATCTCTCTCCGCTTTCCTCCACATGCCAGCCGATTTATTCCTCCCAACAGACACGTAAATAGCTGCAGCCTCTTTTACAATATCATTGTAATATTTCTGCCGGCCGATCTGAATGTTTCACATAAGTTGTGTTTTCCTAAACTGTTTGGTCTATGCATTGTTTTATATGTTTATATTTTATCATTTAGTGGAACACTTACTAACTATCATTTCAATAGCAAGCCTTTTTTGTTGTTTAACCCTGAGTTGTATTTCTGATTGCTGTCTAATTCCCTAATGACGTCATTCACATCTGGAGCACTTTGTAGTTGATTGGCCTTTTTGGCGGTTTTGCTCTTATCTCCTCCCCCTAATCCCTTCAGGACTGAGCCTGTATTGGCCTTGTGGATGCAGCCGATTTTTTCAAATATGACATGTGTCACTTTATGTGGTAATAACTTGGGAATGGTTTTACCTATCCAAGCGATTCTGAGAATGTTTTCTCATGACATACTGTACTTTATGTTAGTGGAAAAATTTGATCAATAAGTTGAGTATTTCTTTGTGAAAAACACCAACATTTTGAGTAAATGTGCAAAAATTATCATTTTTCTAAATTTAAATGTAACTGCTTGTAAAACTGATAGCAATACCACACAAAATAGTTACTAATTAACATTTCCCATATGTCTACTTCATCAGGCCAAAAGATAATAAAATAACAAAACAAACAGCTTTATACACAAGTGGATTAAGGGGAGGAGATAAGAGCAAAACCGCCAAAAAAGGCAAACAACTACAAAGTGCTCCAGATGTGAATGACGTCATTAGGGAATTAGACAGCAATCAGAAATACAACTCAGTGTTAAACAATAACAAAGGCTTGCTATTGAAATGATAGTTAGTAAGTGTTCCACTAAATGATAAAATATAAACATATAAAACAATGCGTAGACCAAACTATTTAGGAAAACACAACTTATGTGAAACATACAGATCGGCCGGCAGAAATATTACAATGATATAGTAAAAGAGGCTGCAGATATTTACGTGTCTGTTGGGAGGAATAAATCGTCTGGAATGTGGTAGAAAGTGGACCGAAAACGGCTTCTAAACACCTCCTCTGCATACTGCCGAATCTCTCTCCGCTTTCCTCCACATTCCAACCGATTTATTCCTCCCAACAGACACGTAAATATCTGCAGCCTCTTTTACTATATCATTGTAATATTTCTGCCGGCCGATCTGTATGTTTCACATAAGTTGTGTTTTCCTAAATAGTTTGGTCTACGCATTGTTTTATATGTTTATATTTTATCATTTAGTGGAACACTTACTAACTATCATTTCAATAGCAAGCCTTTGTTATTGTTTAACCCTGAGTTGTATTTCTGATTGCTGTCTAATTCCCTAATGACGTCATTCACATCTGGAGCACTTTGTAGTTGTTTGCCTTTTTTGGCGGTTTTGCTCTTATCTCCTCCCCTTAATCCACTTGTGTATAAAGCTGTTTGTTTTGTTATTTTATTATCTTTTGGCCTGATGAAGACGCAGGTTCTGTGTTTAAATGCGTTACCATTTTCTATGCAAATAAATGCTCTCTTTATTATTACTCAGTCTATCTATTTTTCATGAGTAGCGCTTTCTATTTATATCTAATTTTGAAATAATTTTTAATTGCCATTTTTCTGCGGCACCATAACCATGATGCCGGTCACTGGATATTGAAAGCTGCAACCAATTTATTCACTACTGCTTACTGCATAAGTTGTACCTGCCAGTACAACTATTTTAGGTGCGCACAATTGCTTACCTATACTATAATTACCCCAGCTATCTATTTATCTTGCACCATGTGGCGCTGTGTACACTTTTTTCATTCCAAAAACCTCCATAGGACGATGTTTGCAGATTTGGAATAATACCAGCAATGATGGTGAAATGAAATCTGTGACAGGTATGTCTAACTTTTTAAAGGTTAAGCAGGCCATACATGATTTCAGACGTCCGTTTCCTGAACTATTAATTGTCGTTCATGGTTGTGCTGTAAAGATTTAAATTTTGGTCAACAACATAAGTTAAATTGATAAATCATATACCGATCTCTGCCTTGCTTTGTGGCCTATTCTGGGAATCTATTGATGGGATAGATCTTTCATTTGGCATGATCGACTTTCCATAGACTGCAACCCGAAAAGGAAAAAAATAATGCAACACAATTTTTCCCAGATACCTGCTACAGCCTGCCACGCTCATTGTTGTCACAAAAAGGCATAGACAGTCGGCAGAAAATGGTCTAGATTGACTTTTTTGGCTGTGCAAAATTTCTAGTGAATGGCCAGCTTTAGTATGATCCAGATCTGTCTATACTATGATGAAGAATGAAGTATGATGCTAATGGAACAACATATTGTTCTTACCAATGCCACCAAAATGTTGTGTCATCTGATTACATAACCTCTCATTTTCGCATCTGGGGAAAAAGGTAATGAGCAAGTAACAGCAATATAACTTGTTAATTATAATCTAAGCAATATGTGAGGCCCTAAAAACCCATACCACAAGTTAAATTGACACCAGCTTTTCAAACAGCTTATGCAAATCTAATAGTATACCTAATATAGAACAAATTAGTAATTTGCTTACTGTTATAATGTAGTTGTTTTATCCATGCAAATTCTGTGTGAAGATATTGCCAGTAGGTGTCTCCCTTTCTGTAATCAGCTGTCCACCTCCTGTTGTCAAGCAAAGTCCCTCCGTGGTTAGGGAGCAGAATTGATGGGCTGCAGAAGGTGGTGGGGTGTCTTTTCACTTTCTGTCTATACAAGGCTATGGAGAGGGGATGTAAAGGATCTTCCAGACACAGCTTCTGTGTTGGCGCCCGTGGGTAATCAGTCTGCACCTGCTCCTAAGTCTGAGAGAGTGACACGATCTTCTACCAGTCAGGCTGGGAGGCTGAGGAGTGGGAGGGCCTATCACAGCCTGGCCAGATGGAGCTAGCTCCCGCCCTCTGTCTATTTATACCTACATTTCCTGCTCCTCCTTTGCCTGTGATTCTTTTCTGTTTCCTGGCTCTGCTGCTCCTGCTATGATTATTGACCTTGCTTCATTTTTGACCCTGGCTTTACTGACTACGCTCCTGCTCTGCGATTTGTACCTCGTGCACTCCTGGTTTGACTCGGCTCGTTCACTACTCTTGTTGCTCACTGTGTTGCCGTGGGCAACTGCCCCATTTCCCTTAGCTTCTGTGTACCCTTGTCTGTTTGTCTGTCGTGCACTTATTGAGCGTAGGGACCGTCGCCCAGTTGTACGCCGTCGCCCTAGGATGGGCCGTTGCAAGTAGGCAGGGACTGAGTGGCGGGTAGATTAGGGCTCACCTGTCTGTCTCCGTACCCCGTCATTACAGGGGAGGTGTGAGCAGGAGGAGGGAGCAGATGAAAAGAGAGTGAGTCAGCAACACACATGCTGCATACAAGTCTATGGAGAAGGGAGGGATGAGCAGGGGGAGGAAGCAGGAGCATAGTGAGAAAGAAAGAGACTGGCTTGTAAGATTTCTGTCACTCCAGTGCTGGATTCTTAGCTACACTACTCATTGCTGTTGTATAACCTCCTTCATGCTGCTGCTTATCTATCTATCTATCTATCTATCTATCTATCTATCTATCTATCTATCTATCTATCTATCTATCTATCTATCTATCTGTCTGTCTGTCTGTCTGTCTGTCTGTCTGTCTGTCTGTCTGTCTGTCTGTCTGTCTGTCTGTCTATCTATCTATCTATCTATCTATCTATCTATCTATCTATCTATCTATCTATCTATCATCTATATATGATATATGGAGATAGGAGAGCCGGATTCTCCTCTTCTATGTGTGCTGTGTATGGAAGACATAATAGTTGTTAGGCTCTGCCCACTAGCTCAGAGACAACTGAGAATTAGAGATAAAGTCTGCTGAGTGAAAAACTTCTAAATAATGCAGAATACAAGTCATATAATGGCCAGAAATATACTATATATTCCTCATATACATACATATGACAGCTTTTTCTGAAAAGTCACCTGAAAAGTTAGGTACACTTTAACCTATTGGCACATATATCTTACAGGAAAAGATACTTTCTTAATTATTACCTCCAGTGAAATACCCATAAAACAAGATGCCAATTCTCTTTACACACAAATGTGCAGGTGAAGGTGTTTTTTTTTATTAACACTAGCATAGAATTTCATTTATTAGATAATTTCCCTAATCACTAATGCAAACGTCATTACTGAAGCACAGAAAACTGCTGCATTTTAACCCCTTAGCGCACCAGGACGCACCAGTACGTCCTGGTGCGGGGGTGATGTTTGGAGCACGTTCACGCGCTGAGCATGCTCCATATGCTGCGGACTAACTGCCAGGAGCAGCGATCGCACTGTTCCTGGATGTTTAGCCCCTCAAATGCTGCCGTCAATCGCGACCGCAGCATCTGAGGCGTTGAAAAGAGGGGGGCAGCCCCCTCCAACAGCTCATCACCCCCCTCCGCTACGAGATCCAGGGGTGACGATGGCTGTTATGGCAGCCTAGGGGCCTAATGAAGGCCCCCAGGGCTGCCCTCACTCTCCCTCTGTTAAAGAGGCTCTGTCACCAGATTTTGCAGCCCCTATCTGCTATTGCAGCAGATAGGCGCTGCAATGTAGATTACAGTAACGTTTTTATTTTTAAAAAACTAGCATTTTTGGCCAAGTTATGACCATTTTTGTAGTTATGCAAATGAGGCTTGCAAAAGTCCAAGTGGGTGTGTTTAAAAGTAAAAGTCCAAGTGGGCGTGTATTAGGTGCGTACATCGGGGCGTTTTTAATACTTTTACTAGCTGGGCGCTCTGATGAGAAGTATCATCCACTTCTCTTCAGAACGCCCAGCTTCTGGCAGTGCAGACACAGCGTGTTCTCGAGAGATCACGCTGTGACGTCACTCACAGGTCCTGCATCGTGTCAGACAAGCGAGGACACCGGCACCAGAGGCTTCAGTTGATTCTGCAGCAGCATCGGCGTTAGCAGGTAGCATCTGTGTCTCTACCTCTGATCCTGCTCCCTCTCTCCTCTCCATAGACTTCTATTGGCAGCACCTTCCTTGTCTATCTCCCGGCTCTCTACAAAGACATCCATGGGCAGCGTCTGTATCACTTTTTCTTTCTGCTTCCTCTTCCTGCTCCCCCTCCCCTCTCTATAGAATTCCATGGGGCACAGCAACTATGTTTTTAACTCTGCTCCTGCTCCCTCCTCTTGCTCCACTCTTCATAGACTTCTATAGGCAGCGGGTCTGTGTCTCTCACTCTGCTCCCTCCTCCTGCTCCGCCTCCATAGACATATATGGATAGCAGCGTCTATGTCTACTTTCTCTGTGCTCCTGCTCCCCCTCCCATAGATGTATATGGTCTGTAGCATCTGTGTCTCTCTCTGCTCCTGCACCCTCCTCCTGCTTCCCCTCCCCTCTATATAGACTTTTTATGGGCAGTGTGTAGGTGTCTTTCCCTCCTTGTTCCCTATTCCTGCTCTCACCTTCCCTCTTTTTAGACTTTTATGGTCAGGCTGTGAAGAGAAAAAAAAAAACATTTCCTGCAGTCAGTCTCCTCTGTTCTATAACTAGAGTTGGATTTTGCTTGACAACAGAGGGTGGACAGCAGATTATAGTAAGGGAGACACACAGTGGCAGTAACTTCACACACAATTTACATGGATAAAACTGCTAAATTTTAACAGTAAGTCAAGTGCAAAGTTGATATATATCAGGTAAACTATTAGATTAGCATAAACTGTTTGATAAGTGACTCAGTGACCATTTAAGCTGGATCTAATAGTGACTCTGTGGCTCCCACTGCATTCCAGAGACTTGACATCTGGACTTCTACCTTGTTGAAGAATAGATCAATGTTATTGTATCATTAAACTCAGTCAGACGTGGCACAAGCTACCCAGTAAGGCTCTATTCACACGACAGGGTCCGAGTGTTGGCCGATAAAAACGGCCGATTTTGACCCGTTTTGCATCCGTTTTTTTCCCTGTCCGTTTTAAAATCAGATGAATTTCATTTGTACATTTTTTGCCACACACTTCTTTCTGTAGAAAATGCCACACACTGCCCTCTGTACATACTGCCACAGCCCCCATGTAGGTAGTGCCACACAGCCCCCTTTGTAGGTAATGCCACACAGCCCCCCTGTAGGTAATGTCACACAGCCCCCTGTAGGTAATGTCACACATCCCCTGTAGGTAATGCCACACAGCCCCCTTGTAGGTAATGCCACACAGCCCCCCTGTAGGTAGTGCCACACAGCCCCCCTTGTAGGTATTGCCACACAGACCCACTTTTGTAGATAATGCCACATTCTACCTTCTATAGATATTGCCACAGCTCTTCTGTAGGTAATGCCACACAACCCCCTTGTAGGTAGTGCCACACAGACCTACTTTTAAGTAGTGCCACACAGACTCCCTTGTAGGTAGTGCCAGACAGACCCCCTTGTAGGTAGTGCCACATAGCCCCCCTGTAGGTAATGCCACACAGTCCCCCTTGTATGTAGTGCCACACAGACCCCATTTTAGATAGTGCCACACAGACCCCCTTGTAGGTAGTGCCACACACCCCTGTAGGTAATGCCACACAGCCCCCCTGTAGGTAATGCCACACAGTTCCCCTGTAGGTAATGCTACACAGCCCCCTTGTACATAGCCACCCCCCCCCATAGATGGCACCCCCCTACCTTCCTGTAGGGGACGGCTCCAGGAGAAGTCCTGACTTCACTGTCCATATATGGACAGTGAAGTGAGGGACTTCTCCTGGATCGGAATCCCCGGCCACAGCGGTGGGGATTGCGCTTCAGAAGTCCCTGACGTCACTGTGTCCATATATGGACAGTGAATGCAGGGACTTTTCCTGGAGCGGAATCCCTGGCCACAGCGCTGGGGATTCCGCTTCAGAAGTCCCTGACATCACTGTGTCCATATATGGACAGTGAATTCAGGGACTTCTTCTGGAGCAGAAACACCGGCCACATTGCCGAGTATTCCGCTTCAGAAGTACCTGACGTCACTGTGTCCATAAATGCACAGTGAAGTCAGGGACTTCTACTGGAGCCGAAACACCGGCCACATCGCCGGGCATTCCGCTTCAGAAGTCCCTGACGTCACTGTGTCCATATATGGACAGTAAAGTCAGGGACATATCCTGGAGCGGAATCCCCAATCCCCGGCCTCAGCGTTGCTAAAGCTGTGGCTGGGGATTGGGGATTCCGCTCCTAGAGGGAGCAAAAAAATACCCTCCTCCTCCTTCTCACATGAACTTCGCACCGTGAGGAGGAGGAGAGAGCGAGCAACGGAAGACACGGCCGTTACTTGGAGCACATTAAAGTGATGACCGTGTATTACCCGGCCCCATAGACTTCTATGGGAGCCGGGAGGTCGGGAGAACGGCCGAAAATAAGGCATGTCTCATGTTTCCCGGGCCACCAAAAAAATCGGTTGTGTGAATAGACCCTTTTGGGGTCTATTGTTCCTACTGCGGCCGCGTGATGGCCGTTTTTGAACGGCCGCCACAAGGCCGGTAAACCCTGTAGTGTGAATAGGGCCTAAGCAACCTCTGATGTCCTCAGGGAAAACGCTAAAACAACCCTAACTGTAGAGGAGCCCTGCCTACAACGCGACTGCCGTCCTTATAAGAGCGATCCCACTATCAGGAACCTCCAAGTAACCCTGAGTGATCCCTGTCAGAGAGCACGTAATAAATTCAGCACAACAATAACAGCAAAAGGGTAACAAGAAAGCACATAATAAATCCAGTAGTACAAGTAAAAGGTAAACCACAATGCACAAAACAAATTCTGCAGAAAAATATCCACTCCACACTAATCCAGGGAGAACTCGGGTTCAAACAAAGAAACTAAACTAAAAGGCAGAGATAATTCCATTACTGAAGTACTTAGATAAACGTAGTAAAATGTAATTGCTTGGTCTGTACACACAGAATTACACAGAGAAATCCAGACCCAGACCAGTTTTGCATACAGGAAAAACAATAAGGATAGTCCGAGTGGAGTCAAAGAGGGACGTCTAAACACTGAGATACTTAGAAGAATTGCAGCAACAGTTGTAGAACCAGGCAGCATAAACAATTACTGGTACATTAGGTCATGAAGCGGCACGTTAAATAGGGTTCTGCCTAATATGAGTGGACGCCGGACCTGACAGCTAATTGTTCCGGGGTCTCAGTACTCTAGCGGGCTGTCCAGATCAATCAGCAATCAATATTCTAGTATACTATATGTTAAAGGGGATTCCCACCTAAAATGTAAAAAATGGCCATATATTAGTACATCACAAGTTTGTTAATTGACTTACAGAGATGCATTTTTCTATTCAGTAGCGGTGGTCTTTTTTTTTTTTTTCAAAAGTGACAACATTAATACAGACGTTTATTGGCTGACAGCACGTTCTAGCAATAACAAGGTAACCGTATTGTTATTTTGCAAAACTGGCCACAGTGAATAAAAATATTATTACTAAACTTTGGCTACTGCTCTACATTTTGATTGACTAATATTTTTACATTTTGGTGGACATCCTCTTTAAGGCCTCATGCACACGACCGTAGTGTTTTTCTGGTACGCAAATTCCAGGACCGTGTTCCGTGAAATGTCATCCGCAGTTCATCCGTATGTAGTCCGCAGTTCATCCGTATGTAATCCGCAAAATGCGGATGAAAAAAAAAAAGCCTAGGTAAAACAGGATGACGACAGAACTCATTCCCGGTCGTCGCCTAGCAACACTTCCGCAAATCCGCAAAACTGCGGATGACACACGGAGGTGTATCCGCAATTTCCACGGGCCCATTGACTTCTATTGGCATGTCCGCATCGAATTTGCGGCCCGTAATAAGACATGTCCTGAGTTTCTGCGGCACGGATGTGCGGACATGCGGAGACCCGTGAAAACACGGATAGTGTGTATGGGCCCATAGAAATGAATGGGTCCGCAATTCTCCCGTGGATTTGCGGGGGAATTGCGGACGCAAAAACACGGTCGTGTGCATGGGGCCTAAGGACTTGTACAATATGTCTATCAGTGATTCCACATATCTTATCAGTGTAAAGGTCTCTTCTTCTTACTATGCTCTATATTACGACATTATTTTCTATCTTATCTATCTTATCTATCTTATCTATCTATCTATCTATCTATCTATCTATCTATCTATCTATCTATCTATCTATCTATCTATCTATCTATCTATCTATCTATCTATCTATCTATCTATCTATCTATCTCTATCCTTGTCCATAGCTATACTTAGCTCATACTTTCAGAGTACTCTATATTTCCGGAGTAGTAAAACTCCTGTTTCTATTTTGGGGATTTATTTCCATGTTAAAATTTGCTCTATTTCTGGGTGGCTTTTTTACAACTGTGGTTTCTAATTAGGCGTGAGATGAAATGGGAGCTTGGTGGCTTTGAGTACATGTGAGCAGCACTTCTCTCATTATACAGGTTTAGAACACACTGAAAATTCTCATTTTTACAATTTTTCAATACAGGAACAAGGTCTCCTCTTTGCTGTTATAAAGGAGTGATCTGACTACTGAAGGGATCATAATATACAGTATATTGGAGGAACTTGTACATTTTTATCCAAGATGTTATTTCCCAGCTTAAACTACCACAAATATTCCCTTCTGAGATTCAGGCTGGTATCCACAGTCAAGCAGTGATATTTCTTGCCGTAGTCCAAAAGTAACAATGAATCCTTTTTCTTCTTATTTATTTCTAGCGAGTCTGCTTCTAGTTGTTGGCATACTTAATCAGAAAGAAAACATACAGTAGCAAATCAACACATTCATCTCATGTTCAGGCAGTGGTCAAAGTTCTTTGCTCAAGTCAAGACACTGCATCAAATTTCAGGACGACATTTGAACCTTTTGGCTAAACACTACAAGGCATAAGGTATAAGGCTATTTGCAACTTCAGAAGAAAGGACTTAAAGTTAACGGCTTCTTAAGGGTGAATAATTAAAGTAATATAATTAATTCTAGAAGACAGAATTAATTTATGGTAACAAACTTCCTACAATGGTAAGGTAATATGTTTAAATATTTGTGACTAAATGGTGTCTGCACTACATTATAACTGAAATATGATCATGCCATTAGATAAAGGGTAAAACCCTTTGCAATAAAAAACATGTCACCAAGTAACAGTGGTAAGGTCTATTAGTAAGTATGACCACTGACGGGTAAAAACAGAGGTCTACAGAAACCTGGTAATATGATTGGACTCCTTTAGAGCTTTTCAACAACTTGAAGTTCCTCCCACAATGTGGGATCTGGAATTCAATGATCTTATGGTGCATTGTCACTATTACACATTGTGTTTTAACTTTACACCATGTCACCTGTGGTTTTTTAAGACGTCTCTTGGAAGCGTTTTAAGAGCAGGTACTAACAGAAAGGATATCTTAGAGATTTAATGCAACTATATGAGTCAAGATTAAAAATTCTATTAACATTGGTTGTTCCCAGTGGCCCCAAAATCTTCTTACCTGGAGTTCATTGTGTTCATTGTTTCCAGCAGGGATCTAGTCAAGCACAAGTGTATTTTTTCTTTTCTAGCTTTAATGTCAACTCAGCGTTAGCAGATTTTATTTCTCTAGTTCCTCGGGTTCATTATCATTAGAATATAATAAAAGGCCTACTTTTTAAAGTGCTGGTAAGATACCTGTGATCAATGGAATAACTGGATACAATCAGTTTTGTTTTTTAGCCATTAGGTACAAATACTTTTCTTAATAATAACCTCATGATTTAGGAGACATTTACAAATCTTCTTATACTTATTACTAGATACCAGATTACCCTTGTCTGTTTTTTAGATCTTTAAATAGCTGAACTCAACTTGTTTAATTGGATAGAAAAAGGTTAAAAGGCTAAAATGCTCTGTATTAGGCCTTGTTAACATGGCTGATTTTTCATTCTGTGATCATTCCTAGATTTTTTTTGTTAAAAACAGGAATGGATTCCAGCAGAGGATAGTAGCAAGGATTTTTTCCTTTATTCTGCTTGAATCCAGTGTGGTGTGAGACCCTGTATGGCATATTACGGGCCGTAGGCACTATATGGTGCCTCCCATGAGGCACTGCATTTTTCCCTAGAAGCATTGCTCTGAAGCAAGCTTTCGTTTTGTTCTCATGGACTATCACAGATTCTATTAGAAAAAATCCTCTGTATTAAAGGGGTTATGTGGGGACCGAAAAGTATTAGCAGTGTAGTCACTGCAGTATGTGAGTGCACTTGCTAACATACATTCCGGTCCCCCATCGCGCTGATTATGAGTTTTAATACATTTTTACATCGCTGGCGGGGGACTGGAAGTCTAGTGGCACAGTTTTTCATCAAGACGACACGACTCTTCGTCATGTGATCTTCCCCGCTGTACTCTATGTAATAACTGTACTACTGCTACAGTGATTACATAGAGTACAGCGGAGCCAGTCACATGACGAAGAGTCATGTCGTTTTGAAGAAAAACTGTGCCACTAGACTTCCGGTCCCACCGGCAGCGATGTAAAAATGGATTAAAATGTAATAATCAGCGCGACAGGGGACCGGAATGCATATTAGCAAGTGTACTCACATACTGCAGTGACTACACTGCTAATACTTTTCGGTCCCAACATAACCACTTTAATACAGTTTGGGCTTATCAAGAAACAGTATGGGTCCATAGCAGGCTACGGGTACCATATTACGGATCCACACAGCACAAATCTGTATTGCGGCTGTGTGCATGAGGGATTAGGTTAAGAGTCAGTGCTAGTTCTCCAAGTTTTCAAGGATTATCAACTGTACTCCTATTTAGACAGACAATGAAGCTCAGAGATAAAAACAATGCAGACAAAATGAGAGTACTTGCCTTTTTGAACCAATTAGATTCCTGCTTCTATTTTCTAAAACCCTGGAAAAATAAAAGCTTGAATCTGATTGAGTCCTTTTGAACATAAAATTGTTAGGGATAAATAGAGTTAAAAGGCTCTCTTCACACGGCAGGGATAGTCGGCCGTGTTACGGCTGTTTATTTAACGTCCATCACACTGCCGCAGCAAAAACAAAGAACCCAAATGGGGCTATTCACATGGCCGGGCCGTCAAAAAATGGAGCATGCCCTATTGTGGGCCATTCTCACGGCCACACGGCTCCCATAGAATTATTTGGGGCCATGTGAAACACGGCCGTCACTTTGATGTGATCCAAGTGACGGCCGTGCTTTCTGTCACTTACTCTCTCCTCCTCACAGTGCGAACTGCATGTGAGGAGGAGGAGATTTTTTTGCTGTAGGTAGTGCCACAGCCCCCTTGTAGATAGCACGCCCCCCCCCCCCGTAGATGTTGACGCTGTGGCAGGAGATTGCGCTCCAGGAGAAGCCCCTAATGTCACTATCCATATATGGAGCATGACATCAGGGGCAACTCTTGAAGCGGAATCCCTGACCAGAGGGATTCCGTTCCTACAGTGAGCTACAGTGGCGCTATCTACAGGGGGGTGCCCACTACAAGGGAACTGTGGCACTATCTACAGGGGGCAGTGTGGAACTATCTACAGGGGGCACTGTGACACTATCTACAGGGGGCACTGTGACACTATCTACAGGGGGCTGTGTGACAGTATCTACAAGGGGCTGTGTGGCAGTATATACAGGGGGCTGTGTGGCAGTATCTACAGGGGGCACTGTGTCAGTGTCTACAGGGGGCACTTTGGCAGTATCTACGGGGGGCACTGTGGCAGTATATACGGGGGGCACTGTGGCACTATCTATAGGTGTCACTGCAGCACTATCTACAGAGGGCAACAGCATCTGCGATTGCTGTCAGAAATGCAGAGAAATCATCCAAAGCTGCAGTACATGGTTCAATGGTTGTGAGGACATGGTAGCAAGTAAAAAATAGCAGAGAAAAAGCCAGAAACCAATGCAAAGACGCTGAGGGATCAGACAAAGCTCTCTATACTATGAAAGCAAGAGAAAATGGTGACTGGGTAATCATGTGACCTTAATGTGGGTGTTTTTAGTGGGTTGGGACCCCAAAAATTGACAAATGAAATTCATCCGTTTTTAAAATGGACAGTGAAAAACGGATGCAAAACGGGTCACAATCGGCCGTTAAAAACTGAAACACGGCCCGGAACAGAAACGGAAGGATGCAAAACTGACGTTTTTATTGGCCGGCACCCAGACCCTGTCGTGTGAATAGAGCCTTAGTTGTTAAAGGGGTCGTCATTTGATTCTAATAAAATACCGTATGGATGTAGCCATCTTTATCTTGACTGATAACTTGCTGCAGTGTGATATCACACAGCAAAAGCCATTGAAAAAGCATTGAAAAAGTCAAGATAAAGGATCTTGCCACTGTTTATTTAATGCTTTAAAAGTCAAGATAAAGGATCTAGCCACTGTGTATTTAATGCGATAAAAGTCAAGGTAAAGACGGCTACATCTGTATGTTTATTCAATTTACCACTTAAAGTGCTAAATCAACTGTACAGTAGTATTCTTTAGTTAATACATGACCTTACAGCAAAATCTAAAGATCCACTGTGCACATTATTACTATGCAACAGTGTTTATTGATATTGTTTTTAACTTAAATGAGCACCGCAAGATAAAAATTAAGCAAAATCACCAAAAATACTAGCATCAAATACTACATATCTCCTTCTTCTTCTACCTTGATACTATTCTTTATATTATCCTGAAGGCATTTATTTTTTCTATCACTCCTTATCCCCATCTTTAGTTTACACACTGCGGAGATTTATCAATGCTTTAATTGCATTGATAAATCTCTGCGTGTTTTTGCGCCAATGCCTTCGTCGGCGGGTGGCGTGAAACAAGAAACTCTCCATATTTAAATGGAGACAGGCCAATTGCAGGAGCATTTGTCCAGGTGAAAATACACCAATGAAATTAAATTACCTCACTGCAGAAATTGGATTGAAAACTGCACAAATGTCATATAGTATATTTAAGCCCCCATTCCAATAAACCAGATGAAACGTGGAAAAAAAACAAAAAAAACAATCATTTGTCTCTCCCTATTTTCCGTGAGCGGCATTCTTAGCACATTGCCATGCAGCAACTGAGTTCAAATCCAACCAAGGACAACATGGAATTTGTATGGACTCCCACACTGATACTGATAGGTTAAAGGGTTATTCCCATCTCCCTTGTTAATTTTTTTTTTGTTTAGAACATTATGCTGTAGAAAAAAACCATATTGCACATCTCCATGTGTTTCTCCTACCATGATTTCATCATCATCCATGTTCATTTCCCTTCTTCTTGTTCCTCTTCAGCTTTAGAAATGTGGGCTTGACGCTTATTCTTCTTAAGCATCACCAGTAAGCAGCGCTGTGATAACCTCACAGCACCACTTTCCTCAACACGCGCATTCCCGATGCTACTATCTAAAATACTGATAGCAGAATTTGGCGTACAAATACAAAAAAATCAAAAACATACATTCCCTATGCTGCAGTGAGAAAGTCTGAGACACTAAGCTTGCTTCAAAGTCCACATTAGAGATAACATTGTATCTGAGCAAGCACAGTGTCTCCTACCTAATAAGCGCTCTGCAGTCATGTGATAAGGGAAAGGTGATTGAACGGCTCCAGGGAAGTGCGCATGCCCTGGAGTCGTTTCATTGATTTACATAGCAAGAGAAAGAGGTGGCCGCGCTAAGAGCTAGTGCGCAAGTGCAATCTGTGCGCACACTCGAGACCCGGCCAGAATCAAGAAAGTGACACAGAGGAAATGCCCAAGCGTGGCCACCGCTGCTAGATCCCGGCAGTGGCCGTATCCATAGGTGATGGCAATTTAACAAAGAAGGGAACGTGTTGTACAGCATGAAATATCTTCTTTATTAAATTATTTAATTGCATAATTGAAAAATAAAGGTATTTACAAAGATGCTTATTTTTACATTAAGGATGACATGGACATTGATCATTAAGATGGGAATACCCCTTTAATTGGCTTTCTATGTGTTATGATCTGGTTCCTGCTATAGCCAGAGAGGCCCCACCGGGCGGCACAATTTTACTTATAGCGACCACCTTCTACTTTGGTTAGGGTTGAGGTACTCAACTGGCCCCAGCACTTTGGTGTCTCTAGCTAACTCAGTAATTGATCTCTGGATAACGAAAGTGGTAAGAGAACCAGATGACTATGAGGAAGTAGGAGATACGGTTACTGAGGGCAACATCCCCAAAAGTCTAATAACAAGTACCAGGAATATGAGCTAATGGAGTCAGGCAATTCAGGGTTCGTAATGTAGCAGAGCTGGTGAGTGGTACAGACGCAGTAATCAGAAGAGTGGTCAGGCAATACAGGGTTCGTCAATGGTGACACAGCAGTGAGTCGAGAATCCTGTACAGAGGATAATCCAGGAGAATTGTCAGGAACAAAACAGGTTTCAATAATAGGTTTCAAATTCAAGGTCAGAGACAAGGAAATAGGATAACCAGGATAGGGAAAAAGACATAAACTATGATTGGCACTGAGGGCAGCGTGCTGGCATTTTAAATAAGGCACCTAACACTGACTGGTCAAACGGCTGTGCCCTCTGCACCTGCGCCACTTGACATCCCTACCACACCTGCCGAGACATATATTGGGGCAGCTGGCAGGGGGAGACGGTGACGGATGGATTGCGACGGAGTAAGTACAGTGAAGGAAATAAGTATTTGATCCCTTGCTGATTTTGTAAGTTTGCCCACTGTCAAAGACATGAACAGTCTACAATTTTTAGGCAAGGTTAATTTTACCAGTGAGAGATAGATTATATAAAAAAAAAAAAAGAAAATCACATTGTCAAAATTATATATATTTATTTGCATTGTGCACAGAGAAATAAGTATTTGATCCCTTTGGCAAACAAGACTTAATACTTGGTGGCAAAACCCTTGTTGGCAAGCACAGCAGTCAGACATTTTTTGTAGTTGATGATGAGGTTTGCACACGTTAGATGGAATTTTGGCCCACTCCTCTTTGCAGATCATCTGTAAATCATTAAGATTTCGAGGCTGTCGCTTGGCAACTCGAATCTTCAGCTCCCTCCATAAATTTTCGATGGGATTAAGATCTGGAGACTGGCTAGGCCACTCCATGACCTTAATGTGCTTCTTTTTGAGCCACTCCTTTGTTGCCTTGGCTGTATGTTTCGGGTCATTGTCGTGCTGGAAGACCCAGCCACGAGCCATTTTTAATGTCCTGGTGGAGGGAAGGAGGTTGTCACTCAGGATTTGACGGTACATGGCTCCATCCATTCTCCCATTGATGCGGTGAAGTAGTCCTGTGCCCTTAGCAGAGAAACACCCCCAAAACATAATGTTTCCACCTCCATGCTTGACAGTGGGGACGGTGTTCTTTGGGTCATAGGCAGCAATTCTCTTCCTCCAAACACGGCGAGTTGAGTTAATGCCAAAGAGCTCAATTTTAGTCTCATCTGACCACAGCACCTTCTCCCAATCACTCTCAGAATCATCCAGATGTTCATTTGCAAACTTCAGACGGGCCTGTACATGTGCCTTCTTGAGCAGGGTGGACCTTGTGGGCACTGCAGGATTTTAATCCATTACGGCGTAATGTGTTACCAATGGTTTTCTTGGTGACTGTGGTCCCAGCTGCCTTGAGATCATTAACAAGTTCCCCCCGTGTAGTTTTCGGCTGAGCTCTCACCTTCCTCAGGATCAAGGATACCCCACGAGGTGAGATTTTGCATGGAGCCCCAGATCGATGTCGATTGACAGTCATTTTGTATGTCTTCCATTTTCTTACTATTGCACCAACAGTTGTCTCCTTCTCACCCAGCGTCTTACTTATGGTTTTCTAGCCCATTCCAGCCTTGTGCAGGTCTATGATCTTGTCCCTGACATCCTTAGAAAGCTCTTTGGTCTTGCCCATGTTGTAGAGGTTAGAGTCAGACTGATTAATTGAGTCTGTGGACAGGAGTCTTTTATACAGGTGACCATATAAGACAGCTGTCTTTAGTGCAGGCACCAAGTTGATTTGGAGCGTGTAACTGGTCTGGAGGAGGCTGAACTCTTAATGGTTGGTAGGGGATCAAATACTTATTTCTCTGTGCACAATGCAAATAAATATATATCATTTTCACATTGTGATTTTCTTTATTTTTTTTTATATAATCTATCTCTCTTTGGTAAAATTAACCTAGCCTAAAAATTCTAGACTGTTCATGACTTTGACAGTGGGCAAACTTACAAATTCAGCAAGGGATCAAATACTTATTTCCTCCACTGTATGTTACACTATGAATGTGTATATGTTCTATGTGTATGTGTGTATTGGAATTTGTATACAGTATGTGTTTTGTAAATTAGGATGTGAGCCACATTGGCTGCAAGGACGGATGTAAGTGATGCCAATCTCTAATCAGCGCTGCAGAGTCTATTGGCGCTGTATATAAAAGCAACAGAAAATAAAGTAACATTGAGAATATCTGTATAAAAAAACACCTGCCTGCCGAATATAAGCATTTACACACTTTTGTGGATAATCGCAGCATATACCATTATACCATTCATATACATATACAAATACACACTGGTATTGTACAAACCAATGACAGATTTTAATAGCAATGTCCTTCCAAGTAACATTGCTTGCAAAGCAGGATAAGCACTGTATCCTCGCTGTGCATAAGAAAGATTATCTTGACAGTGTGCTGTGGGAAACATCTTGGTGACGAAAGACAAAACCGCCAACAGTAATGAGGATAAGCTGGCAGATTGTGGGATAACCGCCATTTCCAATTAACTAATGCGTTGTTAATGCAAGGCTACAATAGTTTCCTCTACACTGATCTGCATTTGTTTTTATATTTCATGTATTTGTTTTTCGCATACCTGAATTTTCTTTATAATGAACCGTTTGAGCTTTCGCTGTATTATTTTACACAACGTTCCTTATCTTTTAAGTGTTTGCTGCGAAATGGTTGCAACAAATTATTTCATCACAAAGTATACACAATTGTCAGTCAACTTGATGTATTCTAAAACTAGATGTTATGACTTTGACTCTGTCCTTTAGTTACCGGTAACAACATATTTTTTGTTAACTTGGCATTATGACATCACTACTAAGGTTAGGGCTGCACAGTCTAGTTGCATTGTGTCATTGTGTGCAGTCACTCCATCATTTTCTATAGGAGCACACTGCACAGATGACTCACCATATAATTGAACTGCTGGGCTCAGCGTGCTGCATCATTCGCCAGTAGTCAGCTGTCAGAGTGATTAGTTGCAGAAAAACAGAAAACGTACTGTAGTTATCCACAGTCATCCAAAAATTATAAATAATCCCCACCATCCACCATGAACCTGCGATAAAGAGCCACGTTCCTATAATAAGGGAACTGCATTATGAGAACTTCCCTAATTTGTTAGGATAAGACGGAAATAGAGAATGACAAATACAAAGCTCTGAAGAGGAGCATTGAGCTCAGTTCCACATGTATCCTCCATTGTTTTTCACCTAGAAATAAAGAATTATCAAGATGTATTAATTTCACGTCAACAAATAATAAAAACTAAGCATTACATACATTTATTATGGAACCTCCTACCAGATTACGCTATTTTGCCAGAGTAGTGAGGCATCGACGTTCACTGTCCCTCAGAGTTGCTGCCACAGATTGCCCCCAGATCCTAGCCACAGACGCCACCCCAACAGAACACAGCCTGTACATACTTCCTTTTAAGTAAGTGAGTGCAGGGAGTATAAAGAAACAAACCTCCCCTGCATTAAGCGATCAGCTTATTATATATGGGAGTTGTACTGCACTGGAAAGAAATAAGTTCTACAGGTTTTCTTATGTTTGGTGAAGTACATAGAAGCCTTTTAAAAAGGAATGCCAGCAAAGTTATATAGGTACATCATATCTGGGGCAGGCGCAGGCAGAAGAGGCAGCCACTTAGAGCCCAGAGTCATCTCTTTGGGGTGTGCGCATCACACTATCAACCCAACTTCTCAAATCTTGACACTGATGATCATATGAAAGTTGTCAAATGACAGCTCCATTAATCTGATGGTGAGAATTAAGTGGGGGCAGACAGGAATGTATTTTTTTGGGTAGGAGCACTGGGCGTAAACACTGGATTTTCCACAGCGGATTTCATTGTAGAAAAGCTGCAGCATAGTACAGTAGCAGCAGTGTGGGTGAGATGTAAAGGCAGGGGCGTAGCTAGGGGGGGGGGCAGGCGGGGCATGTGCCCCGGGCGCAACTAGGTATTAGGGAAGGGGGGGGGCGCCGAAGAGCAGCTGATCGCTGCTGATAGGCGCCCCATATGTCGGACACCTGGAGCAGCTTTAGGAAGAGCCAGGAAATTACGGCGTTCTGACTGGGGTCTGGGACGGTCAGGGAGTGGACCAGTCCAGTCACCTTACATGTCACCTGACCTCACGTCAGTGACATGAGGTCAGATGACTCATGTCAAGGGACAGGTCCACTCCTGTGCTGCAGCCTTCCAGCTCTGCCTCTACCCTGTGCTCTGCTGTTACACACGCCGAGAAGCAGAGAGGAAGCTCCGACCACAGCCCGTCCTGACCTGTGCTGCTGTCAGCAAGGAGACATGGTGAGTGTCTGTGTGTGTGTGTGTGTGTGTGTGTGTAGTGTATATGCAGTGTGTATGCAGTGTGTATGCAGTGTGTGTCTCTGTGTTTGTATGTGTATATGTTACAGTGTGTGTGTTTGTCTCTTACATCTACTACATTATCTGTACTCAGAGAGTTATCACTGTGTTATCTGTGATGTTACATAGGACTGCAGGCAACAGCTACTACATTATCTGTACTCAGAGAGTTATCACTGTGTTATCTGTGGTGTTACATAGGACTGCAGGTAACATCTACATTATCTGTGGTCTTACATAGAACTGCAGGCAACACTACTACATTATCTGTACTCAGAGAGTTATCACTATGTTATCTGTGGTGTTACATAGGACTGCAGGTAACACTACTACATTATCTGTACTCAGAGAGTTATCACTGTGTTATCGGTGGTGTTATATAGGACTGCAGGTAACATCTGCTACATTATCTGTACTCAGAGAGTTGTCACTGTGTTATCTGTGGTGTTACATAGGACTGCAGGTAACATCTACTACATTATCTGTAATCAGAGAGTTATCACTGTGTGTTATCTGTGGTGTTACATAGGACTGCAGGTAACATCTACATTATCTGTGGTCTTACAGAGGACTGCAGGCAACACTACTACATTATCTGTACTCAGAGAGTTATCACTGTGTTATCTGTGGTGTTACATAGGACTGCAGGTAACATCTACTACATTATCTGTACTCAGAGAGTTATCACTGTGTTATCTGTGGTGTTACATAGGACTGCAGGTAACATCTACATTATCTGTGGTCTTACATAGGACTGCAGGCAACACTACCACATTATCTGTACTCAGAGAGTTATCACTGTGTTATCTGTGGTGTTACATAGGACTGCAGGTAACACTACTACATTATCTGTACTCAGAGAGTTATCACTGTGTGTTATCTGTGTTGTTATACAGGACTGCAGGTAAGATCTACTACACCTTCTGTGCTGTGTACATATGTGCCTGTGTGCGTATATATGGGTCTGTTTGTGAATGTGTCTTTGTGCGTGTATATATGTGCCTTTTATGTATTTGCATATGTTCCTGTCTGTGTATTTATCTGCCGGTGTGTGTGTGTGTGTGTGTGTGTATATGTGTCTGTACGTCTATATATTTACCTGTATGTATATATTCCAGATCTGTGTATGTATATTTGCCTGTATGTCTAAATATCTATCTTTATGTATGTACAGTATATATGTTCCAGCGTGTCCATATATGTGGTTAATTTTTGGTTTGTGTAGGGGGCGGCAATAGAGAGTCCCGCACAGGTGCGCCATCCAAGCTAAGGCCGGCCCTGGCTGTAACCAACTCTAGTCAGAAGAAACTCCGCCTCTGCCTGCGCCGCATGACCTCCTCAACTCCTCCGGTAAGTCACACTAGGCAGAGCGGAGAGTGGTAGCGGTAGGCTACCGCTCATCGGTCTGTTCACAGTGTGGCGCTAAGTACAAGGGGGGGGGGAGTGTGGCGCTACCTACTAGGGGGGAAGCGGGCTGTGTGTGGCACTATCTACAAGGGGGGCTGTGTGGTGCTATTTATAAGGGGGGCTGTGTGTGCGCTATCCACAAGAGAGGGGCTGTGTGTGGCACTATCTACAGGGGGCTGTGTGTGGCCTCTTTAATTTATTTTCTTTTAATTTATTTTTATGTTAATTACATTATAGAACTATATCGCTTGTAAAATGTAGAAATGCTTTTATGCTCGAGTTACATTAAAAAAATTACACCTCATTGATTGGTAGGGAAAGCAAACATGGCGAGGGGGAAGGAGATGTCGGGAAATAAGTTGGGGGTGGGGGGCGCCAATCTGAATCTTTGCCCCGGGTGCAGGAGAACCTAGCTACGCCTCTGTGTAAAGGGAGTCTGTCACCAGAATGTCTGAGTTAAACTAGTAACAGTGTATTGTAGAGGAGAGTAACCTGTTTCTAGCGTTTATTTTCAGTTTCTGCATTCTGCCTCCTTTGCAGAGAAATCCGTTTTATTATGTTTATGCTAATGAGTATTTAGGTGCAATGAGGGCATTACCATTGCACCTAAATGCTCTTACTTCGCTCCCCAGTTCAGCTCCCCCTCCCTCCCTTCTTACATTGATTGACAGGGGCCAGTCAGCGTTATTGGAATGTTCATGCCTGACCCCGTACAATCTGTAATGCGTGTGCGTCCCTGCTCTTCACTCAGCACATGCGCAGTACGATCTTTCTGCCCAGCGTTCTTTCTGCTCTGCATGCGCAGCGTCTTTGATCTTTATTCGGCGCATGCGCTGAGTCTGTAACGCGCGCGTCCCTGCTCTTCACTCCCTTCTTACATTGATTGACAGGGGCCAGGCAGCATAATCGGCGCGTTCATGCCTGGCCCTGTATTGTCTATAACGCGCGCGTGTCCCTGCTCTTCAATCGGCGCATGCGCAGTACAATCTTTCTGCTCGACGTTCTAATCGGCAGTACTGTGCATGCGCCGAATAAAGAGCAGGGAAGCTGTGCACGCGCAGTACTGCCGATTAGAACGCCGAGCAGAAAGATCATACTGCGCATGCGCCAAATGAAGTGCGGGGACGCGCGTACGTTACAGACAATACAGGGCCAGGCATGAATGCGTCGATTACGCTGCCTGGACCCTGTCAATCAATGTAAGAAAGAAGGGGGGTTGAACTGGGGAGCGAAGCAAGAGCATTTAGGAACAATGGTAACGCCCTCATTGCACCTGAATGCTCATTAGCATAAACGTAATAAATCGGATTTCTCTACAAAGGAGACAGTAAGCAGAAAATGAAAATAAACGTTAGAAACAGGTTAGTCTCCTCTACAATACCCTGTTACTACTTTAAATTGTTCAGAAATTTACCTGCAGTGCGGTTTATTAAGCCGCTGCATGTCAATTTATGCTGCGGAATCGCTGCTCTTTTGTTGGGGAGGTAAAACCCTCAGCAAAGAGGAATGTGTTGCGACTTTTGCAGTGGAAACGCTGCGATTCCTCCGCAAAAAATCTCAAGTAAGTAAAAATAAATTTAAAAAAGCTGATATTTACCCCTGACCATTGTCCTAGCGACGTGATCCTCTGTTCTGAGCGCAGCCCGGCCGCAGCGGTCACGTGGACTCCAGTGTCATCCCAGGAGGCCGGGCTAAGCTCAGAAGAGAGGGACGCATTGCCATGACAACGCATGAGTGGTAAGTATAAACTTTGTTAAAAAAAAATTCCTGCAGAATCTCCACAGCGGACATGCCGCCTGAAATACTGCACCACAATTTGCAGGACGGATATGCAGTGTCATTTTATGCAGCGTATCCATCCTGTGTGTTTGTACCCTCACAGTGCCTTGTGAAAGTGTTCACCCCCCTTGGTGCTTTTCCTATTTTATTGCATCGCAACATTGAACTAAAATAGATTTTAAATAAAAATTAAGTAGTCCAACTAAGTAGTCAAATGAAAAAAATGGAATATAAAAAAACCTTGTTTAAAAGAAATAAATAAGTAAAAGCTGAACGTTGTGAGTGCATAGGAAAAATGGTTTGATTTGAAGGAAAGCTGTTGTTATAAATTTGCAAAATCTGATGGGTATTCCTAATTTTACTGTCTTTTTGTATCATACAAATGCTGGAACATATTTTAGGATTCAGATATATGTAAATATTCTATTGGTTACCAAGTAACTACTAGATACACATTCAATTACATATATCCCCTGCTGGTTAAAAAGTAGGATTTACTAATGGCATGGAAAGCCCCTATTAAAATGTAACTTTTATTAAATTATAAATAAAAGAAAAACACCCTGATGTTGCTGTTCTGTTGAATACTGTTAGGTAAATTGATACTTTTAGGTACTTGATACTAAATTTTTGAAACAAGTATGCCCTATTGTTCAGTTACGGGGGTTGTCCAGTAAAAAAATAATTTCTAAAAAGTGGCCCCCAGCCTTGGTTTGCCTTCCCTAATACCCCCTATTAAACTTCCTAACCAGTTTCTGTTTGATCTCCATTGTCACTGCTGCTCTTTCTGTTTCTTTACATCCCTTGCTTCTGGTCCCGGCTGTTTCCTGTGTTGTAACCCACCATACCCATGATCCCTTGCTGCATCTGAGGAGAAAGATATTGATGGCTTATCCTGAGGATAGGCCATCAATTTTTGTGGACTGGAAAACCCCTTTGACACCCCAAAAATGATTATTTTATGGTAAGTAGACCCCAAGTTATTAATTTAACGACATATCAAATATTAGTAAATCTGCCATTTAAAATGTCTGCAGCATGCAGATGAGTTTTGTAAAATCTCATCTACTTGCCTTGTACTCCGTGTGAGTTACATGGTGACGTCGTCCGACCAAAGATCCCTATGTCCCATAGCCTACACCGCAAGTAATGAAAGTGAATGTGGTCGCGCTGCGACCTGCAAGTAACTGCGAAACGACAGTTTGGATTCCTTGCAACTGTCATGTCGGGGCAACGTTGCGACACAACCACATTGACTTTTATTACATGCAATGTAGGCTACGGGACATAGCGATCTTTGGCTGGTCGAGTGTGGCCTAAGTCGCCGTGTAGCTATAGACAAATTTATTCATAGAGAAAATTTTTATTGAAAAAATTTTGGTTTTTTTTACATTACATTATTCTTCTCCCTCTCTGGCAGTCTGCCAGAGAGGGAGAAGATGCAACTGGTGATCGCTGTGACAGGCTGTCACAGTGATCACCTGACCAGAGACCACTCCGAAGCTTGGTGATACAGCTGTCTCTAGACAGCTGTACCATGGAGCTCCTTACCGTCGGCACGCATGTAATCACTGTGACAGGCTGTCACAGAGTCCACATAGCTGAGCTCCTTACCGTCGGCGCGCAAGCACTGCTGATCGGAGCAATGTGATCGTTGTGACATGCTGTCACAGCGATCACATGACCGGAGACCACACTGAGTGGTCTCCGGATGAAAGCTCCATGATATTAGCTGTCTCTAGACAGCTGTATCACAGAGCACCTCACAGTCGGCGCATAAGCGCTGCTGTTCGGAGCAATGTGATCGTTGTGACAGGTTGTCACAACGATCACATGAACGGAGACCACGCTGAGTGGTCATCGGTTAAAGTTCCATGATACAGCCGTCTAGAGACAGCTGCATCACGGAGCTAAATACCGCCGGGGAGCGGCAAACCTGCTAACTCTGCAGGACGTTCTGGAATGGCCCTGCAGAGTTAATTGCGGACCGCCCGGACGTTTATAGTCTATGGGTGGTCCGGAAGTGGCTAAACAGATGAGGAAACACGTGGTACAGTTACGTAATTTGTGACGTAACCGTACACTCTGACAACCGGAAACAGGAACTTAGCTATCGGAGCTAATGGACGGGTCTGCAGAGGAAGTGCCAATTTTGGATTAGCAAGTGGTCACGTGACTGAAGATGGGATACGCCGCTACATTCATCAGATCCAACGTAAGTATATTGCAAAGTTACTTGTTTTGCATTGTTTAGTTTACCTAAATGTGATTGTTTGCTTCCGGAAAACCCCTTTAAATACCATTTGACTGCTCCAGTCAAAGTTCACAAACATATCTTAACCTTCAAGGTCAATACACATGATGCGTATTACGTGCGGTCTTGCTGCGCGGATTTGCCTACGGCAAATCCGCAGCGCAATGCAGCACCAGGATAGTCAATGAGATTCCAGGAAATCTCACATAGACGCTGCAGTGTTTTTCGGGACTGAAATTTACATGTGGTGCATTTTTTCGAATCCGCAGCTTGTCAATTTATCTTGCGTCTCCACCTGAGAATTCCACTTGCCTAGTGCAGGGGAAAATCATACCAAAATCCGCAGCATAAAAATGCACCGACAAACGCATCAAAACAAAAAACGCATCAAAAGATGCATCAAAAAACGCACTATTAGGTGCGGCTTTAGCTGCGGAATTACGTGCGTATACCTGCGGTGTTGATGCAGATTTTCAACAGGTCAGAGCCAACTGTATTTCCAGTTAGGTTTGGCACAAATATTCTGGGGCAGAAAAATAGCATTTACTGATGTACCGTGCGCAATAAGCCGACACAATAATCTGCCCCAGTTGTCAGCCCCATGTTTAACCCGATATGCCAGTTTGAGGCACTACTGTTGCTATCAACACATGATCATATCACACCATAAGCAGACTCAATTATTATTGAGAAGAGACAATAAATCAAACGTTCATGTTCAAATAAAGCAACCAAAACTTACATTTTCGTTCCACCCAGCCGGGTTAATTGAATTAATTCTATGGATCCACCAACTTTTAATCTGTAAAATCCTTTTGTTCCAGTCACCTCCCCTACAGTGTTGGGGAACAGCTTGCATACCAATGAACCTCATTGATTTGGGAACTCCCTTATGCGTCAAATGTACATGTCTTGATGTATCTCTTTTATTGATTATATCATTGAAGTGGTCCCTAATTCTATGGCGAAACTCACGTTTTGTTTTCCCTACGTAGTCCAGGTGGCACCTACATTGGGCAAGATACACCATTCCTTTAGTTTTACCATTTATGAAGTCCCTAATGTCAAACTGCTCCCCAGTAGATGAGCTAGAGAACGATTGAGTGGGTTGGATTTGGTCACATGCGACACACGTACCACATTTAAACGTGCCCAAGGGTCTTCGTGTGAGCCAGTTATCTATTCGTAATGGGAGAGAGAAGTGACTATTGACTTCTCCCCTTCCGGAAAGTGATCTGTTATTGTTGGGTCAGGACCTTCCCGAGGTCATTATCCTGTAAAAGGATCCCCAAATATTTCTCCAAAATCTTCCTCACCTCAGTGTGTGCCTCATCATATACACCTATGACTCTAAATTGTTTAACTTCTTCAGTATTAACTCTAGAGGTCAATAAGGTCTTCCTCTCTTTCCTGATGGCTATATCAAAAGCCTCTCTCAGGGTTCGATCTAGATACCCCAGGTTCCTAAAACGTGTGCGAAGAGCACGAGCCTGTTTTATAAATGTTGACGTTTTCGTACACTTTCTCCAGAGACGGAGGTATTTCCCTCGAGGAATTCCCTTTTTGAGGGAATAAGGATGAGAGCTCTCCCATCTCAGGAGGCTGTTTGTTGCAGTTGCCTTGCGGAACACCTGTTTTGATAAAGCCATTATGGTCACGCTCAATCAAGACGTCCAAAAATGCCAGAGAATGTTCCCCTATTACAGCAGTGAATGTCAACCCAACATGATTACAGTTGATACAGTTAACAAACTCCATGAATTTCTATTTCGTGCCCTTCCACAGAATGAAAATGTCATCAATGAATCTCAGATAGAGGCAGATATTCTCCTGCCAATTGCTGAGATCTTCTGAAAAAAATGACTGTGGCCTCCCACCAACACAGGAGTAAATAGGCATATGTAGGTGCACATCGTTTGCCCATAGCAGTACCCCATAGCTGGTGGTAGTAGTGGCCATCAAAAACAAAGACATTTTTGGTAAGATTGAATTCTAGAAGTTCAAGCACAAATTTACTGTGTGGCAATAGTTGAACTTCTCTGGTGTCAAGAAAGAATTTGGTCGCTTTCAATCCAAGATAATGGTGAATTGAGCTATAAAGAGCCTCTACATCAATTGAACCCCAAATTCTGATTGTTGCTACCCATCCCTGACACAATTGGGGTCCCTTTAAAAGGGTCCAGACCCTTGTGTATCTTGGGGAGTGAATAAAATGTTGCTAAAGTCGGCGATGTAGGATGTAGGATATAGGAAATCATATTCGTCTTTACTGATTATTTTGGAGGACAATGCTCTTAGTAGGAGCTCATTTAGCTATCTTTGGAAGACACAGGTGGGATTAGTTTCTATTTTTCTATAGAAAGTTTTATCAGACAACAGTTCCAGACAAAGAGACCTATATTTATCAAAGACCAAGATCACCACGTTTCCCCCTTTGTCTGAGGGTTTTATAATTATGGTTTTATCTTGCTCCAGATTCTTAAGTGCCTCCTTTTCTGTTCTAGTCAGATTACTAAATCCACTGTGCCCCTCCTCTAATTCTTCTACATCTTGGATGACAAGCTGCGAGAAGATCTCTAAATTGGCATTATCATCCTGTGGTGGTTTATGTGTACTTTTTGGTTTGAGTGTTGTGAACGGCCCTAAAGATCTATCCCTTTAATTAGTCTTTATAAGTTCTGCTAGGGACTGACCTGCAGATAAATCACTGGCCTCTAGGTTGTATTCAAGGCAATTGCGTTTATCCCGTGTAACAAAGAACTTGTGCCACTGGAGTTTTCTAATGAAAAGGGAAACATCTTTGATCCATACCAAGGGGTCATATTTTTCTGTGGGGACATATGAAAGGCCCTTCTTGAGGATATCAGTCTCAGTTTCATTCAGGACTCTAGTGGATAAATGCACAAGAAATAAATAAGTAAAAGCTGAACGTTGTGAGTGCATGGGAAAATTGGTTTGGTTTGAAGGAAAGCTGATATTATAAATTGCCACAACAAAACTCTATCAAAATCTGATGGGTATTCCTAATTTTACTGTCTTTTTGTATCATACAAATGCTGGAATATATTTTAGGTTTCAGATATATGTAAATATTCTCGTTCAAATGTTTGCATTATATAAAAATGGTATGTTTATAATCAATGTCAGGGTTCATTCACACAGCTGTACTTCCATATTCATGGTCCATGTTCTCATTTTTTGGGGTGTAAAAAATGCAGAAGAAAACACGGATTTAAGATTAATTTGTATTAGGAGAGGTGCAAGGGGATTAAATGGAATTATAAACCAAATGCTACCTTTACTTTTGGATTAGGGCTGCAATGTTGGACCAGTGGCCAATCTGCCCTTCTTGCCAGACCCTGTTTCTTATCCCTACGGCTAAACTCACATGCTGTGGAGCAAGTCCACAGGAGCCAATATGCATTTGAATTAACATAAAGCACAGGTCTTGAAGCTATCAGGTGGCATCTTTGTATTTTGGCATATACGGTTACATCACATTTTATAGCATCTATATGCAATATAAAAATCAAGTATTTTTACATGTGTATAGCATGAACGCTATTCATGATAAGACATATAGTGCTGATGTTCTCTTGTGTGGCACTGGAGGTCTATAGAATGGGCCATCAATATTTGATATGTGGCGTCCGGCTCCTAATCAGCAGAATGAAGGGGGCGCGATGTTGCATCTGCTTCTTTGCTTACACTGGCATAGTGCTGTACATACGGTTGTGACTAGAACGGCATTTTAGTCCCATTCAAATGACTCAAGTCTCCCATTCATGTCTTACAGCAGAAGGTGTCTTAGAACATGGCTTGGCTATTAGCTAACAAAAGATTTTGTGAAAAGTTCTATTTCATCTTCGGACCTCGGATATAATGATGTGGCCCAAAAGACCAAAACTGGAATTTATTGTTACAGATACACATCTCTGTCAACCATGTAAATTGCATTTCATAGGTATCTTCCTTTTGGAGAAAAACTATTGCTGATTTTTTTTCCACAGGGAGTGTTACCAAAAGTCTCCCAGCCAGAGTGGTGATTCTTCCTAAAGACAGCCATTATCCAATGACGCCTTAAAGGGGTTTTCCAAGTTATTTAAAAAATTGGCCTATGAAGGACGGATGCAAAGAAAAAAAAAAAGCCATTACTTACCTCACAGATCCCCGTCGTTTCAGCGCCGCCGCTTCTGT
Organism: Rhinoderma darwinii; assembly: GCF_050947455.1. Classification (NCBI taxonomy): domain Eukaryota; kingdom Metazoa; phylum Chordata; class Amphibia; order Anura; family Rhinodermatidae; genus Rhinoderma; species Rhinoderma darwinii. The sequence continues at coordinate 202,103,082 of NC_134690.1, read as the reverse complement.
GCCTCCCTGCCGCTGTGTATTGACATTGCTTCATATAGCCAGCCAGATCTAATGAAGCCTTAAAGAGGCTCTGTCACCAGATTTTGCAACCCCTATCTGCTATTGCAGCAGATAGGCGCTGCAATGTAGATTACAGTAACGTTTTTATTTTTAAAAAACGAGCATTTTTGGCCAAGTTATGACCATTTTTGTAGTTATGCAAATGAGGCTTGCAAAAGTCCAAGTGGGTGTGTTTAAAAGTAAAAGTCCAAGTGGGCGTGTATTATGTGCGTACATCGGGGCGTTTTTAATACTTTCACTAGCTGGGCGCTCTGAAGAGAAGTTACATCCGCTTCTCTTCAGAACGCCCAGCTTCTGACAGTGCAGATCTGTGACGTCACTCACAGGTCCTGCATCGTGACGGCCACATCGGCACCAGAGGCTACAGTTGATTCTGCAGCAGCATCAGCGTTTGCAGGTAAGTCGATCTTACCTGCAAACGCTGATGCTGCTGCAGAATCAACTGTAGCCTCTGGTGCCGATGTGGCCGTCACGATGCAGGACCACATCGGCACCAGAGGCTACAGTTGATTCTGCAGCAGCATCAGCGTTTGCAGGTAAGTCGATCTTACCTGCAAACGCTGATGCTGCTGCAGAATCAACTGTAGCCTCTGGTGCCGATGTGGCCGTCACGATGCAGGACCTGTGAGTGACGTCACAGATCTGCACTGTCAGAAGCTGGGCGTTCTGAAGAGAAGAGGATGTTACTTCTCTTCAGAGCGTCCAGCTAGTGAAAGTATTAAAAACGCCCCGATGTACGCACATAATACACGCCCACTTGGACTTTTACTTTTAAACACACCCACTTGGACTTTTGCAAGCCTCATTTGCATAACTACAAAAATGGTCATAACTTGGCCAAAAATGCTCGTTTTTTAAAAATAAAAACGTTACTGTAATCTACATTGCAGCGCCTATCTGCTGCAATAGCAGATAGGGGTTGCAAAATCTGGTGACAGAGCCTCTTTAAATAGATTTTCTGGGATATAACATTAATTGGTTTGCTGGAGAAATAGACATAGGATCACACACATGGACAGTTTGTTTGTTGTGTGCTGCTGTGAATGGTCTGCAGCACTCCAGTGATTCACCTCATGATCTTTATACAGATCAGATATGCATTTTTGTAATACAGAGCTTCAAACCACCCGCTTCCCTTCATAAAGCTATTAAGTTAAATTATAGTTTTGTAGCTTTCTCCATCCATACTGTTACCTTATTAAATTCAATGTATAAATTGTATGCAGTAAGGTCTTAAGCTCCCTCTAGTGGTGGTAGAAAAGTATCATTTACCTCTATGTCTCTGCAGGGGATTTACAGATCTTTTTCAGAAAAACTGAGGTCTGACTGCTATAAAGATATATTAAGAAGTTAATAAGCACATAATTCAAAATAAATAAATCCAAAAGTAAATATCCACTTTAAGAACTAAATATGTCTGTTGATATTTAGTATTACATGCATCTTTCAATAAGCGTTTGTAAATAGTCATAGTTGTAGCCAAATCATTATGATATAGGCACATTCACACTATAGACAAGAAGTAAAAACCTTAAAGGACTCTAGTTTAACATGAACTTGTTTGCATTTGGAAAATAGCTTGAAATGGTTCCAGAAATAACTGTATTCAATTGCTAAAACATCACTGTAAAATAAATAGCACTTTATCTGTTGTAGGTTTCTGTTAAGGATTTCTAGCTATAACTAACACTGTATTTGTGTATATAAAGATCAGCCTCTCCCAATACTAAGATGGATAGAATGAAGGTCAGTATACGTCTAAAAATACACACTTTGTCTCTGTGGTCTTAAAAGACTTATTGTGGAGGTCTGCAGTGAACTATGTCACCACACAGTATGTTCTGAAAATGTTGTCTAAAGACTTGTCTAGTTAGAAATAATGTTTCATTTTCTTTGGCCTCCGACCAGAGAGATTTATATTGGGTCTGAGATCTAATAAGATGCAGATAAGATGTGAAAATATAAACAGTTATTTAGATGAGATAGTAATGAGTACATTTAGAAAGTGTAGAAGTTTTCTATGTGGTTCAGCAGCAAACCGGCTAGACATTTTGGACCACAATAGTCCAAAATAGCATAAAACAATAGTCCCATTGATAATTCTGTCTAATTTTTTTGCCAAATTTAAATTTTCTGAAACAAAACTTAACTTGTGAACTACAGAATGTAGCCATGCCGTTCATAGTTTAGGCCCCATGCACCCGACTGTAAAATTCATCCATAATTGTGGTCCGCAATTACGGACCCATTCATTTCTACTGACCACGGACACCTTCCCGTATATTTACGGGAAGGTGTCCGGGCCGTAGAAAGCCCACGCAAAAGATAGGACATGTCCTATTGTCACAATGCGGGGTGTGGACCCACTGGGCCATACCGCGTAGCGGGATGGCAGCTGGCCAAACAGGTAAAGCACAGAGTCAATAGTTCAGAGAGGATTCCTGAGGCAATGTAGACAGTAGCAAGACAGGCATGTCTGGGACCAGGTGGCGGGTAGACTTTAGGTGTGGCGTAGCAGAACAGGCGTGGAATGCATCACAATATGGCAACAGCTCAGCACGGCACTAGAACAGGATAGCACGGAAACAGGATACAGGAACAGGGTACACTGGGAAACTGGAAGACACTAGGAGACCATTAACACGACAAACTTTGGGTAACAAACAACGCTCTGGCAAGGAACAAGAGGGCAGAGCCCTTTTTATAGCCCAGAGCATCCTGGGCTAGATTGCAGACTTCCTGCAATATGCGCGCACTGGCCCTTTAAGACCGCGCACGCACGGGCGCGCGCGCCCTCCGGGGACAGTTTCTGTATCTGGAAATGAGTGCCGGCGCCTCACAGGAGGATGACGCTGCACACAAGTTGGATGTCCATGACCACGGCCGTCGAGGGGCCATGGCCATAGACGTTACACCTATCTTTTGCTTTTTATGGACCGTGCTCCCTTACTTGGTATGGGAGCATGTGCGGAAAATGCGGATGGCTGTCCGCGGTTTTCGGTGGCTGGCTGTGCCTGCAATAATGGGCAGTGATTACGAGCAGATGTGCATGAGGCCTTAGTCTTTAGTCTTTATAGTGGATGTGCGGTCCATGTCTAGTCTCCTTTATTGATATACTTTGTATGGGAGCACGGGCCGAAAATGCGGATGGCTGTCCGCTGTTGTCGGTGGTTGGCCGTGCCTGCAATAACGGGCAGTGATTACGAGCAGATGTGCATGAGGCCTTAGTCTTTATACTACAATAGTATTCAGTTAGAGGTTTGACCTAGGTTTTTACTATTATTTGATACATAGTCTAACAGAGTCCCACAGATTTTCCATTTTCCAGGGAAGCACCTCTAGGAAGCACTTTAATAAAAAAAAACAATGGCACACAATATTAGGTTGGAAATATTTTGTCAATGGGAAATTACTGGAATTAAAAAGGGAAAACCAATATGATGCTTCATAAAGCTTGTGTAACATGAACTCTAATATACTAGTTTTCTATAGATCATGCACTATGGGCGACATTTATTAAGCAACGTACCCCAGGTTTTGGCATAAACTGCACCACTAAAATGTTGCAAGTGATTGCATAAAGCAGTAAAATGTGCAACTTTTCTCATCACTTGCCAAATTTAAAAAGGTGACAAGAAAAGGAGGGGGGGGGGTGATCTGCAAGCAAGACATACTTTACTTCAGATTTATTGTGTAAAGTAGGAAGTAATGGTGCAAATATAAGTGCAAATATTTTCCTCACTGCTAGGTGAAAATGCTTCAAAGGCATGCGCCTATTAGTACCTCCAAATCACTACAATTACCTTCTTTACTTATTCTGGTGTAAAAAATGTGACATCCCTAATTATTGAGTCCAGGTGTTTCAGCCACACCCATTGCAAACAGGTGCATGAAATCAAGCACACAGCCATGCAATCTCCATAGACAAACATTGGTAGCAATATGTGTTGAAATGAAGAGCTCAGTGACTTTAAACACGGCACTGTCAAAGGACGCCACCTTTGAAACAAGTCAGTTTGGGAAATTTCTGATCTGCTAGATCAGACCTGGTCAACTGTAAGTGCTATTATTGTGAAGTGGAAGCGTCTAGAAGTAACAACAGCTCAGCCATCAAGTGGTAGACCACGCAAACGCACAGAGTGCTGAAGAGCGTAGCATGTAAAAATCGCCTACTACAGAGTTCCAAACTGCTTCCAAAAGTGACATCAGCAAAAGAACTGTGTGTAAGGAACTTCATGAAATGTGTTTCCATAGTCAAACAGCTGCACACAAGCCTAAGATCACCATGCGCAATGCCAAGCATCGGATGGAGTGGTGTAAAGCATGCCGCCACTGGACTCTGGAACAGTGGAAACGTGTTCTTTGGAGTAACGAATCACGCTTCTCTATCTGTCAGTTTGAGGGTGGAATTTGGTTTTGACAGAAGCCAGGGAGTGCTATCTACCAGAATGCATTGTGCCTACTGTAAAATGTGGGGGAGCAGGTATAATGGGCTGGGTCTGTTTTGGGCTAGGTCCCTTATTTCCAGTGAAGGGTAATTTTAACATACCTTCCAACTGTCCCAGATTCAGCAGGACTGTCCCGGATTTCGGGTGGTGCTCCACTGTCCCAGGCGACTGGTGGTATGTCCCGGACTCCCGGTGTCAACTGTATCTGCGTCCTCAGGACGCAGATACAGTTGAACCCAATGCCGAAGCAGGGAACCGTCAGCTCCCTGCTTCAGCATTAATACAGATGTTTCCCTGGGCACAGCGCTACTTTAAAGGACCAGTGTCACGAAAAAAAAATTGTTTACATCAATTTTTTTTTAGTGTTTTATTAAAAAAAAAAATATTTATTTGTGTGTTTGTGTTTTACTTTTTTTATTTTTTCACTTTTTCTTGTCCGTGGGGGCTGCCATTTTTTTTCCATCTCTGTATGTGTCGATTAACGACACATACAGACATGGCATACGGCACATACAGTCCCATAGTGAATGCGAACGGGGCCCGTTCCATCCACTATGCTGTACGCCGTCGGTGTGGGAACGGCGCATGCGGCGCTCCCACACAGTCCAAATTGAACTGTGCGACGTCCGGCACCATTTTCTTGTGGACCGGAAGTCGCGGTCGGACAGTAAGATTACTACTTCCGGTCGCAGCTTCCGGACTTGTGCACTTGGAGCGGAGGTAGCAGACGGAGCGGACGGACCGGAGGGAGCGGCGGCGGCAGGAGCAGGTAAGTTTGGTCTGTGTATGTACGTGTTTTACTGTGTTTACTACTGTATGTTAACCTACTACACTGTGTGTTAGCTCAAAAAATGGCGACACACAGTGTAGGAGGTTTGACCGTTCAATCCCCTCGTTTCTCCCGACACTTGCCAGGATAAAGGAGGGGGGATTCTGAGAGCTCACTAGAGCGAGTGAGTTTTCTCAAATTTTGCAGCATAAAGCAATGTGGTTGCTTTACCACATGCAATGCTGCAATTTTGGGAATTGCTCCATCTAGTGACCAGCGCTGGGAAATGTTATAAATTAGAATCTAATTTATAATATTTCCTGACTCGTGAAAAAATTAAAAAAATTAGAACAATGTTTAATCACCTATACACTTACATGTTTAACTTAAAAAAAATTTATTTTTTTTCTAGCGACACATTACATTTAAGTGCTGAGCCCGGGAAAGCCCTTAACGTCACTCTCCATATATGGAGAGTGACGTCAGTAGCTCCTCCGTTGCCGACGTTCTTGCCAGGAATTCTGCTCATAGAGGGAATCCCTGATGTCACCGCTTCAGGACAGTGACAGTGAAGTCAGGGGCTTCTCCTGGAGCTGAATCCCCTGAGAGTGTCGGCAACGCATCGGCAACACTCTGGCCGGGGATTCCGCTCCAGGAGGAGCCAGTGACGTCACTTTCCAATGGCTGTAAGAGGGGTAGCGCTATCTACAGGGGGGTATGCTATGGGGCATTATACTGTATGGGGGCATCTATGTGGGCATTATGCTGTATGGGGCAGCTATAGGGCATTATGCTGTTTGGGGGAATTTGGGCAATATACTGCATGGGGGCATGTGTGTGGGCATTTTACTACATAGAACATCTGTGTTGGCATTTTACTGTATGGGGGCATCTGTGTTGGCTTTATACTGTATGGGTGCATCTATGGGGGCATTATACTGTATGGGCAGCTGTGGGGGCATTATACTGTAAAGGGGAAGCTATATTGGCATTATACTGTATGGGCAGCTGAGGGGGCATAGTGTATAGTGGCAGCTGAGGGGGCATTATACTGTATGGGGGCAGCTATGGGGGCATTATACTGTATGGGGAGCTGAGTGGGCATAGTGTATGTTGGCAGCTGAGGGGGCATTATACTGTATGGGGCAGCTAAGGGGGTATTATACTGTATGGTTGCAGCTAAAGGGGCATTATACTGTATGAGGGCAGCTATGGGGGCATTATACTGTATGGGGGAAGCTATAGGGGCATTATACTTTATGGGCAGCTGAGGGGGCATAGTGCATGGAGGCGGCTGAGGGGGCATTATAATGTATGTGGGCAGCTGTGGGGGCATTATAGTGTATGGTGCTAGCTAAAGGGGCATTTTATTATATGGGGCAGCTATGGGGGCGTTATACTGTATTGGAAAGCTATAGGGGCATTATACTGTATGGGCAGCTGTGGGCGGTTTATAGTCTATGGAGGCAGCTAAGGGGGCATTATATTGTATAGGGGCAGCTTTAGGGGTATTATACTGAATGGGGCAGCTATGGGGGCATTATACTGCATGGATCAGCTATGAGGGCATTGTGTTATATGGGGCAGTTATGGGGCATTATACTGTATGGGGGCAGCTATGGGAGCATTATACTGTATGGGGGCATCTGTGAGGGCATTATGCTGTATGGGGCAGCTATGGGGCATTATGCTGTTTGGGGGAATTTTGCCGTTATACTGCATGGGGGCATCTGTGTGGGCATTTTACTACATGGGGCATCTGTGTGAACATTTTACTGTATGGGGGCATCTGTGGCAGCATTATACAGTTTCAGGGCAGCTATGCGGCATTATACTGTATGGGGAAGCTATTTGGAATTATACTGTGTGGGAGGCACTATGGGAGCATGATACTGTGTGGGCTGAACCGGGTGTGTATGGACAGGAATTGGGCGGGATTAGAGGTGTGGCTTAAAAGGAAAAAACTGGTCCCTCTTTGCGTTACTTGAAAGTTGGGAGGTATGATTTTAATTCTACAGCATACAAAGATATTTTAGACAATTGTATGCTTCCAACTTTGTGGGAATAGTTTTGGGAAGATCCTTTCCTACTATAGCATGGCTGTGCCCCTTTCAACAAAGCAAAGTACAAAAAGACATGGTTTGACGAGTTTAGTGTGGAGGAATTCCAGTGCCTGCACAGAGCTAGGGGTGGGGTCCGGCCGGTTCGCCCCGGTTCTCCCGAACCGGTTGTTAAAATGAGAACCGGTTCGCAGAACCGGGTGAAGCGGGAACCCAGAACCGTCCGGTTTTCCCCGGTTCTCCTGAACCGTTTGTTAAAATGACAGCCGGTTCCCAGAACAGGGTGAAGCGGGAAGCCGGAACGGTCCGGTCCCCTGCACTCAATTCAATCTGTGTCCTTAGGACGCGGATACAATTAAGTTGATGACCACTGCCCTTGCGAGGCACATAATGCCTCGCCATTTGGCGCTTTAGTGATGATGCAGTCGGCGTGATGACGTCATCGCGCCGCTGCATCATTCCGATGGAGGAGGACTGACATCGCTGGAGGATGGCGCGGCAACGGGACAGGTAAGAAAATGTGTTTTTTTCATTCTACTGTGGGCACTATAGGCCACTAAATAGGGGACTATATAGGGAACAAGAACTACAGAAGACTATATAGGGAACTAACAACAGCGGACTATATAGGGAACAGTAACTACAGGGGACTCTATAGCAGACAGTAACTACAGTGGACTATATAGGGGACAGTAACTACAGGGAACGCCAAATGGGGCCCTATCTACAGGGACTGCCACAGGGGCACAGGGGGCTCTGTCTACAGGGAACGCCACAGGGGGCTCTATCTACAGGGTACGCCACAAGGGGCTCTATCTACAGGGAAAGCCACAAGGAGCTCTATCTACAGGTAGCACCACAAGGGGCTCCATCTACAGGGAATGCCATAAGGGGCTTTATCTACAGGAAACGCCATAGGCGGCCCTATCTACAGGGTACGCCACATGGGGCCCTATCTACAGGGACCGCCACAGGGGCACAGGGGGCTCTATCTACAAGGAACACCACATGGGACCCTATCTACAGAGACCGCCACAGGGGCACAGGGGGCTCAGTCTACAGGGAACACCACAAGGGGCTCTATTTACAGGGAATGCCACAAAGGGCTCTAGCTACAGGAAACACCACAGGGGGCTCTATGTACAGGGAATGCCACAGGGGGCTCTATCTACAGGGAACGCCACAAGCGGCTCTATCTACAGGAAACACCACAGTGGGCTCTATCTACAGGGAAAGCCACAGGGGGCTCTATCTACAGGGAATGCCACAAGGGGCTCTATCTACAGGGAATGCCACAGGGGGCTCTATCTACAGGGAATAACACAGGGGGCTCTATCTACAGGGAACACAACAAGGGGCTCTATCTACAGGAAACGGCACAGGGGGCCCTATCTATAGGGAACGGCACATGGGGCCCTATCTACAGGGACCGCAACAGGGGCACAGGGGGCTCTATCTACAGGGAACGCCACAGGGGGCTTTATCTACAGGGAACGCCACAAGGGTCTCTATCTACAGGAAACACCACAGGGGGCTCTATCTACAGGGAACGCCACAGGGGGCTCTATCTACAGGGAATGCCACAGGTGGCATTATCTACAGGGAACGCCACAGGGGGCTCTATTCACAGGGAACGCCACAGGGGGGCCTATCTACAGGGGGCACTATACAGAGAATGCTACAGTGAATGCCACAGGGGGCACTATCTACAGGGAATGCTACAGGGGGAATTATCTACAGGGAACGCTACTACCTACAGAGGGCTCTATGGGGAGAATTATCTATAGAGGGCTCTACTGGGAGCACTATCTACAGTGGGCTCTACTGGGAGCACTATCTATAGAGGGTTCTATGAGGGGCATTATCTACAGGGGGCACAGTGTGTGGTGCATTAATTTACAGTGTTTGACACAATTTTATTCAGGTGTTGTATATATGTACTGAGCTTTGTTCTTGTGCTGTATTTATGTACTGAGCTTTGTTCTGATGTTGTATATATGTACTTAACTTGGTTCTGGTGTTGTATTTATGTACTGAGCTTTGTTCTGATGTTGTATTTTTGTACTGAGCTTTGTTCTGGTGCTGTATTTATGTACTGAGCTTTGTTCTGGTGCTGTATATTTGTACTGAGCTTTGTTCTGGTGCTGTATATATGTACTGAGCTTTGTTCTGGTGCTGTATATATGTACTGAGCTTGCTCCTGGCACCGTATTTGTGCATTAGCCGGGAGAGTTGTCGCGGCTTACTGCGCATGTCGCACTGTCCTCCACTCTTCTCATGTGCACAGCCTAACTAAATGGGCTGAGCATGCTTAGGATATTGAATATGCGCATATAGGCCTATACGTAATGGGTGAGTTTAATATAATGTGTGGGTAGGTCTGTACGCTTATGTAATTATATACACAGTGTGGCAATCCAAACTAAAACATTCTGGACAGGGAATTTCTTTATTTAGAGTCCACTTCAATGTAGGGGGTATTTGGAATATCATAATTGTTTTATTTTGTTATTAGAATAATTTCCAATGGCGCGATACACTGAAAAACAGTGAACCCATCCACCCCGCATGTCATGGTCCGAAAAACAGGGAACCTGTTGTTAAAAATTGAATCCCACCCCTGCACAGAGCCCTAACCTTAACCCCATAGAACACCTTCGAGATGAATTGGAATGTCACTTGCGAGCCAACATCAGTGTCTGACCTCACAAACGCTATCTTGGCTGAAAGGGCACAAATTCCCACAGACAGACTCCAAAATCTTGTGGAAAGCCTTCCCAGAAGAGTGGAGGCTGTTTTTGCTGTAAGAGGGGGCCCCTAATCCATATGAATGCCCTTGGTTTTGGAATAGGGTTTCCAACAAGTTCATATAGGTCAGATGGTCAGGTATCCACATACTTTTGGCCATATAGTGTATTTATAGACTCTGTACTCAGGTCCTCTGTATATCTCTATTGAGTCCCAATTTAGTCCTTAGCACTAGACGCAGTCTGAAATCACTCACAAGACCATCTATTAAATAATAAAATGTAATCATTGTTTAATGAAAAGTTCTATAACTTTTTAACCCCTTCCCGCCGCAGCCATTTTTCAGATTTTCAATTTAATTTTTTCCACCCCACCTTCCAAAAGCCATAACTTTTTTATTTATCCATCGATGTAGTCCTATGAGGGCTTGATTTTTGTGGGACGAGTTGTCGTTTTTTATGGCACCATTTATTGTACCATATAATGTACTAGGAAACGGGAAACAAATTATTTGTGGGGAAGAAAATGAAAAAAACAGTGATTCCTCCATTGCTTTTTGTGCTTCGTTTTTACTGAGTTGACCATGTAATTAAAGCATGTTATCTTTATTCTGTGGGTCAATATGATTACGACAATAATTTATATTGTTTTTTTCTATATATGGGAGATGAGGTGACCAAAAAACAGCGCTTCTGGCGTTTCAAAATTTTGTTTTCTACAGCGTAAATCATGCGGGTTAAATAATGATATATTGTAATAGTTCAGACTTTTATAGACGCGGCGATACAAATTATGTCTATTTTTTAAATTTTTGTTTTTGTACATAAGAACCAGCATTCGTTGGATCGCTTGCACTATATACTGCAATACTAATGTATTGCCATATATTATAATTCAGGCAGGGCTTAAAGGAACAGTGTTACCACAATTTTTTTTTTAATATGTTAAAGATGTTAGTGCTTTATTAAAAACGTTTGGAATAATTTGTGTGTTTGTGTGTTACTTTTTCTTATTTTTACACTTTTTCTTCCCTATGGGGGCTGCCATTTTTTTTTCCATTTCTGTATGTGTCGATTAACGACACATACAGACATGGAATACGGCAGCTCCAGTCCCATAGGGACTGCGAACGGGGCCCGTTCCATCCACTAACATGTACGCCGCTGTGTGGGAACGGCGCATGCGCCGCTCCCACACAGTTCAATTTGAAATGCGCGCCGTCCGGCGCCATTTTCCTGTGGACCAGAAGTCGCGGCCGAACAGTAAGATTACTACTTCCGGTCGCGGCTTCCGGACTTGTGCACATGGAGCAGCGGCAGCAGACGGAGCGGATGGACCGGAGGGAGCGGCGGCGACTGGAGCAGGTAAGGGATTTCTATGTATGTTTGTGTTCAGTGTGTGTTTACTACTGTATGTAAACCTTCTACACTGTGTGTTAGCTCAAAAAATGGCGACACACAGTGTAGGAGGTTAGACCGTCAAACCCCTCGTTTCTCCCGGCACTAGCCAGGATAAAGGAGGGGGGGATGCTGAGAGCTCACTAGAGCGAGGGCTTCTTACCCAATTTTGCAGCATAAAGCAATGTGGTTGCTTTACCACATGCAATGCTGCAATTTTGGGAATGGCTCCATCTAGTGACCAGCAATGGGAAATATTATAAATTAGAATCCAATTGAATCCAATTCATAATATTTCCTGACTCGTGAAAAAAAAAAAAAATTAGAACAATGTTTAATCACCTATACACTAATTGTTTAACAAAAAAAAAAAGACATGTTTTTGCTGGCAACACATTCCCTTTAATAGGAGCACATAGGTGGCAGACCTGGGGGCCTTTAATAGGCCCCCAGACTGCCATAGCAACCATCGTCGGCACACCACAATCTCAATGCCAAGGGGCCGATGAGCTTTTACAGGGGGTCACCCTTCTCTTTCTAATAATTTAAATGCCCCGGTTGCTATTGACCGTGGTATTTAATTGGTTAAAGGGGCGGGATCACGCTCGAGCGTGATCCCGTTTATTACTGTGAAGTGTTGGCTGTAACATACAGCTGACACCCGCATTGTATGGAGCGGGCTCAGCCCATGAGCCCACTCCATACTTCCCCTACCCGGCTATGACGTAGGCATAAATCAAATGTCGGAAAGAGGTTAATATACTTAGGCTCTATTCACACCACAGAGTCCGAGTTTAGGACGATAAAAACAACCGTTTTGCATCTGTTTTGAATCCATTCTGTTTCTGTTCCAGGCCGTGTTTACGTTTTTAACAGATGATTTTGACCCTATCTGTAGATTGCGCCACTGTAGGCGACTGCTCCAGGAGAATTCCCAGACTTCACTGTCCATATATGGACAATAACATCATGGACTTCTCCTGGAGCGGTCTTCTGCTCCTGAAACAGAATGCCAGGCCACAGCGGCCCATCTGCCGATGATTCCGCTCCAGGAGAAGTCCCTGACTTCACTGCCATATATGGACAGTGACTGCTCCTGGAGATTAGGATTACGATTGGGCACCAGTGCCCCTTCTCTTTGGGATTAGGGATTCCGCTCCTACAGGGAGCAAAAAAATCTCCTCTTCCTCACATGCACTTCGCACTGTGAGGAGGAAAAGAGAGCACTGCCGTCACTCGGATCACATCTAAGTGGCAGCCGTGCTTTACTCAGCCCCACAGACATCTATGGGAGCCGTGCAGCTAGTAGAACGTCCCAAAATAGGGCATGTTCCATTTTTTGATGGCTGTCTAAAAATCGGCCGTGTGAATAGCCCCATTTGAGGTCTATTGTTCCTACTGCGACCATGTGACGGCCGTTCACAGAACTGCCGTCACACGGCAGGGAATCCCGGTCATGTGAATAGGGCCTTAGTGTTGCAATTGAAAACTATTTTGAAGATGCCTGCCTACTATTTTGAAGATGCCTTACATAGCTCATTTAAGATGCAGCCGCATCAAATTTTTAATCTTGTTAAAATGTTATTATACTTTAGAGAGAATGATCATAAATAAGTGCATTTTGTAACAATGTGAGAAAGCACAACGTACAGTATATATATATATATAAATATATATATATATATACAATGGACTCAGGTTACAATATTTTCAACATACAATGGTATTTCCTAGACCATTGTAACTTGAAACCACATTCAACATACAATGCCACAAAATGGCTAGATCTCGGGCATGTCTGATTGGCTGGCAGATCTAGCCAATTAGCATGCCCATATTACTGGTTAAACACACGCTGTAATGCAGTGCATGCCCCGATTGACTGCCTAGTAGCGCCTCTCTACAGTACAGTACTACATGTCCTGTACTGCTCTTTACCTGCACCAGAATGAGTTGTTCCTTGGAACACCAGGTGAGGACAGCTAGATGTTACATTTCTGGTACACTGTGTACTGTACAGGCTCATGAAGAAGCTTCTGTCCTCATCGTAGAAAGTGATTTACAACCTCCAGCTGCTACAGTATTTCTGACCTTTAAGTGTGAGAACTTGCTTTATCTGTATTAGTTATCGGCTAAATCATCTTTTTTTCTGTGGTTGACATTTTGGGGCCTTTGGAACCAATTCCTAGTTTTCCATAGAGTTATGGTCTCCAAAAACAATATTTTCAACTTATAATTGTCGCCCTGGAACCAATTAGTATTGTAACTTGAGAGACCATGCTTTATTTGTATTTTTGTGCTTATTTGTCTTCAATGCACCTTTTTTATAGTTTCGTGTAAACATTTTGGGGGTTTTGGAACCAATTACCAGTTTTCCATAGGGTTATGGTTTCAATATAAACCGCGTTCCAAATTATTATGCAAATGTTATTTTTCCCTGATTTTCCTAAATAGTTGATGCAAATGACAGTCAGTATAATCTTCAAGCCATCAACCGTTGGAGTATAATGCGAATTTTAAAAGTAAAAAACTCAAAATGCACTGTTTCAAATTATTATGCACAAGAGAGATCAAAACATTTTAAAGGTTGTAAAGAGAACTAAAATGGTAATTTGTTGAATTTGCAGCATCAGGAGGTCATATTTACAGAAATCAAAAGCTCTTTCAATCAAAAAAAACTTAACAGGCCAAGTTACATGTTAACATAGGACCCCTTCTTTGATATCACCTTCACAATTCTTGCATCCATTGAATTTGTGAGTATTTGGACAGTTTCTGCTTGAATATCTTTGCAGGATGTCAGAATAACCTCCCAGAGCTTCTGTTTTGATGTGAACTGCCTCCCACCCTCATAGATATTTTGCTTGAGGATGCTCCAAAGGTTCTCAATAGGGTTGAGGTCAGAGGAACATGGGGACCACACCATGAGTTTCTCTCCTTTTATGCCTATAGCAGCTAATGACACAGAGGTATTCTTTGCAGCATGAGATTGTCATGCATGAAGATAATTTTGCTACGGAAGGCACGGTTCTTCTTTTTGTACCACGGAAGAAAGTGGTCAGTCATAAACTCTACGTACTTTGCAGAGGTCATTTTCACACCGTCAGGGACCCTAAAGGGGCCTACCAGCTCTCTCCCCATGATTCCAGCCCAAAACATGACTCCGCCACCTCCTTGCTGACGCTCCATCCATCTGGTCCATCCAGGGTTGCACGGCACTCATCATTAAACAACACAGTTTGAAAATTAGTCTTCATGTATTTCTGAGCCCACTGCAACCGTTTCTGCTTGTGAGCATTGCTTAGGGGTGGCCGAATAATAGCTTTATGCACACTTGCAAACCTTTGGAGGATCCTACACCTTGGGGTTCGCGGGACTCCAGAGGCACCGGCGGCTTCAAATACCTGTTTGCTGCTTGGCAATGGCATTTTAGCAGCTGCTCTCCTAATCCTATTAATTTGTCTGGCAGAAACCTTCCTCATTATGCCTTTATCTGAACGAACCCGTCTGTGCTCTGAATCAGCCACAAATCTTTTCACAGTACGATGATCACGCGTAAGTTTTCTTGAAATATCCAATGTTTTCATACCTTGTCCAAGGTATTGCACTATTTCACGCTTTTCGGCAGCAGAGAGATCCTTTTTCTTTCCCATATTGCTTGAAACCTGTGGCCTGCTTAATAATGTGGAACATCCTTCTAAAGTAGTTTTCCTTTGATTGGGCACACCTGGCAAACTAATTATCACAGGTGTCTGAGATTGATTACAATGATCCAAAGAGCCCTAAGACACAATACCATCCATGAGTGTAACTGAAAAACTAATAATTAAATGTTTATGACACTTAAGTCCAATGTGCATAATAATTTCGAACGCGGTGTACAATGGTTTCGAAATACAATGGTCGTCCCGGAACCATTTAATATTGTATGTTGAGCGACCACTGTATAGTTGTCCATGGTCATGTGATGGACACAGGTGCTGGGATGGTTAGAAGGCACAACTCTGATACACATACTGTAAGGGTATGTGCACACATAAACTCAAAAACTTCTGAAAATATGGAGATGTTTTCAGCGAAAACAGCCTCTGATTTTCAGGCGTTTTTGAAGCTGAAGCTTCTTTTAATTTGGAGCTTCTTTTGAGGCTTCTTTTCAGGCTTATAATAATAATAATAATAATAATCTTTATTTATATAGCGCCAACATATTACGCAGCACTTTACAATTTAGAGGGAACATGAAACAAACAATATCAGACATTACATAGTGACAAAGCTAATTTACAATTCAAACAGAGGAGTGAGGACCCTGCTCGCAAGAGCTTACAATCTATGAGGAAATAAGGGAGACACAAAGTGTAACATTGTTTGTTCTGTACAATAGTCCAGCCATTTATACACATGGGGAGGTAACATAAAGCTGCATGAGCCGGTCACCAGCCAGTATCCGTGTATGACGGACATGAAGAGAAGGAGTGTGAGGGAATCTTATTCTGATGACTAATCTAAAAGGAGGGCCATGGAAAGGATACTATATTGGAAAATTGTATAACTTTCAGTTATACAAAAAATAACATTATTTGCTGAAACATTTGATAGTGGGGTTGTCCCACTATCAAATGTTATTGCAATATAATTCTGCATTAAAAATGAATTAGTTTTGTAATTTATCTTATGTTACAAATATGCTCCAGTGGCGAGAAATTCTCTTTACTTCATTATAATAGCGCCCCCTGGCATTCAATCTGTTTAGTAATGTGCTCGTCCCCCTACTGAGCTGATTAAGTAGGACGCACATGGTCAGTTCCACTCTCCAACTGCCACCAGCCAATACAAGTGCCTGCTCTGCTTGTCAGTAAAGAAGAAGCTCCCTGAGCTGTCAGCCTGAAGAAAATCTAGCAGAGCAATCAGCGCAATGAATGTGGAGATCTCTGGATCCATGTAATAAACAGGACTAGTTCTAGCGTTGTTTGAAAGAGATTGTCATCCACTAGATTATATCTGATCTTTTTTTCCCATTTATTCTGGGACAGGCCCTTTAAGTGATTAGCGTTGTTCACGGTACGATCAGAAGAGGTTCTTCAGCCTATGAATGCAGGGGTGGACATACAATACAGTACAGTATGTGCAACTTTTGCTGCTGCACAGGGGTCCAGTATCTAGCAGCTTCCTACTGTCTTTGGTTTGCATGTAAGGGACTGAGCTAGTGAATGTCATAGATCACAATTATAGGTGGATTGTTTGAGAAACATAAGAGGGGTGCTATATGATGGGTTATGGGGAGCAGGGAGCCCATATACTTTTCTTGTGTCTGTTTTGTTCCTGTCTAAACACCTAAATGAACATTATGGAGGTACCTTATGAGGCATATGGAGGTTGCAGAGCTCCTGCTCTGGCACACTCAACCCAACCATTTATTACATGGCGCCCATTGGTTGAATATTCGCCTTGTACGCTACATGATAGAATGTAGTGCTACATGAGAGTGCTGAGCTTATCTCAGTGATAAGAGCTCATTGCTGGGGGGTAGAGAAGGGGCGCTGGTGCCACATGCAAAAACAAAATCACTGTTTTGTTCTAATAAAATACATCACAACATGCTGCTGTGCATTTACTCCCTCAGACCCCCTGCTTGTTCCGAGAAGCCAGTAGAATAACAAGTTCTATAAACTACGTGGCTGCAGAAATATGAATCATATTGAACAGACAAACATATAAAATATTAGTTGTAATTCTTTGTTACTGTGAAGACTAGTTTATTGGTAGTAACATAAAAAATTATATGGAATTATATAAGTTTATAGTCTATGGAGAATATGATCTGTGTTGCACTTGCTTAACTTTTAAATGGGTAATTTATATGGGAAAGTTAGAAAATATAGAAGCTATAAGTTGGTTTGGGGGTTTGTTCATATTGTCATTGTCAATACTATATTTGTCATGCTGTTGCGAAAGTAGGTCACTGACATCAGGGAAGTTGTTAGAATCTGAAAACACCTTTTTTGTTTTAGGTATGCGCCCTACCTTATTCCTACCCCAAATAATTTTCTAGGATCTAAAGAGAGTGTAATGTGTTTATTGCATGTCAAAATAATAGTTAGACAGTGCTCAAATAATACTGTCATATAGTAAAGAAATAATTCCACCATACAGTGGCTGAATAAAACCACCATAACTTGGCTCAAAGAGTGAGTGAAATAAACCACCATACCATGTCTGAAGTTCACAACCATATCGTGACCAAATAATATTGCCAAACATTGACTGAATTACTGAATACCGCCTAAGGCTATGGTTACACGTAGCGTTATTTCTGCAGATTTTCCGCAGCATGTTACTGTAGCAGCAAAGTGGATGAGAATTAACAAATCTTATCCAGATGCTGCAGTTAATGTCCATGCAAAAATTGACTGGCAGCGCGGATATTTTAATCTGCAGCATATCAATTTATGCTGCGGAATTGTTGCGCATTTGTTGCATATTTTTCTGCGGAAAAGCTGCATTTCCACAGCAAAAATCGCAAGTACATTAAAAAGTAGAGTCGGTCTCCTGGTATGATGCTTTTTTCCCCATTTGACCGCTGCAGCCAAACACATGCCGCAGCATCACGTGGTATGAGATATTATCCCAGGAGGCCGACTCAACACAGACCAGCCCGAGGAGCAGGGACTCTACGCTGCAGGAGTGCAAGGGAAGGTGAGTAGGGTATTTTTTTTCATCTCCTCTGCTTTCCACAGCGGCAAAAACTGGTCGAAAATCTATCCAAAATGAAACACGATTTGGTGCAGACTTTCAGGCAGCATTCCTTGCAAATCCTGGTCGAATTTGCTGCATAATTTTCAGCAACAAATCTGACACATGTGAATTTGCCCTTACAGTGGCTAAATAACAGCGCCATGCAGGTGGCCTGTAACATGGGCAGATCAAGGGAAGAGTTAAGTACTTAGAGGATTTTTTCTTGGGGTCTGAATTTTTATTTGTTGTTTTTCAATTTACTTTTTTATTAGTACACAAAAGAGAGATGTAACAATGCCAGGGAAGTAATAAAAGAAAAAAACTATTTTAAATAAAGGAGAATAGACCTATGCTTTTCCTTTCCTTCCAGCACCATTGAGGTCCTGTGCTGTGAACGGTCACTCAGCAGCTCTTCACACATCACTCCTATTCTATAAGGTGATGAGAAAGCCTACTGTAGTTGCAAGCTTTATTGCATTGTATCTTCATCTTAATCATACACATTCATTTAAAAGACATGGCAGTCGACATCTGGAGAAATGGGCAGAGGAGACTCTGGGCACATGCCGGGTGTACCCATTGCTAGTAATGCCTCTTTTAAAATGTCATGCAGTTCAGGAGAAAATTGTTTTAACATGAAGCTGGGACGTCTGTGCTTAAAGAGAACCTTTCACCTCCCCATACATGTGCAGCTGAGTGCAGCATGTAATAGGCAGGGCTGCACAAACCCTGGGGCACTTTACATTGGTTTTCTACCTCCCTCCATTATTTAGATATCGGTGCCGTTATATTTGGCGCCTGACATTTAAATAACCCCCTGAACAGTCAATGGGGCGTGTACTGGCAAGGGGGCGTGTTACTATGGCTGTGACACTGTCCAATCAGAACCACAGCCGAGCTTTCTCTCCTCACAGCGTGAAGTGCATGTGAGGAGGAGATTTTTTGCAGCCTCCGTAGATGGCACCCTTCATCCCCCTACCTGTACATAGCACCACTGTAGATCCCTGAAGGAGCGGAATCCCCCTGTGGCTCCCTGGATGGAGCGCTTGATATCTTTGTCCATATATTTGTCCACAGGGTTGCTGGCACGGTGATTCGGCTCCAGGAGTAGCCCCTGACGTCTCGATCCATAAATGGACAGAGACGTCAGGGGCTTCCCCTGGAGTGGAATCCCTGGTCACAGCGTCGGCAACGGTTTTATGATGGGGTGGGGCGCCGAAAGATAATTTCGCACGGGGCCTCATCTATACTAAGGCCATCCCTGATAGGACCTTTTGGGCACCATCAGACTACAGGGCCCAGGTGCAACTGCAAACTCTAGATCCCCTACAGTTTCTGCCCTGGTTGTACCACTCAGTATTCCTTGTGACACTTTCTTCACTTCAACCAGCTTAAGATTGAAGAGATAACAACTGACAGCCTGATGCTACCTGTTCTTACAGACAGGCCGAGTGCCAGACCTTACACTGAGATATTTATATGTCCATTTATGCTTTTTTGGTTTTCCCTATTTTAGCTGAATGTGGCTCACAAGGTACAAAAGTTGGGGACCCTCTGGTCTTACTAGAGTACAGAAATCCATGTTTATTGAAGGAAAGTCAAATTAGAAATGCTTGAAAGTATAGATGTCTATAGGTTACTTATTATATTCAATAACGAGTAAGATAAAATATGTCTACCGATTAAGGCTATGTTCACACAGATTTTTTTGCAGGCGGAATTTCTGCCTCAAAATTCCGTTTGGAAGTTTGAGGCAGACTTTCCTCTCCCTGCACGCCGATTTTCGCAGTGTTTTTCGCCCGCGGCCAATGATTGCTGCGGTCATAAAACGCCGCAAAATACGCTTTCTATGCCTCCCATTGAAGTCAATGGGAGGTCAGAGGCGTAACCGCGCGAAGATAGGGTATGTCCCTTCTTTCTCCCGCGAGGCGGTTTTACCGCTCACGGGAATTTTAGGGCCGTTTTTGACGAGTTTTGCAGCGCGGTTTCCGCGTCAAAAAACTCTGTGTGAACATAGCCTAAAGAAGATATCCCAATACCTAAAATAGGATGTTTGATCTCAGAAACCCCATTCCTTAAATTTGATACGAGGCATGTGAATCATTGTCCTTCCTTAGTAACAGCACAAGGGCGAATTGCAGTAATGTAAGATGTAACGTGATTCTAATATCTCAACGGGTGATTTCAGGAAATTATAAAATGTTTAGTGACAACCATATTAAGCTTCTAGGAATATCTGATACAACTGATGAGAGAAGTCAAAGTCATTCACATCTGTAAAGGAGGTTTTATAAGTGGGGATAGTCATTAAAGAGGCTCTGTCACCAGATTTTGCAACCCCTATCTCCTATTGCAGCAGATCGGCGCTGCAATGTAGATAAGAGTAAAGTTTTTTTTTTATGACCATTTTTATATTTATGTAAATGAGGCTTTCTAAAGTACAACTGGGTGTGTTTAAAGTAAAAGTACAACTGGGCGTGTATTGTGTTCGTTACATCTGGGCGTTTTTACTTTTACTAGCTGGGCGTTGTGTATAGAAGTATCATCCACTTCTCTTCACAACGCCCAGCTTCTGGCAGTGCAGACACACAGCGTGTTCTCGAGAGATCACGCTGTGACGTCACTCACAGGTCCTGCATCGTGTCGGACGAGCGAGGACACATCGGCACCAGAGGCTACAGTTGATTCTGCAGCAGCATCGGCGTTTGCAGGTAAGTCGATGTAGCTACTTACCTGCAAACGCCGATGCTGCTGCAGAATCAACTGTAGCCTCTGGTGCCGATGTGGCCGACACGATGCAGGACCTGGGGCAGGAAGTGAGTGACGTCAGAGCGTGATCTCTCGAGAACACGCTGTGTGTCTGCACTGCCAGAAGCTGGGCGTTGTGAAGAGAAGTGGATGATACTTCTATACACAACGCCCAGCTAGTAAAAGAAGTAAAAACGGCCCGATGTACGCACATAATACACGCCCAGTTGTACTTTTACTTTAAACACGCCCAGTTGTACTTTAGAAAGCCTCATTTACATAAATATAAAAATGGTCATAACTTGCCCAAAAATGCTCGTTTTTAATTAAAAAAAACGTTACTCTTATCTACATTGCAGCGCCGATCTGCTGCAATAGGAGATAGGGGTTGCAAAATCTGGTGACAGAGCTTCCTTAAGGATTGTTTAGTACAGGTAAATCTAGCAACAGTAAACTCAAACAGTGTATTTTTAGCATCCATAAAAAAAAGTCCCTTGTTTATCATTCTGCAATTTCAACACTGTAGCTAAAGGTAAAACGAAAAATGTTCATTTACTTACCAGCAAATCAAGATGAATTCAGCATAAGACAATGCATGTCTTTCATAAACAATATAACAATATGTGGAAACTAATCACAATCTTAAAATGTATCTATTACTGTGATCAATCGGGATGGAGATTGTGTGAGGGAATTAAATCAAAAGGAGATCTATCCTGGATAATAATCAATGTTGATTAAACTTAAACTTTGATCATGTACCATTCATTTTCTTTCATAAATTCTATTTTGCTGGGCCATATAACTCCACTTTTTATAATAGGGTGTTTGAAATTCCCCTACGTTAGGGGAAATGTAGAATCACATGCCCACTACTTAAATGGCGGCCCAGTTTGCCAGAGTAGGAGCCATTGTTTTCATTTAGGATCTTGGATATAGCTTATGAGTGGGGGGGGGGGAGGGTATTCGAGTAAGGGACTCCATTATGCCCATATTCCCTAGAAGAGCAAAGGGGTTTTCCCAAAATCAACATTTATCAGCTATTCACAGGTTGGGGGATAAATGTCTGACCACTGGGTGCCCCACCACTGTGAGCTCCAGCAATCACTAGAACTGAGGTCAAAAGCCCCCGTGTTCCTTCTCACTGCATGACTACAGTGAGGAAAACATTGAATGGAGTGGCGTCCAAGCATGCGCAGTGCTTCTTCATTCAAACTCTATAGGACTAACAGAGACAGACGAGTACAGTGCTCGGTTATTTCCGTCAGCCTCATATACATTTATTGGAGTGGCAAGGAGCATGCTCAACCCCGCACCATTAAAGCTGCTCCTCACGGTGGGGGTGTAGTAAGGAGGAATGGGGACTCGGGACCCCTGTTCTAGTGATCAATGGGGCCACTGGCAATCAGACATTTATTACCTATCCTGTGAATAGGTGATAAACATTGATCTTGGATTAACTTCATTAATGAGAGAACCCTTTTCATGCATATCTGATTTCCTATGGTTCTTACAAAGTTTATCTCAATTCATATGCATTATAGTCACAAATTAAATTATTTTTTTTTTGTAGTTATAAGCTTGTGAAATGATAAGGGGGTAAGGTTGGCTCCACTTTTATGTATTTAGAATAAAAGCCTTTGGAGGACAAAACATATTGTAGTTTACTAAGTCTTATTCTTACTATACAGGAATACTAAAGTGACACATGAAATCCGGGTGCGTAAGTCTATTAGTCCATATCTAAAAAAAAAAACTGAATTCATTTGGGAAAATCATTCATTTGTATTAAAAATCCTTGAACACATGAATATGAGTCACATTCTTGTACTCTAAGCAAGGAATTTTGATGAAACCTCTGGAAGGCGATAAAAGGCCAAATTAAATGTTTGGAAACAAAGTTGTGACATGACTCTACTGGAAAAGGGGACATAAACACGACATATTGGCTGTGAGCATGATGTTTCCTTATTAACCAGCAGTTTTAATTTTTATTATTGGTTTATTAATAAAATCCTGAAAGTAAAGATGCTCCCATTATCTTGCTTTACTGCTTTCAATGTTTGCGTATTAAGCTTATGTTTATGATGAGTTAGAAGGTTTTATATTTTTTGTCTCACAGTCAGATTACAAATTAAATGCCTCTTATAAGGGTTGTTAGATTTCGATCCTCTGTCACAAAGAATTGGTACATAGAGTGCATTTGGAAAGTCTTAAGACCCTTTCACTTTTTTCACATTTTGTTATGTTGAGGCCTTGTGCTTAAAGAGGCTCTGTCACCACATTATAAGTGGCCTATATTGTACATGATGTGATCGGCGCTGTAATGTAGATTACAGCAGTGCTTTTTATTTAGAAAAACAATCATTTTTGACTGAGTTATGACCTATATTAGCTTTATGCTAATGAGGTTATCAATGGACAACTGGGCGTGTTTTACTCTATGGCCAAGTGGGCGTTGTACAGAGGAGTGTATGACACTGACCAATCAGTGACCAATCAGTGTCATACACTTCTCCCCATTCATTTACACTGCAGATAGCGATATAGCTATATTGGTATGTGCAGTCACATACACCAACACTAACATTACTGCAGTGTCCTGACAATGAATAGACATTACCTCCAGCCAGGACGGGATGTGTATTCAGAATCCTGACCACTTCTGTAGCGTCTCTATGAGTTACAGCATAGCAGAGCGAGATCTCGCTGTGAATGACAGTTTACAGCGTAATCTCGCGAGACTACGCCTGCTATGCTGTAAATCACAGGGACGCTACAGAAGTGGTCAGGATACTGAATACACATCACGTCCTGGCTGGAGGTAATGTATATTCATTGTCATGACACATGAGTAGCGTTATAGTATGTTTATGTGACTGCACATAGCAATATAGCTATATCGCTATTTGCAGTGTAAATTAATGGAGAGAAGTGTGTGACGCTGAT
Source organism: Rhinoderma darwinii (assembly GCF_050947455.1). NCBI lineage: Eukaryota > Metazoa > Chordata > Amphibia > Anura > Rhinodermatidae > Rhinoderma > Rhinoderma darwinii. The sequence continues at coordinate 202,079,168 of NC_134690.1, read as the reverse complement.
TGGTCAGCGTCATACACTCCTCTGTACAACGCCCACTTGGTTATATAGTAAAACATGCCCAGTTGTCCATTGAGAAACTCATTAGCATAAAGCTAATATAGGTCATAACTCCGTCAAAAATGATTGTTTTTCGAAATAAAAAACACTGCTGTAATCTACATTACTGTGCCGATCACATCATGTACAATATAGGGCACTTATAATGTGGTGACAGAGCCTCTTTAAATAAAAAAAAATGCATGTTTTTCCCTATCATTCTGAACTTAGTACCACATAATGACAAAGTGAAAACAGAATTAATGTCCAATCATGTGATTGGACATGATTTGGAAATACACGCCGCTATCTATATAAGGTCTTACAGCTGACAATGCATATCAGAGCAAAAACTAAGTCATGAGGAGGAAATAACTGCCCGTAGAGCTCAGAGACAGGATTCTGTGGAGGCACAGATCTGGAGAAGGGTACAAAACAATTTCTGCTGCACTGAAAGTTTCTAAGAACACAGTGGCCTCCATAATTCTTAAATGGAAGAAGTTTGAAACAATCAAGACTCTTCCTAGAGCTCGCCGCCCCACTAAACTAAGTAATCGGGGAGAAGGGCCTTGGTAAGAGAGGTGACCAATGGTCACTCTGGCTGAGCTCCAAAGATCCTGTGTGCAGATGGGAGAAACTTCCAGATCTGGGCTTTATGGCAGACTGGCCATAAAGAAGCCTTTCCTGAGTAAAAGACACATGAAAGCCCGCCTGGAGTTTGCAAAAAAGCACCTAAAGGACTCTCAGACTGTGAGAAACAAGATTCTGTGGTCTGATGAAACCAAGATTGAACTTTTTTGCTCCAATTCCAAGTGTCATTTCTGGACGAAACCAGGCACTGCTCATCACCTGCCCAATACCATCCCTACAGTGAAGCATGGTGGTGGCAGCATCATGCTGTGGGGGTGTTATTCAGCAATTGGGACTGATCAGGGTTGAGGGAAAGATGAATGAAGTACAGAGATATTCTTAATGAAAACATGATCCAGAGTGTTTGTGGACCTCAGACTCCTCCAAAGGTTCACCTCCCAACAAGACAATGACACTAAGCACACAGCCAAGACAACACAGGAGTGGCTTAGGGACAACTCTGTGAATGTCCTTGAGTCCTGACTTGAACCCTATCGAACATCTTTGGAGAGACCTGAAAATGTCTGTCCACCGACGGTCCCATCCAACCTGACAGAACTTGAGAGGATCTGCAGAGAAGAATGACAGAATATCCCCAAATCCAGGTGTGCAAACCTTGTGGCGTCATACCCAAGAAGACTGGAGGCTGTTATCACTGACAAAGGTGCTTCAACTGTGTACTGAGTAAAGGTTGTGAATACTTATGTCAATGCAATATTTTAGTTTTTCCTTTTCAATAAATTAGCAAAGATTTCTAACATTCTGTTTTCAGCCTAAGGTCTCAACATAACAAAATGTGAAAAAATGTAAAGGGTCTGAAGAATGCAATGTACTGGATCATACGGATGTTTCCATCTTTAACTTGATTCTGATATCTTGCTGCAGCGTGATATCACACAACAAAAGCCATTGAAAAGTCATTGAAAAAGTCAAGATAAGAAATCTAGCCATTGTATATTTAATGCCTTAAAAGTCAAGGTAAAGACGGCTACATCTGTATTGCAGGGACTTCATAGTTTGCTTTCCTGGGGTAATAAGATGACAATAAAGTGAGCAAACATCCATGTGCAAGCTTGTTACGTGACTGGCTAGGGAGTATAAACCAGTAGAAATTAAATTATGCTGCTGTTTTATTGGTATTCAACAGAAAAGGTCAGATCCAGTGTAAAAGTCCAAGGGCACAGAAAAAGAGATCATTCAAACAAAGGTCTATTTCGATCAAATAAATGAATAGATATAACAGGATCATCTATCAGCCATGAAGAAATGGAAGAAGAATTAAAGAAGACAGAAAATGCAGTACATTATGCAGATACAGGTTATCATTCAATGTATATATTTCAAAGCCGTTAAATAGGTATTAAAAAAGGATTTCATCCATGAAGACAAGATCAACAGTAATCATTAATTTGCATAACATTACTCTCCACCACGCCATGGTAGGATTATAGGTTGGACTTGATGGAACTGTGTCTTTTTTCAACCTTATCAACTATGTAACTATGTAACTACTACAGCAAGGGCTTGTGAACTCATATATCTGCTAAATGGGTTGTCTCAGGATGGCAACACCTGGCCATATGACCTATTAGGCCATATGAATGTCATAAAGGGGGGTACCCTGCTCAGGAACCCCTCTTTATGACAGAAAGTAGAGCTTCTCTGTAAGAGGGGAGTAGCTCACTGCAGAAAAAATTTTATTTTTTGGAAAGTGTTTTTATCCCTCAGAAATCAACAGTTTTCGCTGGGAGTTGAGAAGCCAAACCCACGGCGATCAGCTTAATTTTAAAAAGTTTTTTTTTTCATGAGATGACCCCTTTAGAACTAGAATTTTACAGACTCATATCTGACCTATCATACCTCACGCTTAGACCTCGTGTGCATGAGTAATAATAAACTGTGACAGCATCCATTAAAGAAAAAGTATTCAGTATTCATTGACACATCCCCATAAAACAAGCTGCAACATTTTGATCTATGCTGCAACCTTTGACAAAGACCTCTGAATTGGCCAAAACGTTGCAGCTTGTTTTATGGGGAAGTTTTAAAACAAATTCACAGATCCAAAGTATAAGGGGCTTGGAACTAATAATATATAGTACTGTGCAAAAATTTGGCAGTTGTGGAAAAATGCTGCAAAGTAAGAATGCTTTCAAAAATAGAAGTGTTATTAGTTTTTTTTTATCAGTTAACAAAATACAAAGTGAATGAACAGAAGAAAAATCGAAATCAAATCAATAATTGGTGTGACCACCCTTTGCATTCAAAACAGCATTAGTTCTTCTAGGTAGACTTGCACACAGTTTTTGAAGGAACTCTGCAGGGAGGTTGTTCCAAACATCTTGTAGAACTAACCACAGATCTTCTGTCTCTTCATGTAATCCCAGACAGACAGACTCGATGATGTTGAGATTAGGGCTCTGTGGGGGCCATATCAACACCTCCAGGGCTCCTTGTTCTTCTTTACGCTTGACTCATCAGTTCAGAGCACCTGTTTCCATTTTCTGCTCCCAATTTCCTATGTTTTCATGCATATTTGAGACGCTTGGCCTTGTTTCAACGTCAAAGGTATTGGTTTTTGGCCGAAAATTCTTCTATGAAGACCTCTTCTGGCCAGACTTCTCCGAACAGTAGATGGGTGTACCTGGGTCCCACTGGTTTCTGCCAGTTCTGAGCTGATGACACTGATGGACATCTTACGATTTCAAAGGTAAGTAAGCATGATGTGTCTTTGATCTGCTGCACTAAGTTTTCTTTGCCAACCAGTACATGTATGGTCATCAGCATTGACCGTTTCTTTGTGCTTCTTCAACAAAACTTGAACAGCACATCTTGAAACCCCATTCTGCTTTGAAATTTTTGCCTTGGAAAGACCTTGCTGATGCAGTATAACTACCTTGTGTCTTCTTGCTGTACTCAGTCTTGCCTTGGTAGACCTGTGACATGAAACTGTTTTCCAGAACCTCACATTTGTTTCATAGTTTAACTGTTCCTTACCTAATTTTCAGCCTCCTACATAGCTGTTTCTGTTACAGTTAATGACTGTTTCAACCTACATATGAAAATGATGATCATTATCACCTGTTTCGTATAATTGGTTAATCATACACCTGACTATAGACCTACAAAATCCATGACTGTGCAAGTGTACCTAGAAGAATTGATGCTATTTTGAAGGCAAAGGGTAGTCACACCAAATATTGATTTTATTTAGATTTTTCTTCTGTTCATTCACTTTGTATTTTGTAAACTGATAAAAAAATATTAACACTATTTTTGAAAGCATTTTTACTTTGCAACATTTTTCGACAACTGCCTAAATCTTTTGCACAGTAGTGTAGATTTGGCAGGAATAGAAAATTACAATTTACAGAAAAGAGAAATCCCCTGTACAAAAAAAAATTTCAATAAATAAAATTTAACTTTTATTAGAACAATAAGTAGAAAAAAATGTAATTATATGTAGGACTTAACCAAAATATCCCTATCACACTCTAGTGTAACACTTCTCTTTACAGCACCCCTGCCCGAACTCTGTCCTGTCCCAAATGCATACCAATGTGAAAGGCATTAGTACAGGTAAAGAACGGTGCTCTGAGGTAGTAACTATATTCCTCTCATCTCCCACCCCCCTTCTTTACCTGCATTAGTGTCATTCACATTGGTACTCCACAGGATAGCTCTAGGGCTATATAAGGGCTCCATCAGGGACAAGTTGGAGGTTGTGATCGCATATTTCGAAGCGGGTGCCTTGTTTAAGTAGGATTACATTAGGGTGCGATAGGGATATTTTGGTTGGTCCTTCATAAAATTACATATTTATTTTACTTTTTGTTCTAATAAACATTACATTTTATGTATTTAATTGTTCTCATCTACTGGGGGATTTTCCTTTACTGTGATATGTTAATAAACACTGAATATTTTTTCGCTACTGGATGCTGTCACAGCTTATTATTTGCATTGGAGGTCCGAATTGAAAAAGTTTTGAATAGGGTGAATTGTACATCTTAAGTTCGTTGTTTGATAATTGGAAAGTGCTGCTAGCAGCTACTGCTTTTTTTTTTTAAAGCACACGGCTATGACGACTATATGGCCCAAAGCAATATATATTCAAAATCCATGTTATATGGATATCAAATATGATTGTGTACATGAGGTCTAATAATGAAGATCACAGTTTTGCCTTCCTAGCTTCCTACTTATATTCACTTATCTAATTTAGTAGTATATTGAGGAAAGATAAGCACACTGTCCTTCCTTGGCAGAGAAGGTACTGGCTCCACTTGCTCCTGTTATTCTGTATTATGGCATCATGCAATTTTCACCACAGACTTTCTCCCAGTATAATGCCCTCCGCTGCCCGCCTGCCCTAAGCTCCCCACTGGAGTTGCCATATCTTACCTGCTCCCGGCGTCTTCTCCCTCCCTTTTTCCTAGGTCAGCGTCTGGCGGCCGCCCACGCTCTGCTCTCAGTCTTAGTTTTCCCTCGGTATAAAGGTCCTTCCCTTCCTGTGCTATTTTGCCATAGCAGTTTGGTTCATCCAATCTAGTCTTGTGATTATCTGCTTTATCATTTATTGTAAGTCCTGTCTTTGACCTCTGCCTCTACCTTTTGATCATCTGTGCCTTCCACCTTCACTGACCTCTTGCTAGTGACCCGTGATGAACCTCTGCCATCTGCCTTGACTTCTAGCTAGTGACCCATCACAACCTTGTCGCCTGCCCTGACTCCGCTTACTGTACTTGAGCTTGCACTTCTCCTGTTATATTGGCCATCACCAAGAGAGACAACTCTGAGGGTAGCGACCCTGGGTTCCCCTGCAGCGATGTCCAGATCTCTATATAGGGGTTAAAGTCTCAATAACATGGGCCCCCTTACACTCCACTCCCCGGTTTAACATTTTTAGACCCTGAGCTTTTCCAAAGACATTCATGATAAGATCCAGCATGAATTGTACATCTTATTTTATCAAGTACTGTATTGTAGTTTTAGAACTGGACAAAGAAAATTCCACCATAAAGTTATAAATCAGTCCTACATTGACGTTTCTCATTTAACTATTTTTTTTCTTATTTTGCTTTGTATTTAGGGAATTCATTTTCCATCACGTACAAAGAAAAAAAAAACGATTTTGTATTGTCTATTTGGGAAAAGTTGCTATAGCTGCAGAAATTAAATGTCTTCGAAGGAAACTCTGAGTTACTGTACATTAATAATATTTAGGCCAGGCCAGACTGAACTATTACAACATATATAAGCACAGGACACTAATGATTCTTTCCAATTGTGTGGAAATGTAATTTGGAGTAAAATAAAATAAAAATGGTGACTAACACTGAGCTAACAATATGTCCAAGGTGACTGTCCCAGCTAACAATATAGACCAGTCAAGAAATAAACTTTTTTAAGTAGATTTATTTTGTTATATAATCAGTGTTGTGATATTAATCAGTTTATAGATGATCTGCAAAACAATGTAAATCAGCGGTCCTCTAACTCCACAGAAAACACAATTGACTTTTATGTTGCCAACTCTACAATCCGCCAACCTTACAAAGAGGAACAACTGATGCTGAGTAAGTACATTTTTTGGGATGAATGGAAGGGGGTTTTAATGTGGACTACGCTATGGCTGGTATGCACCTAATGACTGATAATTTTTGTACGTTATTACCTTATGCTTGACCTTACCATGTGTGTGTAGCACTACTACACTGCCACTAGTATGAATCTGACACTACTTTCTAAATCCATCTATCCCTGTAGAATGCTCCTTCAGGGCAGAAGCAGTAGACGGAAGCGGTCATATAATGTCACATGACCTCAAGTGATTTGTTAGGCCCGAGTGCAGAGCGTTTGCTTGACATTTCTTTTTTTTAACATGTTCAGCAATCGCTCTGAAGCACCCAACAGATCCTATATGGCAGTACAGTTATGTCATACTGTACAAGGCTCCATGCACATGTACAATAAAGGCAGGTATATCTTAAGGGCCTTTTACACCGGCTGATAAGCAGCCGATGCCGCGAGCGCCGATCAACGAAACATCGTTGATCGGCGCTCGTTTGCTCCTGTCACACGGAGCTATGGATTGGAACGAGTGGTAGTTACTCCGATTACTCGTCCCCATACATTCTCATCTTGTCGGTAGCGCGTCCCCCTGTTTACACAGGGAGATGTGCTGCCCACAACGATAATATTTCACTTTTTTAAAACGATACGACCAGCAGATGATCGAGCGTTTGCTCGTTCATCTGCTGATCGTTTCCCTGTTTACACAGGGCAAATATCGGCAACGACCGTTATATGAACGCTCATCTGCCTGATAATCATCCTGTGTAAAACCCCCTTTATTGTTAGAAAAATAAACGAATCACTTTTTTCACAAGTAGGTCACAAGTAGGTCAAGAGTTCAAAACAGCTCGCAACATGGAAAGTCTGACTAGAATTTATCGTGTTCTCAGAAACATGACAGTGTAAATTATTTCCTTTTTATAACATTTCAGCAGATAGCAGCATCCTGTAAAAAATTATTTGTACAAAAATGTACAAAACCCACAGCTGTTGTATTAACAAGATGTAGATCAGTTCCATTTACAAAAGAGCAGATCAATAGGTAGAGATATTACTTAGCCTTTGCGCCAGTGATACATTGTAATGAATTCATATTAAAGGCTATGTACACCTTTGAATGTTTTTTTCATTTTTTTATTAAATCAGTTATATGTGATTTCAAGCACTTTTTGAATTGACTTTTTCTTTTACGTTTTCCTATACAGCTTCTATGTATCCTGTATACATAGAAGCTGTATTGTACTCTCTCAACTGACTCCGGTTGTTCAGCTGAAATGACGGCTCAGGTAAAAGCAGGTCCTGTGTGTCTCTGACACACAGGATCCACCTAATATCATTCACACCTATACAGGGTACATAGAAGCTGTATCGTAATAAGTTAAAACATTTTTTAAATAAAACTCAATTCAAAAAATCGCTTAAAATCCCGAAATCTATTAATTTAATAAAAAAATATTTAAAGCGCCTTTAATGTAATTTACATTTAAATAAAAAATCCCTGACTATGCTTTTCGCATGAAACATAAGCGAAAGAAAGCAAATGACACATTTTATTTTTACATATTATTTTTTTTTAAATATAAGTTCAAGCTAGGTAAATCTTATTCGTGATAAAAGAACACATTTCTTTTATCCTTTTAAATTCATAGTGCTAGCCAGTTTATGAATAAGAGCTGTATTTGTGACAGACAGACAGACATAGATAGACAGACAGATAGATAGATAGATAGATAGATAGATAGATAGATAGATAGATAGATAGATAGATAGATAGATAGATAGATAGATAGATAGATAGATAGATAGATAGATAGATAGACAGACAGACAGACAGACAGACATACAGATAGATAGATAGATAGATAGATAGATAGATAGATAGATAGATAGATAGATAGCAGTAAAAAAAACAGGCAGCACTCCGTAGTATGTGAAAAAAAAGAGGGTACTTTATTGCCCCATGTGCAACGTTTCAGCTCTGTCCTCTAGAGCCTTTGTCAAGCTTGAGCTGAAACGTTGCACATGGGGCAATAAAGTACCCTTTTTTTTTCACATACTACGGAGTGCTGCCTGTTTTTTGACTGCTGTATAGTTGGGACCCTGGTCTATTCCCTAAGGCCTGCACCCAAACTTTACCGATGCTGCTGGACTTTTTGTTTTGTCTAGATACAAAGATAGATGATAGATAGATAGATAGATAGATAGATAGATAGATAGATAGATAGATAGATAGATAGATAGATAGATAGATAGATAAATAGATACATACATAGATAGATACATAGATAGGTAGGTAGGCAGGAAGACTAACGACAGATATTAGATAGATAGACAGATAAATACAGGGGTGCACCTAGCCCTTCTTCTGCCTGAAGCGCAAAGTGAAATGGCACCCCACATGCATTACAGGATGATAGAGGAGAGATAGCAAAGAAAAAAGCTATAATTTTTATCTTCACATGTTACGGAAATCTGTTTATTGCAAGTATATAAGATTTCAGAAATCTTGATCACATGCTGCATAAAATCTGCAGTGTATACATGCAGATAAATGACATACCTATCTACCTGCACTCACTATATTACACTCATCCATTATAGACCTATTTGTGCACATTCATTATCATAGCCATGAATATTCACTGTGCACTGGAAGAAGCACAGTAAAAAATAACCAAGTTCAGTACATAAATACAGCACCAGAACCAAGATCAGTACATATATACAGCACCAGAACAAAGCTCAGTAGATGTATACAACACCAGAACCAAACTCATTACATATATACAACACCAGAACAATGCTCAGTACATAAATACAGTACCAGAACAAAGCTCAGCACATATATACAGCACCAGAACGACGCACAGTACATATATACAGCACCAGAAACAAGTTCAGTACATATATACAGCCAAAGAACCAAGCTCAATACATATATACAATACCAGAACAAAGCTCATACATATATACAACACCAGAACCAAGATCAGTACATATATACAACACCAGAACCAAGATCAGTACGTATATACAGCACCAGAAACAATTTCAGTACATAGATATAGTACCAGAACAAAGCTCAGTACATAAATACAGCACCAGAACAAAGCTCAGTACAAATATATAGTACCAGCACAAATACAGCTCAGTAGACAGATAATTTGCAAATTGAGTGTAACCGCTGCCATATTGCCCCACTGTGGATAAAGCCCCCTGTAGATAGAGTCCCCTGTAGATAGAACCCTCTGTAGATAATGTCACTCACACTGTTAACTGAAAAAAACAACTTTACATACTCACCTAATCCCGTTCCCACGCTGTCCTCTAGCAACGCAGGCCTGCTCTCTTCTGCCCAGGTCTCCTTCAGCTGAACAATGCAAGTGGCGCGATGACATCACCACAATGCCTGATTCATTAAAAGGCGCTGCCAGCACTAGTGATACTTTCAATTGTAACTGCGTCCTATAGACACAGACACATTTACAGTGCAGGAGGGGGTGACAGCGGTTGGTAGCCACAGCCCCTTCAGAGAGGCAGCAGGCCGCCGCCTGAGGTGGGAGGCTCACCTTGCCTCATGGACGGTGTGGACCTGGAGAGACAGATAAATAGAAAGAATAATGATAGATATAAGACAGATAGTTAGACAGTCAGACAGACTAATGATAGACAGATAGATAAATATATATATATATATATATATATATATATATATATATATATATATAGGTATATTTTAAATAAAACTTAAAGTAAAGACTAAATATGACATCTAAAACTATGATTCCAATATGAATTCATTTTCCTCCAGACTGTGGCCAGATCTAGTTTGCCAACGCTATTCAGTGCCAATGCACATGTTGCAGCTAAATATTCATTACCCTGGAAGGGCAGCCCACATTGAGGAAATGAAAGCTGTTTATCCTGAATGCGTGCTAGTTAAGTAACTGTCAAGTGAGCTGAAAGCCTCTGCCTTTTAATGACAGCTTTTCTCTTGGAAGATGACATTTTCTCCTCTTCAGAGCTCATAATATGGCTGTTGCAGTGTCTGAAAAATGTCCAAAACAAAAGAGAGTGGAAAGAAATCTAGATTTGGAGATAAATGGTACAAATAGCTTCAAGAGCTGGCTGCATTCCCTCTGAGTCTTAGCCATAAAAAAAAATGTCTGGGAATAGCAAGAGACTCTTTTCATATGTAGCTATTGCCAGGTTCTATGGCAGCAAGTTAGAATTTCCAGCTCTGCATTGAATAAAGATTGATTTGGAGTTCTGCTTTTCACCGAGGATACGAGGAGAGAGCTATCAAAGCTTAACAAGCAGAATAACATTTCATAGTTTATATTTCCTTTATGGTCTAATGACCATTTCAGTTTTTTAAGACAAGCTCATAGATGTGAATACACAAATATTGTAACAAACTATATTTGGAGAGGATTCATTTTTAAATAACATGATGAAGCCGGATTAAGGTATTCTTATGTACATTGACATACTACAGAGCTATGTTCTCCAGCACCAGGGACAAAGATTCAGTTTGCCCCCGCCCCGAACCTCTTTCCCGATATCTCCTTCCTCCTCGCTAATGTTTGTTTTCTTTGCCAATCAATGAGGTGTCATTTTTTTTCCCAAATTTTTTTTGTTATGTAACTCAAGCATAAAGCCATTTGTAAATTTTGCAAGCAATATGATTCTATATACTACACCAGAACCAAGCTCATTACATATATATAGCACCAGAACCAAGCTCAGTACGTATATACAGCACCAGAACAAAGCTCAGTACATATATACAGCACCATAACAAAGCTCAGTACATATATACAACACCAGAACCAAGCTCATACATATATACAACACCAGAACAAAGCTTATTACATATATACAGCACCAGAACAAAGCTCATTAAATATATACACCACTAGAACAAAGCTCATTACATATATACAGCACCAGAACAAAGCTCAGTACATATATACAGTGCCAGAACCAACATCAGTATATATATATATACAGCACCAGAACGAAGCTCAATACATATATACAGTACCAGAACCAAGCTCAGTACATAAATACAACACCATCACAAATACAGCTAAATTTAGTGCAACCCCTGCCGTATAGGCTTGCACTAAATTGTATAAAGCTCCCAGCATGGCCCAAACAATGGTATGGATGTGCTGGGAGTTGCTAATTCCCCCCCCAAAAAAATCATACCACCATCATCTCGCTGCAGATCATACAGTGACTACAGTGCTGATAAGATACAGAATAACATTTACATTAAGTGACTCACAGGTGACGATCTCAGATTCTAGTTGTTCTTTTTCTCTTTTCTTCTCCATCTGGTCCAGACCTGTATGATGACTTCTCCTGGCCACAGCCCATTTCTGCACTTTGCAGCTCAGATGTCTTCAGCGTCTCACTTTTCAAACATTTCTGCACCTGTAAACAAAGATAAAGTTCTCATGGTGCCAGACACTGTGCCCTAAATATAATAGCACCTGACACTGTCCCTGATTATAATAGCACCATACACTTTGTCCCACACACATACACACACACACACACACACACACACACACACACACACACACACACACACACACACCATGTCCCCTGTGGATAGTGCCCCCCATAGAGCCCCCGGTAGATAGTGCTCTACATAGATCCCCCTGTAGATAGTGGCCCCCATAGAGCCCCTGTAGATAGTGCCCCACATACAACCCCCTGTAGAAAGTGTCCCACATATTGCCACTCCTGTACATAGTGCCCGAATATAGCCTCCCCTGTAGATAGTGCCCTACATATAGCCCCCTGTATATAGTGCCCCACATATAGCCCCCCTTGAGATAGTGCTCCACATATAGCCCACCCTGTATATAGTGTCCAACATATAGCCCAACCCTGTAGATAGTGCCCTCCATATATCTCCCCTATAAATAGTGCTCCACATGTAGCCCATCACTGTATAAAGTGCCTCACATATATCTCCTCCTATAGTGCTCCATATATAGCCCACCCCTGTATATAGCCCCATATAGATATAGCCCACCCCTGTATATAGTGTCCAACATATAGCCCACCCCTGTAGATAGTGCCCTACATATATCTCCCCCTATAAATAGTGCTCCACATATAGCCCTTCCCTGTATAAAGTGCCTCACATATGGCTCCTCCTATAGTGCTCCATATATAGCCCACCCCTGTATATAGTGTCCAACATATAGCTCACCCCTGTAGATAGTGCCATGCATATATCTCCCCCTAGAAATAGTGCTCCACATATAGCCCACCCCTGTATATAGTGCCTCACATAAAGCTCCCCCTATAGTGCTCCACATATAGCCCACCCCTGTATATAGTGCCTCACATATAGCCTCCCCTATAGTACTCCACATATAGCCCACCCCTGTATATAGTGTCCAACATATAGCTCACCCCTGTAGATAGTGCCCTACATATATCTCCCCTATAAATAGTGCTCCACATATAGCCCATCCCTGTATAAAGTGCCTCACATATAGCTCCTCCTATAGTGCTCCATATATAGCCCACCCCTGTATATAATCCCCTATAGATATAGCCTACCCCTGTATATAGTGTCCAACATATAGCCCACACCCGTAGATAGTGCCCTACATATATATCCCCTATAAATAGTGCTCCACATATAGCCCATCCCTGTATAAAGTGCCTCACATATAGCTCCTCCTATAGTTCTCCATATATAGCCCACCCCTGTATATAGTGTCCAACATATAGCTCACCCCTGTAGATAGTGTCATGCATATATCTCCCCCTAGAAATAGTGCTCCACATATAGCCCACCCCTGTATATAGTGCCTCACATAAAGCTCCCCCTATAGTGCTCCACATATAGCCCACCCCTGTATATAGTGCCTCACATATAACCTCCCCTATAGTACTCCACATATAGCCCACCCCTATATATAGTGTCCCTATAGCTCACCCCTGTAGATAGTGCCCTACATATATCTCCCCTATAAATAGTGCTCCACATATAGCCCATCCCTGTATAAAGTGGCTCACATATAGCTCCTCCTATAGTGCTCCATATATAGCCCACCCCTGTATATAGCCCCCTATAGATATAGCCCACCCCTGTATATAGTGTCCAACATATAGCCCACCCCCCTCCTACGCTACTTAGGAGGTGTACAGTTCTCTGATTTGTAGTCCTTTTTAAATTATATGTATATTGTACTGTCCAATAAAATTAATTTTTCTATGCCATTGGCAAACTTTATTCTAATAGTGTATGACTCCTTTGTTCTCAGTGTTTTCCTAAATCATGTTGGAGTTTCTATTTTGACATTAGGGAGGTCTAAAATCCGCACTTGCTGGTGACCTAACCATTATAACCACTTTCCTGTTGAGACATATGTTTATAATATAGCCCACCCCCGTAGATAGTGCCCTACATATATCTCCCCCTATAAATAGTGCTCCACATATAGCCCATCCCTGTATAAAGTGCCTCACATATAGCTCCTCCTATAGTCCTCCATATATAGCCCACCCCTGTATATGGTGTCCAACATATAGCTCACCCCTGTAGATAGTGCCATGCATATATCTCCCCCTAGAAATAGTGCTCCACATATAGCCCACCCCTGTATATAGTGCCTCACATAAAGCTCCCCCTCTAGTGCTCCACATATAGCCCACCCCTGTATATAGTGCCTCACATAAAGTTCCCCCTATAGTGCTCCATATATAGCCCACCCCTGTATATAGTGCCTCACATATAGCCCACTCCTATAGTGCTCCACATATAGCCCATCCCTGTATATCATGCCCAGGGCCGCCAGCAGGAATTTCAGGGCCACATACAGCTAAATTGTCTGGGCCCCCCTACCGTGGCACCGCCTGTTAACGGTACTACGTCCAGCACTATATCATGCTCTTTGTGTGATACATAACTAATAACTTTTTATTTGGCCGAAAGATTTTGAAGCCTGCCACCAGGACAAGGTAGACTCTTTTGGCAGAGCCCTACTCTACTCTAACTTAAAAATATATAGACTTTATTCCTTTTTCTGCAGATTTAATTAATATAATACTTAAAGGGGTTTCCCAGCCCCTAAAATTGATGCCCTATCCTCAGGATAGGCCATCAATAGCTGATGGGTCAGGGTCCAACTACCGGGACCCCCCGCCGATCAGCTGTTTTGAAGGGAGTGCAGCGTTTGTATGAGCGCTGCTACCCCTTCATTTCTAGTTGCTCTCTGAGAATCGTCGACAGAGATGTAGTGCAATTCAGAGTATTGCAGCCTTCTCACATTGACTTCATTGGGAGAAGGCTGCAATACTGTGAATCACCGCTACATCCGTGTCGGCGATTCACAGTGAGCAAGTAGAAATGAAGAGGAAGCAGCGCTCGGACCGACCCATAAGCTATTGATGGCCTATCCTGAGGATAGGCCATCAATTTTTAGGGACTGGAAGACCCCTTTAAAAGGAATCTTTTAGCACACTCATGCTGCCCTAACAATGGACACAAGCCAGTGCTGAAGCTATGCTTTCTCTAAAATGACGCAGCACTTTAGAGTAACACGTAGTTTAGTTTAATCAGTGCAGCTGTCACTATATCATACTGCACGCAGTTAGGGCAACATTAACAGGCCGACAGGTTCACATAAACAAAATAGAAGATACAGGATTTGTTTTGGTACAATCTTAAAACCCATCTATGATCAAAAATAGATGCATAAGAGCAGAGGAGAAAAAGGTTGTTAACCCCTTCCCGCTCCTGGACGTACTATTAGGTCATGGCAGCTGTATCGTTCGCGCTCCATGACCTAATAGTACGTCTCGGGAGTAATGGCCGTCTCGGGAGTAACGGCCGTTTCGGCCGTCCTCCCGACACATACAGGAACTGTGACAGCTGCTGTCTTGTTCAGCAGATGTCACAGCTCCTACAGCGGGGACTGATCGCTGTATCCCCGCTGATTAACCCCTTAAAAGCCGCGTTCTATAGAGCGCGGCATTTTAGGGGTTAAGCTGCCATCGCCGGCCTGCTACGCGATAGCGGCCGGCGATGGTGACTATGGACACCGGACACCAAACAATGGCGTCGGCTATGCCATAGACGGAAGCCTAGTGGGTCCTGACAACGTCAGGACCCACTATGCTTGCTGTCAGTGAGTAGCTGACAGTTCTAATACACTGCACTACGCATGTAGTGCAGTGTATTAGAATAGCGATCAGGGCCTCCTGCCCTCAAGTCCCCTAGTGGGACAAAGTAATAAAGTTAAAAAAAAGTTAAAAAAAGATGTGTAAAAATAAGAAAATAAAAGTTTTAAAAGTATTAAAAGTAAAAATCCCCCTTTTTCCCTTATCAGTCATTTATTATTAATAAAAATATATAAACAAACAAATAAACTATACATAATTGGTATCGTCGCGTCCGTAACGGCCTGAACTACAAAATTATTTTGTTATTTATCCCGCACGGTGAACGCCGTAAAAGAAAATAATAATAAACCGTACCACAATCACAATTGTTTGGTCACTTCACCTCCCAAAAAATGGAATAAAAAGAGATCAAAAAGTCGCACGTACCGAAAAATGGTACTGATCGAAACTACAGTTCGTTACGCAAAAAATAAGTCCTCGCACGGCTTTATTGATTGAAAAATAAAAAAGTTCTGTCTCTTAGAATAAGGTAACACAAAAAGTGAATGATTGTTTACAAAACGTATTTTATTGTGCAAACGCCATAAGACATAAAAAAAAAATATAAACATCTGGTATCGCCGTAATCGTATCGCCCCGCAGAATAAAGTGAATATGCCATTTATAGCGCACGGTGAAAGCTGTAAAAAAAAAGAATAAAAAAACAATAGTAGAGTTGCTGTTTTTTAGTCACCACGCCACCTAAAAATAGAATAAAAACTGATCAAAAAGCCGCATGCACCCCAAGAAAACTACAATGGATTCCTCAAGGGGTCTAGTTTCCAAATTGGGGTCACTTTTGGGGGGTTCCCAATGTTTTGGCACCACAAGACCTCTTCAAACCGGACATGGTGCCTAATAAAAAAGAGGCCTCAAAATCCACTAGGTGCTCCTTTGCTTCTAAGGCCGCTCCTTCAGTCCATTACAGCACTAGGGCCACATGTGGGATATTTCTCAAAACTGCAGAATCTGGGCAATACATATTAAGTTGCGTTTCTCTGATAAATCCTTTTGTGTTATAAAAAAATGGTATAAAGAGGATTTTCTGACAAAAAAAAAATTGTAAATTTCACCTCTACTTTGCTCTAAATTTCTGTGAAACACCTAAAGGGTTCATAAACTTTCTAAATGCTGTTGTGAATACTTTGAGGGGTCTAGTTTCTAAAATGGGGTATTTGATAGGGGTTTCTAATATATAGGTCCCTCAAAGCAACTTCAGAACTGAACTGGAACCTAAAAAAATAAATAAATGAGGCAATACTTCGCTTCTTACATTATACTGATAATGAGCCGTGCCCACCCCGAGATGACCCCAGTTTTGACCATTTGTATAAACGGAGACCCCTATTAGACCGTTCCAGTGCCCGGTTTTCCCAAGCATACACCCCAGAGAAGTGTATTTCTATTGATGAGTCCCTGGTACATTTTAAAGGGGGGGTTCAATTCCGCGAGTACCTGCCGGGTAAGAGGGCAAGGTATGGCGTGAAGATGTATAAGCTGCGAGAGTGCATCCGGGTATACCTACAGGTTTAGGATATATGAAGGAAAGGCCACCCCCAAACCAGACTGCATCCTGGACTACAATAGGTACATGGGAGGGATGGACTTGTAAGATCAAATCCTGAAGCCCTACAGCGCCATGCGGTGTGGTATAAGAAGCTAGCCGGGCACATCATACAGATGGCTTTGTACAATGCGTACGTGCTATGTCGATGTGCAGGCCAGACGGGAACTTTCCTGGAATTTCAAGAGGTGATTATCAAGAACCTAATCTTTAGGGACCAAGAAGGGGGGGCACCCAGTACTTCTGGAAGCGGGGCCACACGCATCGTACCAGGGCGGCAACACTTTCCAGGAGAAGTTCCCCAAACTGGCAAGAAGGGAAAAAGTCAAAAGAGGTGCAAAGTCTGCTATAAGAGGGCGATAAGGGATGACACAATATATCAATGTGACACGTGTCCCGAATAACCAGAGCTCTGTATGAAAGAGTGTTTTAAAATTTATCATACATCCCTTGGTTTATAATTTACCCCAATTTTACTTACCCTGATGCACTCCGCACAGCTTATCCCCCCTCATCTTTCCCCTCTGAGCCCTGCTGTGTGTCCAGGCAGCTGATAACAGCCACATGTAGGGTATTGCCATACCCGGGAGAACCCACATTACAGTTTATGGGGTGTATGTCTCCGGTCAAAATGCTCACTACACCTCTAAATGAATGCCTTAAGGGTGTAGTTTTTAAAACGGGGTCACTTCTTGCGGGTTTCAACTGTACTGGTACTTCAGGTGCTTCTGCATACATGACTTCGCACTAGAAAATCCCCAGTAGGCCAAATGGTGGTCCTTTCCTTCTGAGCCCTCCCATGGGCCCAAACGGCAGTTTATCACAACAAATGGGGTATTGCGGCACTCAGAACAAATTGCGCAACCGAATGGGGTATTTTGTTTCTTGTGAAAATAAGAATTTTTCAGCCAAAACTACATATTATTTGAAAAAAATTATTTTGTTTTCATTCCCAGCCCAATTCAAATAAGTTCTGTGAAAAAACTATGGGGTCAAAATGTCAGAACACCCATAAATGATTTCCTTGAAGGGTGTAGTTTCCAAAATGGGGTCATTTGTGGTTAGTTTCTATTGCTTTGATACCTCTGGGGCTCTGCAAATGCGACATGGCACCCGAAAACCAATCCAGCAAAATCTGGACTCCAAAGAACACACAGCGCATCCTTTCCTTCTGAGCACTCCCATGGGCCCAAACGGCAGTTTATCACCACAAATGGGGTATTGCCGCACTCAGGAGAAATTGGGCAAGAAAATTTAGTATTTTATTTCTTGTGAAAATAAGAATTTTTGAGCTAAAATTACATATTATTGGAAAAAATATATATATTTTTAATTCCCAGCCCAATTCAAATAAGTTCTGTGAAGAAACTATGGGGTCTAAATGGTCACATTACCATAAATGAATTCCTTCAGGGGTGTAGTTTCCAAAATGGGGTCACTTCTGGTGGGTTTCCATTGCTTTGATACCTCTGGGGCTCTGCAAATGCGACATGGCACTCAAAAACCAAACCAGCAAAATCTGTACACCAAAGAACACACAGCGCTCCTTCCCTTCTGAGGCCTCCCATGGGCCCAAACGGCAGTTTATTGCCACAAATGGGGTATTGCTGCACTCAGGAGAAATTGGGCAACAAAATTGAGTATTTTGTTCCCTGTGAAAATAAGAAATGTTGACCACAAATGACATTTTATTGGAAAAAATGACATTTTTTTCATTTCACAGCCCAATTCAAATACGTGCTGTGAAAAAACTGTGTGGTCAAAATGCTAACAACAACCATAAATGAATTCCTTGAGGGGTGTAGCTTCCACTATTGGGGGATTCCTACTGTTTTGGCACCTCAACACCTCTTCAAACCTGGCATGCTGCCTAAAATATATTCTAATAAAAAAAGAGGACTCAAAATGCACTAGGTGCTTCTTTGCTTCTAGGGCTGGTGTTTTAGTCCACGAGCGCAGTAGGGCCACATGTGGGACATTTCTAAAAACTGCAGAATCTGGACAATACATATTTAGTAGTGTTTCTCTGGTAAAACCTTTTGTGTTACAGAAAAAAAAATGAATACAATTGAAATTCAGCAAGAAAAATGAGATTTGCAAATTTCACCTCCACTTTGCTTTAATTCCTGTGAAATGCCTGAAGGGTTAAAAAACTTTCTAAATGCTATTTTGAATACTTTGAGGGGTCTAGTTTTTAAAATGGGGTGTTTTATCAGGGTTTCTAATACATAGGCCCATCAAAGCCACTTCAGAACTCAAGAGGTACCTTAAAAAAAAGGCTTTTGAAATTTTCTTAAAAATATGAGAAATTGCTGTTTATGTTCTAAGCCTTGTAACGTCCAAGAAAAATAAAAGAATGTTAAAAAAACGATGCCATTTTAAAGTAGACATATGGGAAATGTGAACTAGTAACTATTTTGGGTGGTATAACCGTCTGTTTTACAAGCAGATGCATTTAAATTCTGAAAAATGCAATTTTTTCTAAATTTTCTCTACATTTTGCAATTTTTCACCAATAAACACTGAATATATCGACCAAATTTTACCATGAACATGAAGCCCAATGTGTCACGAGAAAACAATCTCAGAATCGCTTGGGTAGGTTTAAGCATTCCGACGTTATTACCACATAAAGTGAAATATGTCAGATTTGAAAAATGGGCTCTGAGCCTTAAGGCCAAAACTAGGCTGCGTCCTTAAGGGGTTAAAACAGTGGCATAACAATTGCGGTCACAGGGGGCGTCGAACTGGAATGGGCGAGTTCCACTTAAAACTGGATCCTCGTATTTAACGCAGCATTAGGACGGTGTATGCTGCGTCTTATATAATTTAGTAATGCTGCCCGGCCGGATGTGGCAGTGGGCCTTGTGTACCAGGACATGAAGGCAAGTGGAGCGAGTAGTGGGGAGTACATTTTTTTACATTTTTATGTCGGTTCTGGGATCCATGCTTAAGGTGGACAAGGCTATTCAAAAGTGTGGCATGGGGCCCAGCACAATGTAGTTAAACCCCTGTGTGTAAATATTCTAATTCTCTATGTAACCCATTTATTAATTTCACACTTACCTTTGTAGTCTTCTCTTCTCTTCAGCAGGAGGGCATCAAACTGACAAGTGCTTACCACACACTGAAGCTGAGCCGCTCCCACTGCCCTATCCAGACACAGCAGTTGGCGTCGCTGGGATTGCTCTCCATCGCTTTGGACCTTTAGCAATAATAAAAATTATTAAGTGAAAGAAAAAATAAATATATATAAATATTGTAAAGAGCTTCATCATTAGTTCTACAGAGTTTTAAACGTTAGGGTTAACGCTTATGACGTTGAGTGTTAGATCAAGATGTGCTAGATTGCAGCATGAGACTGCTGAGCAACTTAAATACACCCCAGCTAGACGCATACTGGAGCTGCTGCTTACTGTTTAAAAAGCAAACATTCAGTCCAAAAAAAACAACAAATTAAAAACTGCAAAATTATTGTTAACTTACCTGCTGGCCTCACTTGCGTCTGGCTCTGCTTCCTCAATCCGGTCCCCGTTTTCCAGAATCCAAGATGGCTGCTACTGTCTCAGACTTGCATATAGAAAGCATTGCCTGCCAGTCTGAGACATGCCCCCACCTCCTTCACTGCTCTCAGAAGGACAAGCACCGATGTCAGCGCTGTGTCCATCTCTTCTGACACTTCTCCTGCTGGGTCCTTGACAGGGGTTCCAGCTGCAGCAACATCCTTACTGACAGCGCGTCAGTGGAGGACGGAGGAAGACAGCGCCAGGGTTGGCATGAATCATCTTCTGTATGTGAGTATATCACATTGTATGCTGGTAACGGTCTTATAGGTTTTATTGTCTGTGTTTATTGATGTGAACAAGGCCTAACACAAAATTTTTGTATTTTTTTTAAGCAAAAACATACAAATTCTACTGGACCAACTGCCTATTTAGAGACAGGCAGCAGCTTCAGGAGCGCATCATAAGGGTAGGAACACACTAGGCG
The DNA here is from genome assembly GCF_050947455.1 of Rhinoderma darwinii. Classification (NCBI taxonomy): domain Eukaryota; kingdom Metazoa; phylum Chordata; class Amphibia; order Anura; family Rhinodermatidae; genus Rhinoderma; species Rhinoderma darwinii. The sequence goes on along the minus strand of NC_134690.1, from coordinate 202,058,173 downwards.
GATATGCTGAGTAAAACTACACAGCTTATTCACCCCGGTGGCCGCAGGGAATTCCGCCAGCAAAACCGCACCAAATAGTGGTGCAGGTTTCGTGAGGCATGTCCGCTGCAGAAATCCTGCAGGGAAAAAAAGTTTGGACTTACCCCGGCCGTAGTCTAAGCGACGCGTCTGTCTTCTGAACGTAGCCCGGCCTCCTGGGATGACACTGTAGACCATCTGATCGCTGCAGCAGTCACATGGGATGAAACGTCATGACAGGAGGCCGGGCTTCGCTAAGAATAGAGGATTGCATCGCCTAGACTACGGCTGGGGTAAGTCTAAACTTTTTTATAATTTTTCTTCTAATTTGTGATTTTTGCGGCAGAACCGCAGCATTTCCGCAACAAAGGAGCAGCGATTCCGCAGCATAAAATGACATGTTGCGGCTTAGAAAACCACACTGCAGGTCAATGGTTTTTGCTGTGTGTGCATGAAATTTGTTCAAATCTCATCCACTCTGCTGCTGCTACTTTTATACGCTGCATAAAATCTGCAGTGTTCATGCCCAGTGTGTTCCTACCCTAACGATAAGGCCCAGTACACAGAGTTTTTTGGCCTTGATTTTGACTCGGACACTGCATCGGAATCAGGGCCAAAAAACGTCCAAAACCGCCTCCCATTGATTTCATCTGAAATCAATGTCAGACAGTCGCGGAAAAAATAAAAAGCAGCATGTCCTTTCTTGCAGCGGTTCCGCCTCTGACCTCATGAGAGGCAGAAAAAGCATTTTTCACTGCGTTTTTTGTCTGCGGTCCTCAATCACCGCAGGCAAAAAACGCAGCAAAAAAGTGTGGGCAGGTCAAAATCTTTTCTGCCTGCAAAATACTCTGTGTGAACAGGGCTATACTTAATCAGGACTTTCAGACACTACTTACTGTGTCAGAAGAGCTGCTGGCTCCCACTCCAGTCCTCGTTGTCAGGCGATGATTTCTCCATAGGTCTTCCAGGTCCAGTCTTCCAGGTCAAGGAAATGGTGGGGATCGGAGAATGCCCGCCATCGCGCTACAACTTGAGGAGGAGGCCCAGGTGAGTATAATGGAGGGGGGATGTACTCTGCACAGAGCCTGGTGCGGTCGTGTGTGCGTGGGTGTGATCGCAAATGCGCGTGAACGGGCAGTGTTTGACGAGAGGCGCAGACAAACTCAGGGTGGAGGGGGGCCCGCAGCTCACAACTTTACTTTGGTAAAAAGAACGGGCCCCATTGCAGGCGCCTGCTTTTTCTACCAAAGGCAAGTCGCGGCAGTTTCCGGGCCCCCCTTTCAATTAGCTTTGGCCGGGCCCCATACACCAGTAACCCTAATACTGCCCTTATGGCGGCCCTGATCATGCCTCACATATAGCTTCCCCTATACTGCTCCACATATAGCCTACCCCTGTATATAGCCCACCCCTGTATATAGTGCCTCACCTATAGCGCTTCCTATAGTGATCCACATATAGCCCACTCCTGTATACACCGCATTCCAAATTATTATGCAAATGTTTATTTTTCGCTGATTTTCCTAAATAGTTGATGCAAATGACAGTCAGTATAATCTTCAAGCCATCAACCGTTGGAGTATAATGCAAATTTAATTGCACAAATCTCCTAATGATAACAGATTTTTTTTTAGAAGTAAAAAAACTCAAAATGCACTGTTTCAAATTATTATGCACAACAGAGATCAAAACATTTTAAAGGTTGTAAAGAGAACTAAAATGGTAATTTGTTGAATGTGCAGCATCAGGCGGTCATATTTACAGAAATCAAAAGCTCTTTCAATCAAAAAAAACTTAACAGGCCAAGTTACATGTTAACATAGGACCCCTTCTTTGATATCACCTTCACAATTCTTGCATCCATTGAATTTGTGAGTATTTGGACAGTTTCTGCTTGAATAACTTTGCAGGATGTCAGAATAACCTCCCAGAGCTTCTGTTTTGACGTGAACTGCCTCCCACCCTCATAGATATTTTGCTTGAGGATGCTCCAAAGGTTCTCAATAGGGTTGAGGTCAGGGGAACATGGGGGCCACACCATGAGTTTCTCTCCTTTTATGCCCATAGCAGCCAATGACATAGGTATTCTTTGCAGCATGAGATGGTGCATTGTCATGCATGAAGATAATTTTCTACGGAAGGCACGGTTCTTCTTTTTGTACCACGGAAGAAAGTGGTCAGTCATAAACTCTACGTACTTTGCAGAGGTCATTTTCACACCGTCAGGGACCCTAAAGGGGCCTACCAGCTCTCTCCCCATGATTCCAGCCCAAAACATGACTCCGCCACCTCCTTGCTGACGTCGCAGCCTTGTTGGGACATGGTGGCCATTCACCAACCATCCACTACTCCATCCATCTGGGCCATCCAGGGTTGCACGGCACTGATCAGTAAACAACACGGTTTGAAAATTAGTCTTCATGTATTTCTGAGCCCACTGCAACCGTATCTGCTTGTGAGCATTGTTTAGGGGTGGCCGAATAATAGCTTTATGCACACTTGCAAACCTCTGGAGGATCCTACACCTTGAGGTTCGCGGGACTCCAGAGGCACTAACGGCTTCAAATACCTATTTGCTGCTTTGCAATGGCATTTTAGCAGCTGCTCTCCTAATCCTATTAATTTGTCTGGCAGAAACATTCCTCATTATGCCTTTATCTGAACAAACCCGTCTGTGCTCTGAATCAGCCACAAATCTTTTCACAGTACGATGATCACGCTTAAGTTTTCTTGAAATATCCAATGCTTTCATACCTTGTCCAAGGTATTGCACTATTTCACGCTTTTCGGCAGCAGAGAGATCCTTTTTCTTTCCCATATTGCTTGAAACCTGTGGCCTGCTTAATAATGTGGAACGTCCTTCTTAAAGAGGCTCTGTCACCAGATTTTGCAACCCCTATCTCCTATTGCAGCAGATCGGCGCTGCAATGCAGATAAGAGTAACGTTTTTTTTTTTTTTTAAACGAGCATTTTTGGCCAAGTTATGACCATTTTTATATTTATGCAAATGAGGCTTTCTAAAGTACAACTGGGCGTGTTTAAAGTTATGTACAAGTGGGCGTGTATTGTGTATGTACATCTGGGCATTTTTACTTCTTTTACTAGCTGGGCGTTGTGAATAGAAGTTTATGATGCTGACGAATCAGCATCATCCACTTCTCTTCGTTAATACCCAGCTTCTGGCAGTGCACAGACACAGAGTGTTCTCGAGAGATCACACTGTGACGTCACTCACTTCCTGCCCCAGGTCCTGCATTGTGTAGGACGAGCGAGGACACATCGGCACCAGAGGCTACAGTTGATTCTGCCGCAGCATCAGCGTTTGCAGGTAAGTAGCTACATACACAATACACAATACACATACATAGTACATACACAATACACGCCCACTTGTACATAACTTTAAACACGCCCAGTTGTACTTTAGAAAGCCTCATTTGCATAAATATAAAAATGGTCATAACTTGGCCAAAAATGCTCGTTTAAAAAAAAAAACAAAACGTTACTCTTATCTACATTGCAGCGCCGATCTGCTGCAATAGGAGATAGGGGTTGCAAAATCTGGTGACAGAGCCTCTTTAAGTAGTTTTCCTTTGATTGGGCACAACTGGCAAACTAATTATCACAGGTGTCTGAGATTGATTACAATGATCCAAAGAGTCCTAAGACACAATACCATCCATGAGTTTAATTGAAAAACTAATAATTAAATGTTTATGACACTTAAATCCAATGTGCATAATAATTTGGAACACGGTGTATAGCCCCCTGTAGATAGAGCCCCCTGTAGATAATGTCACTCACATTTTACGCCGTCCGGTGGCAATGCAGACCTGCTCTCTTCTGAGCAAGTCTGCTGGGGTTGAACGACGCAAACGGCGCAATGACATCATTGCGCCGCTTGCATCGTTGAAGTGGGGTGATTGACAGGGCAAGTCATTCTGCTGGGGTTGAACGACGCAAACGGCGCAATGACATCATTGCGCCGCTTGCATCGTTGAAGTGGGGTGATTGAGAGGGCAAGTCATTCTGCCC